>NC_044255.1:10734179-11068338 GCF_003957555.1 Calypte anna | reverse complement strand
AACAAATTTGTCAATGTGTATATACTCATGAATTTAGTAACTGAAATTGAAGACTACTATAAATAAATAAGACAACATCCTGAGAGGGTAATAAGCAAAAAGTACCGTAGAATGGACCGTTTGAATTGGAATGGATCTTACAGATCGCCTAGTTCCAACCCCCTGCCATGGGTAGCAATGCCTCCCACTGCACCAATTTGCTCCAAGCCCCATCCAACCTGGCCTTGATCACTTCCAGGGATAGGCCATCCACAGCCTCTGTGGGCAACCTGTACAGTGTCTCACCACCCTCACACTGAAGAAGTTCTCAAGAGTATCTGAATCTACCCTCTCTCAAGCTTTAATCTGTTACCCTTCCTCCTATCACTACATGCCCTTGTACAAAGTCCCTCTCCAGCCTTCCTTTAGTCCCTCCAGATACTGAAAGGCTTCTATGAAGTCTCCCCAGATTACTCTCTTCTCCATGTGGAACTACCCTTAATAATAGAAGTATTGCCTTAATAAACCAAAATATTTTCAAATGCCAGATTTGTGGAAATGAGACCTCTCAGAAACATTTTTTATTTCCCTGGAATAAAAAGGAGAATGGGTAAAGTTCTATTGCATAAGGTTAGGTTTCTGAAAATATTTATTGGTTATTTTTCACAAGGAAACCTAAGAATATAGTGAACTTAAAAACTTTGAAGGGAGCTATTTGAAAAGCTGCAGCTCTCCATCTGTAACCTTCCCCTTTTCTGCCATTACATATGACATTGTTTCAAATGCAGCACTGCCTGCAATAGTCAAAATCTTTAGAGAGTTAATACACAAAAACTGAACATATGCTTCAGCATAGTAGATGGAGCAGCAGTAGTTTAGGGAGAAGTAAGACTACAGTAGATAGGATGACAAAGCAAAAACAGAGAGCTTATTACTGTTTCTGTTTATAGATAATACCACCCCAAGCACTCTCTCAGTCAATATTAAAAGGACTATCGTAACATTCTGTTGCAGCATGCCAAGATACAAGTCCAAGTCTGACAGGACTAAATATTAATATCAGTCTCCTAAGCATCTTAGTAGGAATTTTTGCAACATCTCTCCTGAATTCTGGCCAAGCTCAATACAGAGAACCTTAATCCTAGTTTATTGTTTACCCAATTTTAAAGATCCATCATTTCCAAAATTTTCTACTTTGTAGCACTCCTGAATTTTCACAGATGAGAGTGTGCTGAATGCCATGTAACACATTTTTTTGTGGAAAAGCAATTTTTTCTGAAGTCAGGCATCTAATTTTCCCCCTTTATTAAAAAGAAAAAGAATTATGTTTATGAACAGCAGCAACACATCCAGTGTCCCAGCTGTGCCCTGTGAATTAACACCCATCTCTGTTGACAAAACACAGCAATACAACACAGGAGGTGTAAATAAATGTAACACCTTTCTTGCCCCATCATGTCCAAGTCAGCATTCCTTATAGTAGTAAATTTTCATCTTGGAAGATAGTTTTGCTGCTCTAATAATTTTTTCCCTTCTTCCCCTTCTCCACCACCCCACCCCGCTCCCAGTAATTCTATTTTCATTTGTTTGACTTTTTTTGTATTTGACATCTAAATATTTTACTGATTCCAGACCTCTGTTGTCTTCATAGCCCTCTGTTGTTACTCAGTACCTATCACAACTATAGAATTTGTCATGTTATTTCTTCTTGTTTTCTTTCATCTCATCTCTCTCACTCCTTCTTCTTTATTTCTAATAAAGTATTTTTATTTAGCTTACCTACTTTTAATTTTCTTCCTATGTTAATGTATCTTCACAGTAAAAGCAGTTTTTCTGGCATGTAGGTCTGGTCAAATAATGTGTAAGTCCCAGTATCTCCCACTACCAGCAAAACTTCTCACCTAGATGAACTCTAAACCACATGCCATAAATTGGAGCTTCAGGAATACTATAGCACCAAAGAAAGCCTTTAAGATGGCTCCCTTCTCAGCCAGAATACTCAGACAGAATGAGAAAGCCACAAATTCTGCTGCAGAGATTTGGATCTGTCTCCCGTGTGACCACTCTAAGTACAAGGACACAGGTATCTTGCCCTGGGAATTTCTCAATCCATGTATGTAACCAGACCTGGATTTTTAGGGGCAGAAAAAGCTGTAAACACTTTCCATCTCATGAGTGCAGTGTCAGAGGCAACAGCAGCTATATGGCTGCATAACACTTTTACTTCCCTACCTCTTCATATTCCTTCTTCCATCTACAAATACCAGTTTCTGTTTTCTGAAGGAATTAGATTTATGTGGTCAAGACTTCCATGTACACAGTTGTTTCTGGACCTCTGGTTACAGTCTATTCTGGACTGCCTCAACCAGTAATTTCAGCAGTAAGCTAGCAACAAATTAGAGTTTACTGTAAGATGTGGAACCCAGGACTCCTTCCCTAGCAAAGGTGTCAACACTTGTAACGTATAATTAATGTCTGGACTTCACCATACCATGGTATCAATCATCAAACCTCTGTTTCTTTGTGTTCATTCTGCCTCACCCTTCCTTAAATGTATTTATCACCAAATCATTATCACAACATAAGTATAAAGAAAAGAAATTACGTTCTGAAAGAATTGAATTACTTAAGTTATACTAGAGATAATGTATATTATTGTATAAAAAAATAAACAGAAGCAATTTGCTTCATATCACAAATTGAGTACGAACTCCAAAAGCTAACTCTGATGTGCACTATGTGGGATATGTAATCATTAAGCAGTTACAAAGTTGATCTACTAAAAAAACACAAAAGCTTTATGACAGTGGGGTTTTAATTTCCTATAAACAAAGACAGTCAGTAGCACATCGTATCCTAAGGGTTTGTATATCTCAAAATTTCTTCTATGTTAATCTAAATTGAGATAGTGTAAGAATTTGTTTTCTACAAGCATTCTGTAAAAATGTTGAACCTGTACTACAGATCTCAGTGGGAAACTAAGTAGCCTGCAAAACACCTATTATCATCTCTGTCAAACTAAGGTCTAACATTTATCAAGCCATTCCTATATCTTTATCATTCAAGAGATTTATGCTTTCCCCATCAATTTCATCTGCCAGACATTTAGAGAAACTATTGCAAGTGTAATTATCGTAACAATCATCTCCATGTAAGTAATTCTCAAGGAAGAGACAAGAAACACTGGCATTCTCACTTCCCAGAGAGAAAATTGTCTAGAAGAGGTGGTGGACTGTCTCCTCTACTTCTACCTCTCTGAACTTTGGGGACAGTTAAAAGTTATTTTTATTATACCAAATCATGTCACCAACTAAAAGAAGAGTCCATGCACTACATCCCAGAATTATCTTGTAGAACTGAGAGCAGCATTTTGAGTCCTGTTGCTCTCCCCTTGGAAAGAAGCACAAAAAGGAAAGGAATGGCATGATTATTAGAATATCACCATCCCTTTGGGAATGAGATTTTATTAGACATATACAAATAGCATCTGATCATGTAGGAGTAAACTGAAGTAATCCCACAGTAGCAATTAAGTCAAAATCTCATTTTATTGATCTCAGAATATATTGCTTCTCAGCTGCTTAATAAAATTGGAATCATTAATAAAAATAAATGC
This sequence comes from Calypte anna, assembly GCF_003957555.1. Classification (NCBI taxonomy): domain Eukaryota; kingdom Metazoa; phylum Chordata; class Aves; order Apodiformes; family Trochilidae; genus Calypte; species Calypte anna. The sequence goes on along the minus strand of NC_044255.1, from coordinate 11,064,743 downwards.
TGCACTCTTCCAGTGAGTACATAGCACTGAGAAAGGTACTTTATGAGCCAATTTGTCCTGAAGTGATTCACAAAGATGTAATTTGTGTGCAAAAGATGATATATACATTTTTTTTTTAAGTGCATTTAATTATAATTTGGCTTGATGTGGTTTTAGTACTGGAGCTCTATTTATGATATAGAAATGCTTTTCAATGCATTCATTTGTTTATTTTGCAGACTACAGCTAACCTGGATAAAAATACAACCAAAGCTGAGAGTGCATGGCTGTTCAGAATGTGGTATGGCTTTGACCACAGGTATCCTTTTCTGTTAGAAGCCATAGACAATAATCACCTTACAGCTGGCACCTTCAGAATATTTAAGAATTCAGAAACTACTATATTTTTGAAAACACAAAACAAACCATAGCTTATTTTGATGCACTGAATAAGGAGGAGAAATTTTGACATGTCAAAGAAACAGAAGGCCTAGAGAAGCTGGGCAGTGCAGTGGTACCACATGCTTAATTGAGGCTATGGGGAGTCAGAACAGTGAAGCAGCTCTGCCCTACAGCACAGTATATAGAAAAGAGAAGTCAATAAGCATTTTAAATTATAGGATAGAACTAACCCTGCAGTTATTAATCAGATCAGGTACAAATTCCATCTTTTGAAAGCCAGGAGAGGTTGGAGAGTAAAGAAGTCCAAGGCTGCTGCCTACCTGTATATTCAGGAGTAGTTACACAAGAAAAAGCAAATCCAAGACCAGACTAATTTATCTACACCTCTTGGAAACAGAGAACAATGCACCAATTGGGAAGATGTATCTTTCAAGACTTCCCTGGAGCTCATGCTTGCCATTCCCTAGAGTGCAGAGTCTTTGTGCTTCTATTCATGCTCCTACTGAGCAATGTATGGTAGAGCTCCTGAATGTGGGAATCTGATGCTTTAAGTGTAGAAAGCCTGGTATCCTTGTCTTTTGCATAAGAGGAAAATATTTTAATGGGTTTTTTTTTCATATATTCTTAAAAGAGCATCTTCCCAAAGCCAAGAGAGAACATGACCTTTGACACCCACGCTGTCACTAATGCCTGCACAAAGGAAGCAAATGCTACCATTCTAATTTGTAGTCATTTTAATGATTCCTCAAAGGCTTTGCATCGCTACCAGCAAGACCTAAGCCTTTAACAGAGATATTCAGTGAACACCAGAGAAGGCCACTTCCACACTGACTCAGGAGCTGAACAGACAGAACTCTAACCAGTAGTCTTTGCTATTTAATAGCACATCTATTGGTCCATTACTCTGCACTGCTGAGTGGAGATCTACCTTCAGGCTACATGTATGTTCTCCTGACCAGCTGCAGTAAACTAGGATGAAACATTTTAACTGGTAACATGCAACTCTCTGGGAGCACAACTTCCTTAAGAGGTTCAAGTAAAGTTATCCTTCAGAGACTTTTGATAGGAAAAAAAATAAAATCTTTCATTAAAAATTTATGTATTGCCCTAATTCCCAAGCAATTTTAAGGGCCAAAAAAGCACTTGGCATTAAAATGTTTCCTAATATATCTATGTTTAAGAAATAGTAGGTGAATCCTATATAAAAGGGGAAAATATGCTAAAATCTTAATGCCAAATACCAACATAACTTTAACTACCACCCAGTCCCACTTCTTTATCAGAGATCATCAGCATGGTAGAGATCTTGAAGATGAATGACACTTTAGTCTCAAAAGTCTAATTTGCATGACTTTCACATGACAAATTATTTTAGTGTTTTTTAAAATATTCTTTTAAAAGAACAATTTTATTCAAAAGTGTCAATCTCTCTTCCAATCAAGTCAATCTTTCTTTAGAATTCAGATTTTCGGAGTTTATAGCCCTGCCATTATCCTGAAATAGTTTTTCATTAAAAATATTTTCTACATTTCTTAACCCTGAAGAAGTAAGCTCATATACTTGCACAGAATAAGTGTTCAACCCACTAATGCTGTGACTCAGACCTCCAAGGCTTTCTTTGGTATGACTATTTCTGAAAGACATTCTTTACAGAGAGAGAGAAATTATCCACCCAAACTTTCTTTTGCCTTTCCCTGCCTAAATTGAGACTGTTCTGCTAAATTTGGAAGAATAAATTGTCACATAGCACAGTGTTTGTGTCCAATAAAAGATTGCACAGAGGATTATGCAAGATGAAGTTTTCAAATAAGAGGTAGACAAATCTATCTGGTTATATACTTCAAAAACATACAAGACTCTGACATTTCTCTCATTTGACATTTGCTCTTAGACATTACCACAAATCTACTCACTCTTCTGGCAATAATCTCTCTCATGTCTATTTATTTCACGAGGGAAAAGCAGGAGGAAGGAAATATCAACTGAGGAAATAAAAAGCTGTGCTGTTTCTTATTGTCCTTATGAACAATTTCCACTTCACCCAGTGGTCTTAGGAAACTGCATTGGGCCACACTAGGGTAGCACTGTGCAAAAATATCCCTGAAACTGAGAAACAAATTTTGTTTCTATCCTAAGGAAACAGTAGGAGCCTTATTCAGAGCCAGCTGGGTTCATTACAAGTTGTTTTCTTTAGGCAAGTATCCTTGAGTCAGGTATTGACATCTATGAAAATTATACTGTTGTCTGAAAACTGGGCTGAGAAATGCTAGTATTGGAATAGTAAAAAAGAAGAGACCATTTAAATACTTGGAATATTCTCTTAGACTTGAACCTCAAAAATTTAAATAAGGAAAATGCAACATAAGATACTTGGTACCCAACAGCAGGTAAAGTTCATTGAGTTTATTTCAAATATGTTTTTACAACTTGCAAAGCATTACCATTTGAAGCTGCAATAACCAACTTAAGGGTAGTGGAAAAGTGAAGGAATAAACAAAGGTATTCAAGAATTTGTCTGGGGAAGAAATATCCATAATCCAGTACTAAATACATGGCTTTATATGATTTTCAAGCAGATATATCCAAGTTCAGCTAACAAATCAATAAGTAGATGGACATTTTATCTTGCAGTGGCAAGAACCTATGTATATAAGGGCAGAGCTAAAACTAATGGTGATCTTTTAACTCTTTTAAGTCCCAAACCTCTTTACTTGCTCGCTCCAGCAAATATCACTGACATTTTCCTGCCTACTCACAAGACACTGTGTACCTGACTAGAGTTAGAATTCCTTCTTTACATAGACCTGTATTCCCAGTTCTGCTAATATATTGAGGTAAAATATGAAGGTAAATTAATAATTACAAGTGTTTTGCTAACAATCTTGACCTGTTTTTCCAGCTACTTTAGACTAAATAATTTCTGGTCGATGTGATCATATACAGTGCTTTTTTTCCACTAAGGCTTTTTTCACTCCCTGTATATGGATAATTCTTGCTTTCTCATGTGGTGGTATTTTTGCTCTCACTGGCTGTTCTGTGATATCAGTGTGGAACATGACTATTGTTCTCCTGGCCTCCCATACTGTATACTGAGAGAAGATGGAAGGATTTGGGATTGCTGCACTAAAACACAAAAAGGGGAAAAATATCTGAAACTGAAAATAAGGAAGCATAATCTATGTGCCAAGATGTTTCCATCTAGAAGCCCTCACCATCACCATCTTCATTTGGAGAAGCCTACTTTGTTGCAGGATCTGTACTTCAATATTACACACTGAAACATGCACTGAGAAAAAATAGTTTCTGCATAACTGGCAAATGTATGCAAGACTACAATAGAAGAAAGCAAAAAGGAAAGGACGAGTGACAAATACGTCAAACACACAGTAAGTTTCTTTGAATACTTAAGTTAAATTGCAAGTCACAAGCCTTCGGCCCCTCAATAGCCAAGTCTAATAATTTTTATCCGACAATGGGGTGAGGTTAGGATTGTCTGTGATGTGGTCCTCCAAGACTAAAGACCGTGACCAGAGCACTATAATGTTACCTATCCCTGGCACACATGACAGGTGAAAGGAAGCAAGACAGATAAGGTTGTTCTTAGCCAGCTAGTATGGGTATTTAAGTATTGTAGCAGGCACATTGCAGCATTGATACTGCCCCAACCTCCCAAACAGCAATGCAGGTGTCTAACTTGCACAGTGCTTTGCTTTTTGAGTGGCTCACACACCCATTGCCATGAATTGAGTAGGAGGAGAACTTTATCCTACTTGACAGATTTCATTTCGGTCTCAGGAACTAACATCCAGTTACACTGAACAGTAGCAGGAGTCTGGGAGAGTGAACCAATTCTCCATAAAGCAACTTATAAAAGCCTTTCTACGTGAACTGCAGTTATCTCTCATTCAGATGCATTCCTTTCAGTTTAAAAAGAGGGTGTTTGTGTCCTTTTCACTTACCTGAAATCAATCAGCTGAAGGGAGTTGCATTATTTGCAGACTTTAACAGTTTATCCTCCTTAACTTATCAGAGCACCTTTCATTCTATTTTTTCTGTGCTTTGTACAGGGATAAAACAGGCATAATGGTTGCCTATGAAGGAAAGTACTTTTCTATGCCTGTGAGAAAATGGAAAACCTACTAAAAGCAAAAGTGCATTCCAGAATGAACTGGAAATCAGAGAAAAAAAAAATTCAGCATTTCGTGATCTTTTGCTGATTTTCCTTATGGGATGACTTGCCATTCTCATATCAGAGACACAGGTTTTTGGAAGGAAAAGACAAGAGGCTGTAATCGTGCACATGCATACCATTTGCTTTTACCTCCTGGAGAATGAAAGGTTTCTCAATTACTAATATTCTGACTTGGTAGTATTTATCACTTTGGTGACAGCAGCAAAATACCACAGTGCTCTACTTTTGGACCAAACCCTCATTTGGCTTGACAGTTTTCAAATAGGGAGAAGGCAATCTCATCTCAGAGAGATTTCAGTCTAATGATGAATCAAAGCAGCATCAGATAACACAATATAAGCAAAATTCAGGTACCACAGAAACAATAATAGACAATTGGCTATCAGGAAAGGCAGTCATCATATCATAGATATGCCAACAGAGCACAAGAATCAGGTTTGCAGGTGTTACAAACAGAGCATCATAAAAGTCAAGGGGAACACAAATCCAAGTAAATGAATCATTGCAGATATCATAAAATCACCATGACACAACAGCAGCTCACTGGCTTCCTCAAACACTGCAAGCTTGAGCAGTACAGGGTCCTCAGAAAGTCTTTTGTCATTACCAGCAATTGCCAGAACTAGATTTAAAACTCATTCCAACTTCACATTTTCAAAGCACATCATCAAGAAAAACTTGTTCTTTTTACAGCAGGGATAGTCAGTATATCTGATGTGGTGCTATTTCCTAACCCTTTCCAATGATGCAAGATTGTTGAAACCCTGCAAATTAACCTAACAAATATGGCTAATGATTAACCAGAATAAATGACTGCAGTTTGCCCTCCACCCAGAGAAAGAAACCTGGATAAATGACTCTTACACCATTCCTCACTAAATATGCATGTAAGATCATTCTCATTATTAAATTAAATAAGAAGTCTTAAATGAAAATTCTCTAATTCTTTTAGATTTGACATATGATCCTTTTCACCCTTCCATTGAATAGAAGCATACAGCGAGATTATTTTTTTGTAGTTTCTTGATATTTTTATTGCAAAATATAAATCTTTGAACCCAACCTGTTCCCACTATGATCCTGAAAAAAAGAAAGGAGCTGCAGGAATTTTAGACAGGAAAAGGAAGAAATAAAAAAAAAAAAAAAAAAAAAAAAAAAAAAAAAAAAAAAAAAAGAAAAAAACATTAAGTCAGGGAGACCAGGAACTGACAAGGGAAAACAATAGAAAGATAATCATAATGTATTTTCTCTTATGCGGTTATATACTAAAATGAACTCATTCTGGAAGGAGACTCTTTGCCAAAGGTTTTACTTAGCTGGTAGCAAAGGCATTATGTTAAAAAAAAAAAAAAAAGAAAAACCAAAACACACACATTTTTGTAAGCTGTTATCAAATCCTTGTTGTCATCCATCAGAAACATGCTGGGCCAGGTTCTATTTTCTGTCCTTTTCATCAAATGGTCATTGACTTTTGTAAGAGTTCTGCATGGTGTCTATGATTGATACACAGCTTAAGACTTATTCTGGACAATGAGGTATAGAATCACCAGCTTTTCTATTTAACAACCTAGGGGGTTTTTGTTGTTTGTTTTGGGGGTTTTTTTGACACAGCATACCTTTTATTTGTGCTGTTTAAAACCCCCAGTGACCCCAGTATAAATTCTTAGGTCTTGATGCAATGTCATTTTCATGTAAAACCATGTTAAAATCCATTAAAATCTGCAATATCTACAAACTAAAATCCAACAAGTTGGATTGGAGATTTTCTTAGCATTTCTGTAGTGTTTCCAAGGCTCACCGCTGCACAGGAGTCTGTGGCAAACACACCTGACTTTTGGCAAACCCACACTTCAGACACAGATAGCACACCCAAAAAAATTTGTTTGTGTATGAGTAATTCCTTCAGTATGTTTTAGCAGCCAGCATTAAAAGAAACCCCATTCTCTGCAAAGCACCACTACATGCTTCATCTCTGCTTAGGAGTAAGAAAACCTTTGCATTATACCCAGAATCTGCAATATCTGAGCTATTCCTCCCAAATTTAGCAAGGGTCATTTCTGCAGCTATTCAGCAGACCTGTGGATGCTTACAAATCCCATCAAGAGCACATAGCACTATATACAACCAAGTTCTCAGGCAGTCCAGCTTACAGAACTACTTGCTTTTTTTCTGTTATTTTCAGCTGTATGCTGCCACCATACACAAGCACAGCATGTTAAACTAGCTACCATCAAGATTTACCACTTAGCATAAGAGAAATTCAGCACTTACTCTGCCAAAACAGACTAAGAGGATTCCTCTTACAGGCATATTTTATACAGAGGTGCTATATTAATGGCTACTGACCAAGAGCCAAGTGTTCCAGCATGGACAAAAGAAAAATTGCTACATTAAAAAACCTCCATCTAAGCTCTGCATCTTACTTCTACCTGCAAAGCTGTTTGTCACAGTACCTGTCAAATCAAAATACAGAGCTGGAAGGAGTTGACCTAAAACCTAGTGAAGTAACCAGGTTCCCAGTGCGACCTGAACAAAACGTAGGTCTGTGTATCAATCTCTTATTTTGCTTTATTTTTAGCTCCCCTTCTCACTTTATTATTGCAGCATACTGTAGCCTCAACATACAAAGCAGCAGCCTAGGTTTATTAGTCCACTTGAGCATGAAATTATAGTTGTTTGGTGGACAATACTTAACAGCACTCAGGAGACCCAAGTATGATACAAGAGTACAGGAAGATTATAACACGGATTTAAGCATAGCTTAAAACCTTCTTTTCAAGTCTCTTATTTCATGTGCAGCCCTCTACATGCAAAAAGTTATTTTGTATTATACAAAGCATTTTTACATGTTCTTCTGCACAGGTACCTTTTACTGTTGCCTTTACAGTCACTTAGCACAGATCAGAATGCTTAGAGATGCACGCCCCACACACTGCATAAGTAATGCCATCTATAAATAGCACTTGTACAGTGGCAATTGTCGCAGCAAGATATTGATAATTAAAACATCACCTAAGCACAAAATAGCCAATACTTCCTAGTAAATGATATTAATGTTATATTGCAGTAATATTCCTGTAAAATCTGTGACACTCAAGGAACTTAAAAGAACTCAGTATAATTAGAGTGATTACCAGGAATGCCAAAGGGCATGTTAATTAAAGTATTCTTAAATTAAGCTCTTTTATAGAAAGCTGATTTGGATTCAAAACCCTGAAAGCCAGTCACATGTTTCGGTACCTTCAGTGCGTGTGGACCAGGCCCCTAACACAGGTCTTACTTGGAAGCTTACTCCCTATATTATAATTCTTCCCATTTTAAATGTTTACTCTGGAAAAAGTACTATTGATGTGCTTTGTTTGGGTTAGATATGATAGTACTGATTTTAAACTACTTCTTGTGTAATTGATGCACACAATTTTCAGGTTTGTTTTTTTGGGTTTTTTGTCTTCTGTGTAATTACATAGTGGGAAGACAGTTGTGCTACGAATGGTAAAATCTCACTCATTCTATACATTTCCTAGCTGCTGCTGATGGCCTAAGTGTTTTGCTGTCTGTTCATTAGACTTTATAGTGGGTGTTTTATTCAATCTGCTAATAGCAACCTGCTAAGATTTTCTGAACTGCTTCCTTACCACAGTAGCATTTTTATGGTGTTTTCAATTTATTCTTTTGGTTGCATAAGCCAGGAAAAGCAGTTGAAAAGGGAAACATTTCTCTATGCTTTTTGAAATATGGAATTTCTTAAAATAAGCTACTGACACTGACCACAATGTTGAAATCCTGAACAGTAAATTGCTATTTATTACACCTTTATCCAAACTTCTTCTCAGCACTACTTATTTAATGAATACAAAGTCCCAGGTTTGATGTCCATAAGTAGTCCAAGAAGAGGCTCCTTCTGTGTGTTTGGTACACTGCTAATGTCCTGTGGTCTAAGTTCAGAGATGACTTGAACTGTGATTACTGCACCTGTGCAGTCATGTCAACTAAAGCAGAGCCTATTAGTACTAGTTTACACCAGCACAAGTGAAGCTGGCTGTGTGTACAACCTTCAAGCTTTTCATTAGACTTGTCTTTAGCTTCAGCACCTTAAGTCTCAGTTACACTACTAAAACAAAGCATCCCTTTTCATGTCCACTGCTACCCCAAACTTGTGGAAAAGCAATTGCCTCCACTGTACATTGATTTAAATTTCATTCATTGTGAAGAATATTAATTTTTCCTCAGGTACTGCCCTATCCTCCATAGCACAGGTCATTAAACTGACTGTATTTTCTCAGTGAGCAGCCCTCAGGTGGGAATGGGAAGCACAGCCTTATAGTGCAAACTACACTTTAACTGTTGACAGGACATCTAAAACCAGTTTGATGGATTTCAAGCAGTAATAATAAGCCCTAATATTTTTTATGTGATTTAGAAACTATAAACCCTTTACTGGGGAAGCACAGAAAATGGCTTTTACTCATAAGTCCTGTATGATTTATTCAAATACTGAGTTCTCATTACAGATAAGGAATAATGCACATCACAAATGGTTAAGGTTTTGAAATTCTTTGTGAATTAGTCACCGAAATTTGCATTGCTACAAGCACAAACTATTTCTGGATTCTGCATAAATAGGATATCCAATATAGAATTCCATTATAATGAAATATGCATTTTTGCAAGTACCCATAAAGTGCTTTTCACATACCGCAGGCACCCAGAAGTTTCAAACATAGAAACCATGACTACACTCACTGCCATAAATGACTGCATATCAGGTTCACTCATTTTAATTAAACTCAGATACAAAAAGTACATATATACAGTCTGCTATAACACAATTAAACTGCTACTGATACCTGCCATGACACAAAGCATCAGTGGGAAATGGACTGAATAAAGATGTGATTGGTCTTCAGAATTTGGCCCCTCTAGTTAAACCAGACTTACACTTGGTGCTAAGCAAAAAAGACTACTTGTTAATGATCCATCAAAATGCAAATAAAGCTACACTGGATCAAATTGTTCCACAGGTTGCTGCAGGCAATAGAAATATATAGATTTTTTTGTTTATCTGTGATACACAATTCCATAATAGCTTAAAACTTAAAAAGCGAGAATAAAAATAGTATGACAAATACATATGTATACCTTGATATGCATTCCATACTAACCATAATAATTTTCAACTATTATTTCTACTTTCATCCTCATGTTGTTGTGCAGCCTCAGCAGCAGGACTCAATAGAGAAAACACAGCCAGAGCACAGGCTGGTCTGTATCATGACTGCCTGGAAAATCTCTTAGGAAATGGAAACAGTTGATTCAAATCTTCCTGAACGAAGAGGAAACAAAAAACCTCATCATTTGCTTCCTAGATCAGTGCTTTAACACCTACACGACTATGTAAAAATGTCTAGTAACTCACATGGCAGCTGAGATTTTTTGGGGGTTGAGTTCACTGCTGTCTCAGTGAGTTAGAGATGGTGAAAGGATACCTAAATTTTCTTGTCACTCTAGGAAATAAGGCAGAAATGAAATCTCACAACTCCATCCAAATTACAGTGATACTTAGGTGTCTGCCTCTTATGTCTCTTTCCAGCCAGGTTTCTTCTTAACATGCAGAGGGATATGAGTAGGAACCTAAGATTTGTGGCTAATAATGTACTTGTTTATTCTTAAGTGTAAAATGCCAAACCTGCTCATTTTACTGGATTATGCATCATCACCAGGATTTTCAAGAACACAAAGGATAGCTGAAAATTATATTTTCATTTTAATTTCTTATATAGTAATAAATATATCTACATCTCTACCTGGTTTTGCTTTGGGGCCTATTGCTGCAGAGCAAAAAAGGCAGCCATATATTTATGGTGGTGTTTTTACTTTTGCATATAGAAGAGCCAGATCCCATTTTCAAAACATAAACACACAGGAGTATAGATTGAGGATACAACTGAAAGCACAACAGTGTGTCTTGGACTGTTTTATCAATGTTTACATATCCATATCTTCTACAGCACAGATCAATAATCTGTTCCCTATTCCAACAAGAATTTATTGTTTTCCTAACATATGTCAGGAAACATATCTAGGAAACACGCCTCCTGGACCAAACTTTATTACAGTCAATGCAGAGACAGCAATTCTGAGAGTGCACAACATCCCCTCATCAACCACTGGGGTCCACAGTGATATCCCTACTGAACAGGTCAGATCAAACCTGACACAAGGCATAAAGAAAATCTGGGGTGTGATTTCAAGCACAGGGGCAGGTCCAGTCAGTTCAAGTGCACAATATAGGGCACACATTTGCTAACAGGTAGACATGTGGTTGCTTTCCTCCATGTGCAAGGCAATTAGAGTTTCAGACCTACATCACACACAAAAGCAGTGCCAGGCCAGAGCTACCATTTCCTGAGTGCACATGGCAGGAGAAGGTAGGTAGGCCAAGTAGGTAGGCTGTGAAACAGAGCTGAGAGGTATTAAACCGTCATGGATTAGATCAGGTTGGAAGCTCAGGGCATATGCATGACAAATCCTTTCTCTGGAGTTCCGCATAAGATACAGCTGGGACCTGCTTCTAGAACTTGACTGAAAGGTGTGAAGTTCCCCAGAGTGAGGAGGGGAGTCCCTGAAGCAGTCCCAATTCAGCAAGACCTTGCCCCCAAAACCTCCCTCCCTGGGGATGGAGAAATACACTACAGGCTTTTCACTACAGATAGGTTTTTTCTTCTCAAGACTTTCAGAGGTAAAAAGAAAATTCATGTTTCTCTGGAGAGCAGTTCATCAGCTGCAAATCAAACAGCTATGACTCAGTTTATCACAAATAATAAAAGAACAGGAATTAACATTAGCAAGGTAATGCTTCATCCGATTGTGAGGGGGGTTTTCATCTGTTTCTAATTAATTTTAGCAGATTGAATTAAAATATTATTTGCTTTGCATTGGATGTGCATGAGGCCCTCCCTGACTTCCTCTCACAGGCTTATATGGTGTCAGCACCAGCCTTTGTGAACCTTTTTTCTTTGTAACAGTGAAGCAGAGGACTAAGTCCTTATTTCTCTTTGTTAAATGTTTTGATTCAGAGGCTTCTGTTTTTCAGTAAGGTTTTGGTGCACTTTTTGGTTTGCTTCTGTTTTTCAGACATAGAAGTTATAGTTTAACTTGGACATTAATGCATAAGCTCCCATTTTGACTGTTGACCCCCCCCCCCCACTACATTCTCTAAAAACCTTTCAGTAGATGTAGCAGAGGAACAGGCTTCTTATCCTTCTCCGTACTTTCTGTCAAAACACTTGCAAGAAACATTTTTGAGACATCTCATCTAGAATAAAGAGAAAACTGATTTCCTAAGGTATGCATTCCTTCTCCTGACAGAGTCAAGGAGACAGGCTGCTTCAGGAGACAAATTACTTTTCTTGCATTCTTTTCTCCTTCTGATGTATGAGCAATTCACATTCTTATGAATTTAGATTCTAGTTGCTTACAAAGGTGGGTGCAAGCTGTTCAGCAATGAACATTTTTCAGAGCTACTCTGTGCAAAACTGTAACTATCAAACAACGCTCAAGACTAATTCTAAAGAGCTACAGTCTATCACACACACAGTCAGGAGATTATTGAACTCTTACATTTCTGTACCCTATTTATTAATACCTGCAGTTTTGATGACTGCTACTAGAATGCACATGTTTCAGGGAAATGAAAGCAAGAGGAGAGAGAAACATCTTCCAGCAACAAATTTGACATTAACAAATTCTACATTTGACATTTAATCATTAATTGATAGAGAACTTGGAAGTTCAGGGTTATGATGATACTACACATAATTTCAACTGGTCCTCTTAAACTATACATTAATTACACTCGTTTAAGGTTGTATTATCTGAGCATAATGGGGACTTATTTATTTTGTGTTTATTGCCTATTTTACTTTTATAACAAAAAGCTGTTGCAAAAATAGAGTACAGGAAAAGTGCATAGATGAATTACATGCAAAAATAGTACACACATTCACCACCACTTCATATTAGTGGCAATAAACAAACAAACATACCAGTGAATAAGTCCAAAACAAGCCTCTTGAAAAGAATTGATATGACTCCTGACAATTTTTCTCTTGCTCTAAGCTCTAAGTGTAGCACAGATGGAGTCAGTTATTCTGCGATAGCACCACTGAAACTGAGAGCAGAATTTCCCTTGGCCACTTCTGTTTCTCTGGTATGTTAAGACTGATGAAATGGTGGAACCAGGAAAGAGCAGTCTGTCTTGACCAGTGCTTGGCTCAGCATACCCTGCAGCATTTATCAGTAACTACCACTAACCTGGAACATAAGCCAGCACCTAAGCGAAAGGGGAGATACCTGAAATGTCTTGTAAGATCATGCTCCTCCATCACGTGCAGGTGTTGTAAAAACTACTAACGATTCCTTTTTCCCCAAAAACAATAAAATCAGGCAACTAAGCTTAAATGACTCTTTCTGTTATTGAAATTACAAGCATGGTGTTTGCAGTCAGTTCCTACTGGAGGTTGAGATGCTTTTGACTGCCAGAATAAACCAAGCTGAGCACAAAAATCTGAAAGCATACAATACAGCCCTTCCCTGCCAAGTTGTGCAGAGTAGGGTCATGACCTTCACAGATCTTTTCACAGTGGAAGGATGATCTGTAACCCAAGTAATGACCTACATAATATAAGATGTTCTCATAAGCATATGCCAAATTTTAGGTTGATAGACATAATACTTCATCATAGGGACAATCAGGGGAGAGAGCAGGCAATACCAGGGATCAGGCAGATATTAAGAGACATATTTCAGTGTACTTGTAAAATGTAGTCAGAGACAACAAGTTAAAAGTTCAGTTGGCTTCTGTATTTCCCTAAGATCCCTACATTATTAAATAATATATCATAAAATTTAAGGCAAATAATTACTGATACACTGGGGGCTGGAGCTTACACTTACAGCTTCTAACTTAACCTGCAAATTACAAGCCAAGACCAACCAATGCAACCATACAAAGACAAATCAATACATTAACTGCATGAAACAAGAACAGCCACTTTTCAGCAACGAGTTAATTCTAGAATCTTACTATTGCATTTTCCAAAGGAAGGACATTGATCAGTTGGAATGAAACAGCAAATTGTGATTTGTAGGTCTATATAAAATTCATGAATGAGTGATCAAGCTTTGAAATCATTAGTGATGGCTTTTATCCTTCCCATGCTGGCATTTAGAGAATTAAAGAAATTAACCTATTTCAGTTGTCTCAGGGGACTGGCTTGCTCTCTTGCAAAGGGATACAGTTAACATTTCTGTTTGGTATGCTTATTTCTTTACTCTGATGGTTTTACAATGAAGCAACTAATGATTCTGAGTATGTAGCCAAAATACACACACCTTTAGTCTTCAGGGACTGGCTAGTGACATTCCTGTATTAACCACAACACTTGCCTTTTCAGTGGGTGAAAAAAATTTTTCCAATGCATTTGCTTGAAAATATAACTTTCTTCCCTGATCATCTAATAAGTCTTAAAATCTAATCACAATGTTACTACCAGCACTAGTTTCATTGAAATTCTTCAATATGGCTCTGCACAAGGTTTATGAGTTAAATGACAAGGAGTTAGTATTTAGGGTATTTAGTATTTTCAAGCTCTCATCCACAGTGAAGCACTGCCTTGCTTCATTTCTTGCTCTACTTATGTCAGTATCCAATTGTGATTATGTAGTTTCTTTACTTTTTGTTGCCTTTCATCTTCACTTGATTCTGAAAGGCCCTCAACTCTGCAGCTCAAGTTGAAATTTTGAATAGAAAGATGTTCTCATGTTAGAACTATTAATTTAATGCACCGTTTTTCATAATTTTTTTATTTTTTTCCAAAACCATATTTTTAGTGTTTGTTGATTTGTTTTGCTGTGTTATAGTTTTGAGATTTTTCTAAATAAAGACTATAGTTACTGGTCAAATATTCTGCTCAACATACTATTGCACTGGGGACAGATGACCCATTTTAGCTAAATGCAAAAACAAAACAAAATAAAAAAATAGTAGGAAAAGATGAGGTGAAAACTTGATCATTTGCTCTGTTATCTCTAAGGTCTAGGTTTCCTTGTGCACACTTTTGTAAGGATGCACACACCCTCAATGTTACAGCATGCCTGTGACATTATGAGATTTTTTTATTGGCAGTATCAAAAGAAGTGGACTAGAAAACTAAAAATCAAAATACTGATCACTGGAAAGATGCTCTGGCAACATAGGTAAAAAAACAAGGGAAACCCATAGTAAACCTATGGAGGGAGATGACATGCTCTCCATATAATGAAACTGGACAGTCACAGTAGTTGTAGAGGAATTTGGAAATAAAAATGGTTTTACTGGGAAGAGATAAGAAAAAAAAACATAATACACACACAAGGTCATAGAAAGTCAATAAGACACAAAGTACTGGGCCTTTTAAATCCCTTTGTATCTACAGATAATAAAAACCCAAAGCATTATCTTTGTTGCAAGCAGATGGTTTTGAGTTGCCATTCTACCATCTATAAACACTTGTCTAATATTCTGTAGTTGTAGGCTTCCAATAAATGAAAGTTTTGAAAGCATACTTTCAAAACCCATCATCTTTTCAGAATTCTTTGGGCCTAAAATATCTGACCATAGGTTAATTAATAAATTGCTGCTAAAACTTACTGAGATTGCAACACAACTACTTGATACTGTGATACTATATCTAATGTTTTCAGCCTCCATAAGACTCTTTCAACTACTCCCTAAGGGTAATATTTTTTCTCTGAAAAGTCTGAATGGAGCCAAATACTATGTGAAGGGTTGAAATTTGGATAAACATAAGATTAATAGATTAGCTAAAAAAAGAAACCCAAATTGTAAAAACATTTCCTTTCTGTCACCCTATAAAGTGATAATTAACATGGCATTTTCAACAGGCTTTAAAGTTACTTTATCACCAGTTTTAAGTTAGACATTTTATCATAAGTACAAACGTATCACAATCTGTACTTTTTATCTTCTTTATATGACAGTTTGCTAATCAACATGGACTACATGTATGTAAAGCCAAAGCACAAAAGCACAACCCTTTTTATAAAAAAAATCAGTTAAGCCATATACAAAACTTCTCTAAACTGAACCATTTAGAACCTCTCCGTTTACTGTGGTAAGGCAATATCTATAGTTATACACAGTCTACCAGCACTGAAATTATCCCTGTTCTTCCCCACACGGACAAACTGCTGTGTTCTGAACTGATCTATAAGGAGAGAAAAACAGGATCACATATTTCTATGTAGCTCTCCACCTTGAGCCTAAAAATTACAAGCCAGCAGCTTGTGATTCAGAAAAGCCTGCTGTGGTATTTTCTTCTTTACCTGGGGAAATCTCCATAGCAAAGAATATAATGCCTTACTCTGCAATGGTTGTTTCAATACAGCAAGAAAAGAAGTGCTGCCCACTGCTCCATTAGCAAAATTGCCTTGTGGTAATCTGTGAAACTCCTAAGTAGCTGAACTCCTTGACTTTTATTTTTCTGACAAAAGCACAGAGCTGTCCTCCCATTTGCAAATCAGCAACATGTTTTACAGCTTATATTTTGTTTAAAGACTTTCAAAGCCTGTTCTTCACAATTCAAGTGCAAGTCTCTTGAGATTCTCATTCTTTGCTTAGATACACAGCACAGCTACTGCTTAGGAAGTTATAAGCCAGAACACCAAGAGGCTGTGACTAACAGTCACTGGAGAAGGCAAATTGGTAGCCTTGTGCAAATGGAACCCAATTTTCTGATTGTCATAATCATTTGATAATGTCTTATATATGAGACTTGTTTTTTTGTTCCTGACAGTTGAGACCATGTTCTGTATCTTACTAAATCTGACAAGTGACTATGACAACACTTTTCTGTTTGCCTCTAGCAGTGCAACACCTGTCCTGAAAACCAACTAAATTCCCCAATCATTGGCCATTGTTAAGCCATGCTGCTCGTGCTGCTGCACTGCTAACAGTGAGCAGGGAAAGCCCACAGAAGTGCTAAGTATATCAAAAGGATAAGTGACAAATTAGAAGAATGAAACTGGGCATTCCTAGAACAAAATGTCCTGTTTCAAAAAGCTTAGAGGTAAGATATGCCTTCAGTCTTGGCAGGAAAGACTGAGCAAAACAGTACATGATTTTAATAAGATGCATAGTAAGACTTTTTGTGTTGAGGCACAGAATGACATCTGGCAAGGTATCTAGGAAGAAAGGGGCAGAAGAGAAGTATGGCTCAACCCCTCCCTTTTCCACTCTCTCTCAGCACAGCACATGGAGGTAATGAAATCCTGGCTGTGTCCTCAGAGGCAGCACCACCCCATTCCACAGTGCAGAACTTCAGTAAGACCTACCTTAGCTGTCAAGAAATAACTGGGCACTTACAGTGCTCAGACCAGATCACTCCCATGGTCACTGTCACTGCACATTCTCCAGCACTGCTATGTGATCATGGAGAGAGCAAGAGGCACTCTTGTTCTTTTACCAAAATTAAAAATCTGGATAACTATTTTCATTTTTTCCTTCAGCAATTTCTTATTTTTAAAGCAACTCTTTTCTATGCTTTCAGCAAGGCAAAATTCCAATTCTTTCTGTGGAATATCTATTTTGAAGATTAGGACCTAGCAAACACTTCAAATATTGGTCATGACTGGTTCCTGGTTCCCAACACCACTGATTCTATGCCACATGGCATCAGTAGATACCCATTCCTGAGCATGAATCACTGTATATGATGACTGGCATTTTCACCAATTGCAACCCTTCCATGAGATGCACATGTCAGAACAGCATGCCAGTTCCTTTTCATGCTGCTGCTACATGTTCTGATTTTGTTAATACTGCTTGGACATAAAACCAAGACATTGCATAACTTTTATTATTACTACTTTTTCCTGTAAAATTGCTGTATTTTCAGGAAGTTTCACAAAATATGCAATATTCAAGAACTGCTGAATTAGAAATCCTCTGAAGTTTTAAAAAGAATCTTAAGGAAGCCGCTACTTTACCACTTCTTTAAGAATATGACAGAATAACACAAGTCAAAGCATCTTAGGTTTCCATTCCCAGGTTGACAACAATTTCACAGAGGCTGCGTGGGCCTTGATCAGCACCACTGAAGTCAAAGGGGTGTTTTTCCAACCGTTTTAATACATGCAGATTTCATCATTTGGGGGGCACCGTTTTCAAACCAAAGGTCTCTAATATCATGGTTAATCAGGTTTGTCAACACAGGTCTCAAAATCATTATTATTTCAATCACCAACAATATGAACATTACTGTTCGCTTTTTGCAGCTGAATAAACCATGATACACAGTAGCTGTGATACCAGCTGTTGACCCAGGTATCCATTTCGACAGAAGCAGTAACAATAAATTATACCTTTAACTTTGCATTCGAAGATTCACATTTTTTATGAAGAATTTTTTTCTTCTCACAAGTTGTGGATGTAACAGTACCTGCTAAGATATAGGGAAAATGCATATATTATGGTAGACAGTCTGGAAAAAAATACTGGAATACTAAAAAACAGGGGAAATTAAGAAAACAGTAACTTGATATATAACCTATTTTGTATTGTTCCAACTCCTATCAAAACTTTAAACAGATTTGATGTCATGAGAAATGCAAGCCATTAAACTGGATAGTGAGCATTTCGTACTCTAATGATGTGCTGTATGCAGGCAGGGTCGCCGTTCTTGCTACAAAGAAATAAAGTGATATTTAGAAGTAGTAACAAGAAGCATGTTAGATAATTCTGCTTTTGTGCAGATGTAATACAATTGCAGAGAAGCAAAAAAAAAAAAAAAATCCTTTCCTAAAGATGACAGTGATGAAAACATGAAAATGCCAGCTACACAAATGTTACTGTCATTGCATAAAAGCAGAATTGAATGCTTCTATATATGCAAACACATATGCTGCTCTGTCAGAAGAATGTTTTTGCAGTCAAGAAGAAAGAAAAATAATTAAAACAATCTATAGAGTGAAGTAGGTAGAAGAAAAACTTTGTGCCATCAGAATAGGTGGCAACGTTACCATTTACGTCGGTGAAGATTCCACTGTACCTCTAGAATGCACTGAAAGGTCTTTGAATACTGACAAATTTTGACAGTGAAATATATTTTAAGTGACAGCAAAAGGGAATTTTCTAGCAGAAGGTATTCTAAATAAAGGCCAGCCAAAACTGTACATAAGCTCAAGGTCAGGTTTAATACAGCCTCATGGACATAAAAATAAGGAATACTTTCCTATTTGCAGGTAAAGAGTTAAAATTTTGGAAGAAGTCTTCCTTGACCTACTTATGTGTGGAAGCCTGATTGTTTTAGAGGTTTTCCTACTGGGAAGATACCTAATAGCATCTGTCCTTTCCAAAATGCACACACTTGCCAACATTAAATGATTTTTCTTATTTTTCTATCCCCACAAATAGAAAATTCATTTTAAGGTGTTCCTTTGCATTATATTACAGTAAATAAAAAGATATAGATTCCCAAAAAATTGACAGAACCATTTGATTTAGTGTTTGAAAACTCACGGTTGACTTTTTCCTCTCATTTTTCTTATCACCCTTCCTTGCTTGTTAGGGAGACAAGGTGATGTATACATTTTCTGAGGGGAAGGATTCACCAGTTTCTGCAGCTGGAGTGCCAGCTGTGGCTAATCTTGGATGACCCAGACGGGCACATATGGTTACTTTAGAGGTGCCCTGCATTTCTTTCACTTGAGCTCTTTTCACATGATACTATTTACCTTTGCTGTAATTTAATGTGGGGAAAAACATTTTAAAATTTCACAATAAAAATGGGACTGAAATGCACCATCTTGCATGGTGTGGATGACTAAAAATAGTTAATATTTTTTGCCTTAATTAGCTAATAGCTTTAAAAAAAATTGAAGCTTTATGCAGAATTCTGATCCTTGATAATTATATATCAAGTTGCCACAGAGAGGCTTCACAGATTCACTGAACAGGTCCAAGCCCTGGTTCTTAACTTCCCTAGACTTAGAAGAAATGCCAAGGAGTGGCTTTGAAGGTAGTCTTCAAAAAAATTTGTTTACCACTAGGGCAAGATACCTATAACATAAAACTTTCAGGCACCTTTATCAAAAGCTAGATTCAGTTCTCTTATCTTGAAGTTTCTGGTGTGGCTCTGAATTTCAAAGATCATTACAAGTATCTCAGAATGAATTATATCTTCCTCATCAATAAAATTTGTCACATTTCCATGAAGCAGGTAATACTGTCTGCCAAACTAAACCAAACTGCCATCAGCAGTATTAACAGTATTAACACTTACTAGTGTTAATCTAATAAGATTTACCAACCAGATTTAGACTACTTTCTTGAAGACAAGCTTTTTGTCTGTCACATCGAAGTTGTCCTTACACTGTATCATGATCTTGTACCATGGCACATCTGTAGCTGCAGTAATATCTGCCATTTAAAGAGGGCTGAGCTTCTGTTACTTTGATAAGTGGGAAAGACACATCTCATGAACTTCAAAACAGAGGAAGGATAAGTAGAGTCATTCCACACAAAGTATCAAGCATCTAGTTTCCATTTTAAAAATTCTACTTTTTAAATGAAGATGTAGATAAACTAATGTACTAGTTAAACCTCTCTAGGTTAGCAAAAATATTTGTTTCTTATAGGAAAGCCAGAATGCACCACAAATACCATTGCATTACATGAATGCATACTTGTAGGGAAAATATAAACTAGCTAATAATTTATACCAGCTAATGCAGAAACTATTCAGTCCCTAATATTAAATCTAGTGCCTGATAATAAATCCAAGTGAAACAGATCTTCATGCTTTGCTCATATTGTAGTAACTGTCAAAACACTTCAGAATTTTTTCTCAATGGAGTGCTTTCAGAGAAGTAGATAAGCAAATATGTTTTAGTTGACACCTAAAGGGCATGTTTGGATTCAAGAGGAGAAACGTGGATGTTTCCTGCTGTTCCTTATACAGATATGAAGCAGTGCCAGCAGTTTGTTTTTCTAAAAGCTATAGTAAATTATAACTGATGACAAAAACAACTTGTATCAGTACAAGAATTTTGCAGTGTAATCCACACACCCAATTCAATCATAATTCTTAGTTAACATACAAAAGCATAAATCAAAAAAGAATCAAATTTCTGGCTAGTAGTGACAGAGGTCAAACATTAGTTATTTTTCAACTAGTTATAGGTCAGATAAAAGAAAAAAGCACAGGAAGACAGCTGTTAATGATGCTGATTTACAAGGCATTTATTAAATGTAGAAATTCTCAATGTAATTCTGAATGTGAAAAAAAGATGAACCATTACCTGCATATTGGAAAGTGAGTAATTGAGCAAGAGAATAATACCAGGAACAGCAGCTATAAAAAGGCAAGATTACTGAGGTGGAGGTTCACTTGAGCTTACAGGATGTTTGTTCTGATTTTGACCTGACAATACAGATAAATTGCCTTATCTCAGCTCAGCAGTAAAAATGAGGCATATTAGATTAATCTAACAGAGAGACCAAGGAAGGAAATTAGGCTGTATAGGCCTCTCCCCCCTCTTTTCTACATATTCCCACTGACAGTCTCCCATACTACCAGCCACTTGCTTTCTCCCAGTGGTTTGACCCACTTAAAATGTTCATCTTTCCATAGCCCTGGCTACTGGTGAGCAGGGTTCCTGAGCAGAGGCAGCAGATGACATTGAGCTGGTGAAGGAATGATCCATGAACACTTAAAAGAATGAACATTTTGGCAGGACACGTACATCTGATATTTTTTTCATTAATTGGCAGAGCACTTCCACTTCTTTAATGAGTTACTAGTTAAGGCATGATTATTTTGTGTAATGTTCTCAAGTGACATTAAGACTACATGAAGATAGCCCTGCTTAATGTGGGCAAAACCCAGGTGTTAACTAAATGACTAACTGGAAAAAATAGCTTGTTTCTTTTCTGACTGTTTATTATGAACACTTTTCTTACTGAATCCAAAAACTTCTTTTTGTAGCGTCCAGCTGAAAACACAGAAAATGTGTCCATCTGGATACTAAAATAAGAGCAGTTATAACCTTGGAAAAGGGCCCACTTAATTAGCAAATACTATGGCCACACACTTGGCTTTTGCAGTACAGGAAATCCTCAGCATGAGTAGACAATCTTCTGGATAATCAACACCTGCAGCCTGCAGCACATCTCAGTGCTGGGCTATGCTGTATTTGGGACCAAGCACACAGAACCAATCCCAAGTTAAAGAATAGTTGTCATTTTTCATAGTAAATAGTCATCATGGCAAAAAAGGTAAATCAAATGCCCTAAGTTGTTATTCTACTTTGAACAGACTTCCTAATACTAACAATGATTTTTAGATTTATTACTATTTCTCACTTTTCTATTTCCTCTTCAGGCTGTCACCCAAGAATATCAATTACTTGCTTTTTAGTATATGCTGACTTTATTTGCATAGATGCCTCACATGAGTTACTTTTTCTATTATTGTGTTTCTCTGTGTAAATAATTCTCATAGTTGTAGTGCTGAGCTAGAATAAAATCTATATCTTGCTCCGTATATATTTAGGGCTTTAATTTTGTTTCATGTAGCTATAGCATAATTTATAGAAAAAACCCAAAGGAGCAAAACCACTGACTCCAAGGACATAGTTTCAGCATACTCAAAGTTACAAGGACCTGAGAAGCACCATACCAGAGTCCTATAATACCCAAGAAAACATCCAAAACAAGCTAGAAGCTTCCAAGCTTTTACATACAAGCTTACATGCTTATTAACCTAAATGGCAGACATGAGACACTTCATGTATCATACCCACAGAAGAACCAACTATAAGCGCATCTTTTATGACATTATTTTTAACATTAACATTTAATTATTACACAACTACCACCACACTTGGTTAAAAGAGATGATTTTAAAAATTAATTATTTCCTTTTCTGATCTTGCCAGCCCAGGTGGCAGCACAGGGTACTTTTTCAGAACAGAAAGTGTTGCCCAATCACACTTACTAAACAGGATGGGAGAAAATGGAAGCTATCCACCTTTGGAGGACATAAGCTTCCTAACTATGTTCAGCTAGCAGGGGGCTTATTTGTGACTGCTGGTCTGATATTGTTACTTAGGGGAAAAAAAAAAAAACAACTCCTACAATTCTCAGCATTACTCAGTTAAACTGGTTGGATAACTGACACCCAATCTTTATTCAATGTCATGCTGGCCAAGTGGAGATATTTTAAAACTGAATTTTTTAAAGCAGTGCAAAATCTTAAGCAAACACCTTTACTGCACTAGACACTCAACATACTTAATTTATGATTGAATTACCTGATTTAAGTTTCAGTGGTACAGCTCTGAATACCAATGTGCCCTAAGCTAACAAATTGACTAGCAAAATGCAGCAAAAATCCTGAAGTCTAGTAGTTCTTTGGAGAGATGCCAAAAGATAGTAACATGAACAGAATAAACTGTACAAACAAATCAATTTTTCAAAGGTAACATCTGTTTTGCACTGGCACCTGGTGTGAATGGATTATCTGTGTGCACATACAAATAGGTTAATGGAGACTGCATATTCAATACCCACCAGCATCCCATGACTTCAAAAACTCCAATGTTGGCAGGACTCAGTTTTTCTGAAAGAAACTGGACAACTTCTTATGCCAGTTTTGCACAGTTTCATAGGAATAGTTATATTAAGTCCTCAGCATCAAAGCTTGAAAATATTTGTGTTTCCAGTAATATTTTTTAAAGGCTTTGAGACTAGGTTACATTTAGTCATATTGGTTGCAAATAAGGAGAGATTTTATTCAATTTCTCAGAAGTTACTGGGGGGGAAAAAAAAAAAAAAAAAATCGGTGCTCCAAAGGATGGAACATAGTGGGCTCTACTCATTCCTCAATAACCATCTTCTGTCTTTTGACCATGTCAAACTGTTGCCAAGACCTTTTATTTGCTGTGTGCCTTAGGAGCAACCAGCACCAGCGCAGAGTCTCATGAGAAAGCACTGCACTCAGCTGTGCTAGTGTCTTCTCACAGGTTCATTAACACATCTTTACTTATTTTTCCAAGATGTTTCATTTACTCAGAACTGCAGAGAAAGTCTGAAAAATCTTTGAGCCTGACTATTTCCCCCTGGTTACAATGTTTTGGGTTGTACCTTTTTGCTCACTCCCTAGGACTCCCTAAATACCAAGACTGTGCTGTGTTAGAAACTGCAACTGCTTTGCCTCACACTCTGTTTCATTAATTTAAACCATGTTTCCATAAAGCATGACACAACTTATATCAATTACACAATTACTACTTATATCAATTACACAACTGAGGTTGCATGAAACACCTTGCAAAAAAAAAAAACAAACAAACAAAAACCAAACAAAAAAAAGCACTTTGAGTTCTCTGAAGAGCACAGACCAGTATTTTAGTTGGATGGAAATTAGGACTTAGTATTATGCTATGCACAAATACAGAATAAAAAATTAATACTGCCCTTACTTCACTCTGTCATATAGATTGTAAGAAAAATGGTGGTTTTAGGGTGTTGTGTTTTCCATAGTTTGCAACTGCATTTTGGTTTAGTTTGTTTTCTAAAAATTAATTTCCTATTGCACTTTATAAAACGTTTATGGTTTCTTTTGTTCTTTCCCAGTACAGTTTTCATTAAATTTTATTAAATTTTGCATACAATTTAAAGTCATAGTGCTCTTGTAATGGAACCCCTGGTAACAAAATCATGAATTTTTAATCACAGTTGTTAGTCTGGGGAGAGATATCTGAACGTGATGTTATTCTAGCATTTCCTAGGAGTTGGGCAGGTAGAGGGGAAGCGAGCAGTATCCTGCAAAACCTAGGGAAAAGAGGCTGTGTGAACTGGGTTAGGATCTTTATGAATTATAAGGCAGCAATAGCTTCACCTTTCTGCAACTCCTGCTTCAACAGTGTTTCTGCAGTGCTTAAGAATGAGTGATGAACTCAGCTAATTCCCCACTCTCAACTAATGCCTTCTTCCTACCATTGTGTTCCTCACATTCCACAAGGTGAGGTGCACAGAGATTGACCCCAACACTTTTAATGAGATATAACCAGCTGGTCACAGATGCAGTGCATGCAACGGGGCAAGGGGAAAGGGAACACCATTTGGCCCTCGTAAGAAAATACTTAAGCTCCAACATCAGACTATTAAGGTATTTTCTATTTCAACCCAAATAAAACTGTGATTGACAGGAACATTGCATAATTCATTGTAGCCAGTTTCAGAATCAGATAGTATTAAGTAATAGAAAGAAAAATCAGTGCCTTAATACCAAAACCCAAAAGGAAACTCATTTTCAAGAGATCAGTCCTATATAGTGTAAAAACATCATTTTCTGTTTACTGTTGATTCTGGAAACAGGACTTAAGTTGGTGTAACCCAGCAGGGTATGGCTAAAGACAGTTGTCTCAGTTTCCTCAGTGATGGAACAGAGATGCAGGAAACTGAAGTTACCTGACACTCAGCATCTCAAAACAATACCAGCTCTGTTGCAAGTTCTGTCTCATGCTTAAACAAACACAGGAGCTGATTCACCTGTTCTGACAATGTTGCTGCACTTACAAAAGATAACCTGCTGCCATTTATTCTTTCAAGAAAAAAGCCTTCTGCTTGCCTCTCAAAAGATAATATTGTCGTAGTTTTTGTCAAACCTTTGACATCAAGAGTGCTCTGCTATTAAACCTGTCTTAAGTTCCTTCTACTCCACATGTCAAAGGCTCCTTTCAAGTTTGCCCACCTGACAATGTTCGCAGGAGAAAACCTCAGCGTCCCAGAGTGACAAGAGCGCAAATGTGCACTTCTCAGGAACCTCTCACACTGTCAGTGTTTTACTCTAAGTGATAATCACCCTGATACTATAAGGAAAATAACTAGGAAAAAACCAAGGATGGAATTATACAGAATTACACAGAGACTTTTTTAAAGTACCTGATCTTCGCTAACAAGGAAGGAGAGCTCTATGTTGTTACATTTCACCATCCTTCCTATACTCAGCTGACTTGTAACAAGTGTTTGGCAGCAAGTGACCCAGTTCCCACTCCCTGTTCCCAGCTCAGCCCTCAAACTCCTCCACAAATATGTGTTGAAGTTAGCTTGGGATCATGAGACAAACATTTTACCTATAGATTTCCGAGTGCTTGATGACTGCCTTTACCAATAAAATCAGAGATAAAAAAGGAGATAATAGGCAAACTGAGGTGGCATGTCAACATTAAAAAACAGTCAGTAGAAGACTAGGAAGGATGTAGCCTTTTTCGTTTCATGTGTCATACATTTTCCAATGCACTTCACTCCCATGTGAAGCATATAAAAGACTGAGTTTTGGTTTTAATGTGGCAGACTTGTCATGTCATGCAAGTTCAGACTAGCACAGGACAACAAAATACCATGATGTATCCTAGAATCAGTACAGGGTCATATTAGTGCAGTAAGAACCTTCAACAATTTGACTCAACTGTTTACTTCCATAATTTGTAGTATCATTCCAGTATTTGTTTCATTATCTTATTAGTAAAAGCGGTGAAAAATCACCAAATTATCATTATTAAGCATACTCTGCAGATTTTTAGAAAATCAATATACTGTCCAGCTAGACAGCATCAGTGAACAGTAACTTGCCTGAAGAATGTTTGAGTTTTAAGGGTCAACCCTTTCATTTAAGATCTTTTTAAACACATTTTTCTAGAATTTGCCGTTTACAACTGCTGAACAATTAACTTTGTCAATCCTATTATAGGATACTTTAACAAAAGGTTCATCTGTTCTGCTTTTTTTTATACATTGCAAGTGATTTCTCATTTCTTACCAGGACAACTATGAAAAAGGCAAAGTAGATGAGGGTAAAATAAGGCAGGCAAACAAGTTTCTTGTACACAGCCCTACAAAGAACATAGATTGGGAAAGTACAAATATTTGGAAGAAAACGGCTGCAGAAAACCTAGGTGATAGGTACATAAACCCACACTGAGATTAATCTTTGCCGTGATCCATAAAAAAACAGAAGCATAGAAACTCCACATACTGCAGATCCATTCTTGTAGAAAAGAGTTAAAAAATAATTAAAAAGAAAATAAACATCAAGCAAAATAATTCAGAAGGATAACATGCTAGACATCTGCCTAGTTGGTCTTATTTTTATTGCTGCAATATGAATGAAAGATTCTGCTTCTTGTCCTCTGCAGAGGCAAATGAACCCAAACAAGTAAAAAACAGACATTTGCAAACAAAGATATTCAAAGCTGAAAATGTCTAGCTTTTGCTGACAGCTCAGATTGTTTCCTATTTCCAAGACAGATTATTTATCAAATACCATTCCTTGGTGTATATATAAACTGCGGCCAACACTGGATGAAACATTAAAATAATAATGTATGTATCCAAGTATCATTTATATCACTTAGGAACAAGCAGGCTCAATGGCCATGATGGATGAACTCTTAAAATAAGTTAATAATTATGACAAATAGGGGTTGAAATTGCAGTATGATTTTTTCCTTATCCTTCTCCATTTGGAAACATATCCACTACTGCTGATGTCAAATTTCTGGTTTTATTTCTTATCTTTATACCATCACAGAAATACACAAAAGCAGAGGAGATTTTTTTAAATTACAAAACCTTGTGTCATGCAGCTTAATTTGCTATCAGAGTTGACTCCATGAGAAGTATCTAATCGGATAATGCTTATGCCAATAATGTTTTTAGTGGTTTTAATACAAAGTGCCTCTTAATATCTTCTCAGTAGATTGCTCTAGGATTAAGCTTTTGAGACATGATTGCAAAAGTCAAATGAGTAAAGTGAATTTAAAAAGCCAGATGAGAAAATTTCAAGTTTATTTAGGTTGATGGCATTACTGTACATAAAGACACCATTATAATCTGTGTATGAACCTTATCTAAACACATTTTCATTTCAAATGTTGTCTCTGATTAAGACCGCCAGAATGTTATGCTCCTGCCTTATTTTACCTCTGTCTACTTTGTAAATCAGCAAAATGGCTGATGATACTAAACTTGGTATTCATACTGGCACTAAGTCACTCCAATGAGAGAGTACTTTCTTTTTACAAAAAGTCACCCTGGTTTTAATACCTTTTCAACTTCATTTCTTTCACTTTCAAGTCTCTTTCAGTCTCAAAAATAACACCAAAAATTTTATTAGAAAATAGTTCCTTAAAAAAAAAAATTTGTTTGACAATCAGCTTGAACTAAAAATAGTTAACACTACAGGTCGAAATACTTAAGAATTATTGTGCTCATTTAAAAAAAATCTACCTTTCTAGAGTTTGAACTATCGATACAATAGGCACTGCTTTTCAAATGGTAACTTTGAGGATACTTTAAAGATACTTTAAATCAGAACCCAAAAGTATTGCATTACTAAATTCTCAAAACAAGAGCAGATCACAACATACCTGCCAAGTAGGTCTAATGTCACATTAATAATCCTGTTTTGCAGACTGATAAACTGAAAAAATGCATTTACTTGGCACATTATTGACTGAGCTAGGATTCTCATGTCCTGAACTCAGAAAATGGTATCTTTACGTCAAGTTTAAGTAATATTTGTGAAGCACTCAAATACAGTGCCTGACAGAAGTGTAAAGTATGATTATAGCTTATGAGTATAGTTTCTAATAAGAAGTATGCAAAGAGCAGCAAGTAGTTAAACACTTGGCAAATGTGTCAAAATAAATAAGATTAAAGCCAAATGTTCAAGCAAGAATCAAACTAGAAACAGGAAAACATTGTGATCAAATATTTAACAAACTCACACATTTTTTTTACATGCTTACACTTCAAAAAATGTGTCACAAGCCTAGGGTATCAAATTCTGTTTCTCCACTTTAGTGCGAGCTGGTCCTCACTGAAAAAAGAGAACTTAAGAATATATTTGCACACACATCCACAGGGTTGCAAACAAACATAAGCCCATGTTGTTCAAGTGGCATACTTACATAACCAAATATATAAATTACAAGAAGCATCCTGAAAAGCTATTCTTGAGGTATGACAAATCTCCTTGTGCCTAAGTAATTTATTTAAGTAATTCTTGTGCAAATTATATGTTTACTGACAGAGTCATACTGCTTTTTCACTGCAACTATTAAGAAGCTCTCCTTGCCTTATGAAGTGATGTTATTGGTTACATTAAAATAAGGACTTGTCAGCTGAGAAGGACGTATTAAATAAGGATATTTTGCAGTCTTCTCATTTCATTTGTCAATAGGTGCTTAACTGTATTTCATACTAGTAAATTCCTTCCTTTTCTATTACTGCTGCCCCAAGATTCCCTCTGCTCAAGTAATCCAAGCCTTCTCAGTACTGGTGACACCATCCTGGTTTTGTTTTCCACCTCTTTAGGAACTCTGCTTCATGCATCAACCTCACTTATGTGTAAGAGGACTGGTCCTAAGATCAGAACCTGAGGCATACCCCATACAGCCTGGCTCCATTCTTTAGAGCCCATTTTAAGATGACTCAAGCTGGCTAAATGGGAAATGAATTTCTTATCTACCCTCAAATGCATACTGCTCTCTTTTGTCTCTCTCTCAAAAAATATTTTCCTATGAAGCAATGAACCTCATATGCTTTACTTAAACCTACATATTTGATCTGTTATTTCAACCTTGTCTAGCAATCAGTCATCTTATCAATTTAGATACTGTTCTAGTCTGACACAATTGGCTTTTGTTAAAAACACACTGCATTTTATCCAATTTTCCATGTAACCTCATGTCCTTCGAGTGTCCTTTCCCCTCAGAAGGTGTTAAGAGTTCACTTAGTACTGAGGTCAGACTTGCATAGCCATCCTCAGCCAAAAATATTAATAATGGTCTGCCCTTGTCTACTATACTAGGTCAGACAAAACTATATTTGTATATACAGTTGAGCCTTAAATGTGCTAGTCAAATATTCTCTCTCAAAACTGTAACAAAAAAGCTTTCAACTGAATGAAAATTCCCTTGGAAAAAATCTGCACGTAAACACAAACTTTTCCAGATGAGAAATCAGAAGATATTTCTATTATAAAGTGCTAATTTAGAGTCCCACAGAAATCATAATTTGAGTCCCTCACTGTGATCAAATAGAGCTTTCCTGGGTGTGCAATTGTCAAGAATTACTGTGGCAGAATCCAGACCAGCCACCACCACACACCACAGATATGGAAAAACAAAATTTAGAAAAGGGCAGACAGAGCACTCTTGTTTAGTGGTGTTCTCTGCACAGAACAGTCTAGAAGGGCGCATGCCAAAAATAGCAGAGCGAGCTGCTCTGGAAAAAAAGTTGTTATCTATAGAGGAAAAAACATAATTAATAAAGGTGTCATGATCAGTCACCTGGATGATAGCAATGGCAAAGATCCAGATAGATGAAGGGAGATTGTCCCCTCTCAGAGGGACCCTTTGGGCAGCTGAAATAAAACTAGGGAGAGGCAATATGGACTAAGTCTTTCATGCTACAGACACCCACAAAGCATCACACATTATGTACCAGCTACTGCCATGCTAGTAAGCCTTCTGAATGAGGAATTGAGCAGGTTTCTGGAGACCTAGATACTACCTAATATCTCTTTGTTCCATCTCACTAATTCCCCAGAAGGTGAACATGTGTCCCCGGGGGAGAAATTGTCACAGGCACAGTGAAGACCCAACCCCAACACAGTTCCCTTTGTTCTTTTCCTAGGTCCAGACAGGTCCAGTTGATCACATGAGTTTGCTCTGGCTCTTTAGGGAGCAAAGGAAGTAGCACCACTGGCTGGGCAAAAAGGAGGGAAAAGCAGCCCTTCTCCAGGAGAAATGTAAAACATTAAGGTGGGAACTGGATAGCACAGGAGCAAAGAAAAACAATAGAGACAGAGCATGGTCACAGCTATCCAGGATGATAGAGAGCCACACACACAAAACTGGTGTTGTAGATACTGCCACAAGCTGCTAATTATACTACTTTTCACCACTGAGATACTAACGACCTCTGTGAAGACCAAGTCTAGTTAACATAGCTTCAATGCAGCTTCTGTGGTAGTAATGAATGTCTTTATTGTCTGGGACAACTGTGGTGTGTGATACCTGTAACAAAATATACATTTGTCCCTCTGAATGAGACCAGCTTAGAGGGCAAAAATCTACATGCCTGTTCTCTCCCTGTGTATTAGTCTGCATGATCCCACAAGCTTTATCATCAGGGACTTCATCACGGTGAAATCATTGGATATTGGATTTTCTACTGGCACCTCTAAAACCTGCATCAAAACAGCAATTCATGACAGTTCTTCACTGGTTACTGCTATCTCAGGTCTATCAACCAGTCAATTCTTTATCAATAAAACATGTGTTATATAGATTATCTAGACAGTTAATTTTTTATCACAAAGCCATTCCAAATGCTTTAGCAAATCTTATTAAATGCAGGTCATATTATTAAACTTGTAATTTCATTCAAGGATAAAATTAGATTTGCCTGGTAAGATCTATTTTCTATAAAAAAGATTCTTAACAGCCTCATACACAGCTTAAATAGATGTTACTGGCCCTGCTGCCTTACTGTTCTCTTATTCCTTGAAAGCCACGGAAAAGTTCTAAACACAGCCAAAATAGTCTCCAAGGTCTGTATTACAGAGGTTAGAGCAGATTTCCAGTACAAAACACCAGAAAATTTGTTTATATTTTAAATTTGCATTATATGATTTAAAACTCATTATGGTTCACTAATGCTGGGCTTGTCTTTTTCATTTTTTGAGAACTGGCAATATTAAGCCTGTTTGATACTTAGTTTCCAGATTCCACAGTTACATGTGAAGATAAATGTAGTCTAGTTTAAAATAATTTATTTAAAATGTAAATAAAGTCTAGGGAAAGGTAGTAATAATTCTGGGGAAGAAATAGCTGTGAAAAAAAAAAATGGGCATAACTTCACACTGAATTCGACTTTTGAATACAAATCTAAATCAATTAAAATGTGGCAGTATCTAAAAACGAGTCATTACAGTGAAATTTGAGTGGCAAACAATTTTGAAATCAGATGTGAATTAGGAGGTGAGTGCAGGAGTTGTCAGAGATAGGAAAAGTAGTGATTTCAATGTGTTTCTTAATCAAACCACCTTCCCAGAAGAGCCACCAGTGCTCCTGCACAGCATAGTTGGCTTTCGTATTAACGAGTAACTCCTGACAGATGTCCCAAGAGCTGACCTCTCCTACCAAGGAAACACAGTGAGAAAACCTCATCCTCATTAATGGTGCACTGTACTTTTACCCATCTTTATTACTGCCTTTACTGGAGTCAGTACCAGCACTGGTATGTGTACACAGTATAATGTGCCAATAAATAGAAGGAAATTATGCTAAATTAAAAGAAAATTCTTTCATAATCTGTTTCCAGAGTATTTCAGTGGAGATATAATGAACTGTCAGATGAGGTAGGCAAGCTTTAAGAGACTGGCTTAACCTCTCTGAAACTGATGCCTGACTAATACCAGCAACACCTCTAATAACACGTCAAAATAATCCATTGAAAAGAATTACCAAAGAATTTTATACTTTAGACAAACACAGAAATGACAATATTACAAGGGCATGGATTTTTCTCATACTGTGGCAGATCTATTATATGCCAACACATTGATGTTCCAGAAGCAGATGGAAGAAATTAAACCTTCTCAGTACATCTTGCGGCACGTACGAAAATAAGAGGGAGGATTCCCTCACCACTCCTCCCAGAGGTCTGCGACCCAGCACCCCCTGTTGCTATGGCCAGCCCAGTGTCATTTTGTTACAGGGTCAGATTGTACTTAACACAGACTCCATAATTTTTTCAGGCAAGGATTGCCACTCCTTTAATACTTGCTGTAAAACCATACATCTTTGTTTGCCTGTAAGAGAACGCCTTTTATTTTCATTAGGTTTTCACATCACTAAAAATGTATTAAAGTAGAAGAAAGGCTTAGAAATTTGCACTGCAGATCTCCATCTGGAATACTATAGCCTGACAAAACTGTATCCTGTGTCTTCACTATAGCAAAATTATTTTTCCACCTTCTTCCACATTTGCCCAACTCTATGTCTAACCAAAAAATGAAAGCCACTTGTCACACTCACAACAAGCTATATTGTTCTCACTGCACCCACTGCCCCATGTGTCTCAAACTTGCTCCATCACAGCAGTTACTCACTCAACATACATTTCTCAGCTATTCACAGGCTCACAGAAAACCTTTCATACAACAACATCTATCAAGAGTTTGGTTATCCCATTCCAGACAAATATGGTGCTCTATCTTGTTGCTGCCAGCTTTTTCATGGGCTTGACGGAGCCCAGATCATCTTGATGTCCTGCTTTCATGTTCCATAGGGATACACACATCCCTGCTCACATTTCACTTTATATTCTGGGCCAAGAGTATAGCTCTCTGGTGTGTTTCACTACCATACAAACCGGTCTTCAAAAACTGTTTCTAGATTTTTCATTTTCTTTGAAGTTAATGTTCTCTTCTCTTATGGAATGACAACCATCTCCTTATTTACTCTTCATTCCATAGTTTTTGATAGAGGAGGAGTTATTTTTATAGAGATCATTTTTCCTCCCCTAAATGATACAGTGAATCATCACTTTTGTTAGTATCTTTGCGAACATCAGTAAACACAAGAATGCAAGACATGTTTTGAGAAACTTTCTTCCATGTTCTTCTCAACTTCCTACAAAATTGTGCAAGAAAAGTTCTTGATTGGATTTTTTTATTTCCTTTTCAAGTCGGGACCTTTGTTACTGTGAGAGGATCCTCTGAATCTTGGCAATGCAGGAACTGGAGCTTTGTCAAAAAAAAGTCTCCACAGATCAGTGAACTATTTTAACTGCTGTTGTGCAGCTATGGCTGTGCAATGATGAAATTTCTATTTAACTTGCTGCAAAAATACTCCTGCTAGAACATAATTTTGATGCACTGGCTTTAGATCTCAAGCTATTTCATCAGAGGACCATAGAAAGAATATTTTTTGAAGTCACATGCATGTTTGATGTCACTAATGCAACACAGCCATCTCTTTCTTCACTGTGCATGTAGCTACTCCTGTCTTTCTTTTTTTTCCTCCTTCCATTTGATTACATTTTGGTTGGGTTTGGGCTTCTTTATTAGATGAAGGATCATGTCTAGTCATTATAAAACTGTCAAGGAGGCTTTTTTCTCTTCAGCTGCCTCACCCACTCTGCATCTTCCAAAGCTCTGATATTACAGTTTGGCACTGCTGCCCACCCATCTATTTCTTTTGAATCCTATGGGTATTATTCTATCCTTTTCCATGACCTATCCTTCTACTTTCAAGAATAGCTGCATTACTGGCTCAATTATATTAGCAAGACTCCATTTATGTCCCACATTTTTCCTTTGTTTGGGGGTGTTCTTTTTGGGATATAATATGGCTTCAAAGAACTCAAGAGTTCTGAGTTTACCTCTCTGCTTCAGTGATTTCACAACTAGAAGCCTTTGGTCTGCAAATACAGCAGACATTTTATTCCATGCATATTAGAGTAGTCTAGTAAAGCATTCTGCAGCTACTTATGACCAAGATTTAAGAAAGGTAATAGAATTCTTTTCTCACATTTCTGCAATGCTCCCAGTTTCAAAGCTGAAATCAGCAAAATTTTAGCCATATGCTGAATAAAAGGCAGAGTTAATTCCCTGGGTCTGACACTACATGTGGCTCTAGAATTTGACAGTCACATTTCCCTCAAAGGATGCACTACTCCAGTTTTTATTACTACTGATTTTCATCCATCCTCCTTGATCTCAGACATTATGAAAACAAACAGAATTTTAAGTAAAAAAAGAGACCTCAAGCTTTGAGTTTGCAGGACTACACTATGGTTCCATTTATCCTCAGCTGTTATTTTTATTTACACCAGTAGTAACAAGGTTTTTAAACCACCTCATCAGAAGAGAAGAGGCACAAAGAAATAAAGCAGAAGTCCCTAGTAACAACTACAAATTAAAATATTATTTAAACCAGATTTAGTTCCTCCTTCTTAGGTTTCTCCACAGCATAGATTAGGATATCTTTAACTGTTAAATCACTGTAGCTCCCAGTTCTTTGCAAAGCATACCTGTTACTTTCAATATTTAAATCTAATAGCCATGGCCTGTAGTTGTCAGCTAATCTACACCGTTAAGTCCTCACCCTCAGAAGAAAATTGTGGCACATGATAAAACACACTTTTTTGCAAGAGTCAGGAAAAGATACCCCTCTAAAAAAAAAAAAACCTTCTGGTACTTTGGGTGATTTTAATCTGTGCGGCATGCACATAAAATCTGGAGACATCTCTGTGCCTCACCAGCTCAGTCATGCACACAAACTGTTACACAGTAATCAAATAATCTCAGTCAGCTGTTTGCAGGAGTCAGCCACGTGCAGAATTTAGCCAGATAATCAGAGTTTCATGGTTTTCCTGCTCCCACTCAAACAGTACCCAAATGGAAATGTTTGCTCTCCAGGTTATCACACAGCTAATATGAAATTAATTTTCTGTTTTTAAAAACAACCAAAAAAATTATTTGTCCTTGCTACAGAAAACAGATTAAACTGAAGGCACACCTTTTAATTCCTCTCATGTGTGTTTCTGCATAAATACAAAGTAAACTCATGACACAAGTAACTTATAAATGGAGACTTAAAAATGTTCACAAAAGAGGCATTTAAATGAAACACTGCAAACTTCAAGAAATCTTAAGAACATTGCATGAAGAATTGGTTCTGGGACTAGTGACATTTACCTCTAAGGCTTGTGCCTACAGCACAAATATAGCAGCTAGCAACAGTATATTAAATAACATACTTTTAACCAATTAATATTTCTGGTATAGTTTGATATAAGAAAGTAGTCTCCAGAAAAATAGTTGTATGTAATTTTGACTGCTATCACAAGAACTCCTGGACTTAGAGGCTTCTTAGTGGTAAATAATATAGTGTGAGTATATTTGCCTTTGGGAAGGATGGGATTATCTTCAGATACAGAGCCCCCACTGTGTAACCAAGGAAAAAGCAAAGCATTTCCTGGGCCAAACACAGGGCTTTAGAGCTAAAGCAGAGTAGCAGTATTTTTACCTGTGGCCACATCATCTGCTTTGTTGGTTGGGGTGTGGGGGGTGTGTGTTTGGTTGTGTTGGTGGTTGGTTTGCAGTTACTTTTTGATCCCTCCTCCCCAAACTACAGGTTCTCTCACTATTATGCTTTTCAGAAGAACTGGGACTCCCTTGCTCTGACAGAATAAAAGCAAAGCTCCTTTGAGCCTGAATCAAAAGAACCACAACATTTCTGCCAGAATATATTTCCCTATTTGAACATACAATTTATATGAACATAGCCTAAATAAATACATATTTACTTGAACATACCTGTTATATAAATCAACATTCCCAAAATCTGGTCAGAAAGAGTCAGTTTGCCAAAGTGTGAGCATTTCATGCTTATTGGCTGAAAGAACAGAAATTTTGAGATTCTGAATTTTTTATCTAAAAGCTATTTTGTAACCTCATAATTTTCTGCCTGACTGAAATCCTTGATGTTCTACACCATGACCAGTGGCAGCAGTGTTTCTCATCAAGACTACCCAAGATTTGTTGCTTGAACAGTCTGGTCCAAGTTACCTGCATTTTTATGAAGCAGTGCCTACACATGAGCAAAGTTTCCATAATGGCTGGTTGTTTCAGAAATGTTTTGGGAAATATATAGAAGTCAGAAAATTCCATGATTTTGTTCCAAATAAATTCTGAGATTTTGTTTTATGCACTATACTTAGAGCAAAGACATCATACTCTACTCTGGAGATGCCTTTTGCCATTTCTTTGAAAGTCCAGCCTAAACCAGACCACATTATGAAACATGCAAAAACTTGGCTATTCATACACCTTAAAAAGAAAAACCAGCACCACAAGCAACTCTTCAATTTTAAGAGCTAAATTCTGAAGGTTCTGTTGCTATTGAGCACACTGTACTCTCTGATAGCTCCTATTTGAATTGCTCAGCCTCATCAGCCCCAGCAAACAACCTACCTGTGGCTCAACTTTTGGCTACATTGTTCAAATACTTGCTGACTGTTTTGTGTCCAATAGCATTACCTTCCTTACTTATTCCTGGGCAGTACAGAGTTGGATGTTATAGGAGTCCAACCCAGAAGAACTAAAATGATATACATCTTAGGGGTGGTGTCAGTGAGACAGGAAGGGAGGAGAATTATGCTGTGCTAGTTGTAAGGAAAGACTGGAGCTGTCTAGGAAATTACATGTTCAAATAGCAAGGAAAGTCCACAGGGTAAACATTGCTGGGCATCTGAACTGAGAACAGAAGCCTGGAGATATGCAGAATCAATTGAAAAATTGGTATTTGATTATCAAAGCAAGGCAGCACTGTGTACAGATTAACACCCTGTGTGTGCATATGCAGGCGTCCTGAATTCCATTTCTTAAGTTAGAAGTTACTACCTTTATAATACTAATAATATTCTTTAACACAGTATATTGTATGGTGTATTGAAACATGCAAGTGAGCTGATTCACCTGTGGAGGACTGAAGCACAAATCTACAAGTCAGTTGATTGATCCAATGTTTTCCTCCTGTCCTTTCCCTATGCTGAATTAGGCAGACATCAGTTCAGTTCAGCAGTCATCTGACTTATGCCAAGAGGTTTACACTTAGTATCTTCAAATTTTTGAAGTGACATAAGTACAAAGTCTAGCTTTTTCTATTAGATAGAAGTATTTCTTTCTGGAGATGCAACTAGAGTAACTGGAGTGTGATAAGGCTTCTTGCCAGCCTTAAAATGCTATAAACCCATGTCTGATATACTTCTGAAATGCCAACACTGCATGCAGATTAAAATTTCTCTTTCATGCTGCACTGAACTGTGTGATTATGTCTGTCATAACATAAGGCAACTGTGTCAACAATAAAGAGGACACATTTACAGCATAAGTTATTAAAACAATGAAAAACAGGCCAGTGCAATTTAAGTTGAATTTAGTGGGCTGAATAACTATTTAAAGAGGAACAAAACAATAAATTACTGCAGAATCAGAAGCATCACAACAAGCTCAAGAAAATTGTCTTCACTTTAAACTGCATCTCACGAGACTTCAAACTAGAAGTGTGACAATGCACAATAGGAGTGCAAAAGCAAATGCAAAAGGAAAGGGACAGAGGACCTATTGCAGCTCAAAATGAAGCTATTGTGCAGCTTAAACATCAGCGTACACACATCACAAGCAGTTAAACACACCAGAAAAAAGTTTTATCATAAAGTGGTGGTGATACAGAAGACTACCATGGTGGCCATGTAGATTGCCCATTTCAGCATGGACTCTATTCCAGTGTGATGTGATGCTGGACATCATGCAAGCATGGGAGGCAAACAGGAATCCTTTTTACTGGGAAGCATAGAAGCTCATTATAAATTTAAAAGCCTCCTTACAAGTAAGGCCTAGCTCTGAGATAATCAGATTAAGGAGTGAATACAGGAGCAACATTTATCTTCCATAACTTATTCTGGAAGAGAATGAAAGAACAGAGAAGACAAAATTCAGTATAAACAAATGCAACTTCCATTACAAGCCTACATTTTTTATGCTAGGTCTCACAATTCAAGTTGTTTGTACTAACAAAGACAATATTTCCAAATATTAAAAATCTAAAAATTGTCTCCTATTTCAATTTTTAGCCCTCTATTGAGGTTTTTCTGAAGTGCTGAAAACAAAATAACTCTGATTTATGTGTTTCATACATTGCTTTTTAGTATTTCTCAACTGCTTGGCATTTTAGAGGTTTCCTATAATATCGTGAGTAGATTAGAAAAGGATTTTTTGGTTTGATTTTACTCTTTCAGAAGCAAGAGGATCTCAACTTTCCTTCCACAATGTGATCTCGTGATCTCCAATACAACATTGGATTAGAGAATGACAATATTTCAACAGATGCAATTTCAATTTAAAAAACCAGCCACACAAACACACACACAAACTCAGGAACTATATAAAAACTTCCATGGTGAGCAGAACAAATTACTTAACTTACCAAACTAACTGAGATCATGAGCATTACATGCTATTCAGAATACAGAATTTGTACTTTGCCTGTAAAATAGTCATACCATAATCCACCAATAATGAATGAAAAGGAACGGTTAGGTTTAAAATCTACTGTTATCCAATAGTTCTGCTTCTGAGCCCAAATCACTACTCAAATCTACAGTCATTCCTTTGATGGGGCAGAGGGATTGAGAGAGAAAGCACAAGCAAGGAAACAAGGGAAAGGAGCACAGGAGAGAAATTGGGATGACAATCCATAAAGCAAATTTTCCTTAGCAACAACAGCAGACCTGCTTACCAAAGAAAACTGAAAATTACTTTGTGAGTAGAAGTTGCTGAGGCAATAACTCAATTTAAAGGACTCATGGGAAAGCTGTAATTGACAGATACAAGGTTCATATAATTACTCAAGATGAGCAGGTTTTTCTTTTATCTCAATAAATAACTTCTATATTAAAAGATTTGAAAGACAGGTGCGAGACAATAGCATAGAGCCTGTTTGTAACTTATTTACATAGTTTTACATAAAGAAGCATCGATTTATGAAGTGTAAACCAAATGTGTTGATTGCTGAAAATAAAGTATTACAAAGAACTTACGTACACTCCCAGGAATGAAGAAACTTCAATATTTGATGAAATGCTGTGCCTACTGAAGAAACTCCTCCTTTTTACAAAAGACCCAAGTATGTGTTTAGAAAGTATTCACCACTGTTCTTAGAGTAACCAACACAGTTACAGCTTATGTTGTTTCCTGTTAAAGTTGCCTAAGAGGTCACACTTAGGGCAGACTATAGATGGGAAGAGTGATCAAGATAAGCAAGTATGTGTTTCTCTTCCAGCTGCTACTGAATTTATGTACCCCATGACACATCCTCTTAAGCCATTCTGCTACCCTTCAGGACAGAATTTGAACACTGAGTGATCTGGGCGTTGATTTTTAGGTTTGTGGGGTCAGGGTGGTTCAGGTTTTGGCTGTTGTTCTTACTGAAAAGCATTAGACAAGACTGATAACAGGTGAACGTATGCAGGAACGGTTGGGTTAAAAGATGCTATTCTCTGTTTCCATATAGATAACTGGAGTTTTAAAAAGGAAATTTCTTTGTGTAACAAAGAGCTATGTTAATATCAATATCTGCATGGGAAACATTCTTTAACAAACGTCACAGATACCTAAAACCTATCTTAACCCACACTGGTCCACCTCTCACAACAACATTACCCGAATGGTGTAATCCTGTTGCAAGGCTTCTGACCAGCCCCAGTGCATATGGGGTAAGTACCCAACTTGGTTAATTGTATTTGAGGTGTAATCCACAGCCTTCTGTGCTCAATGAGACACTTCAACAAAGCCCATTTTCAACATCTTATTACTTCCGAGGCCAGGAATTATACAATTTCTTCAGTGTTGTGGAAAAGATGTCTCAGAAGGTGCAACTCTGTTTTCAAGAATGGTCACTAATACTACAAGCTTCAAATGAGTGACATATTCTAAATAATAATTCAGCCAGATGCTGAAAGTATATGCTACTCAGTGATGTTTCATCACTGAAACATACGAAGCGTACATTATATTTTCCAGCACTGCTCAAGAGCAGAACATGTTAAGCAACTATTTGCTTTCATCAACACGATAAATTATAATCTTGCTTTCATTTAATCCCTTTTCCTATTTTTTTTCCAGATTGTAACAGACTTGTTCTTCATTTAAGCTTTAACAAAAATCCTCCCCAAGTGTCTCACTTCCACTGATCTTTTTTTGTTTTAACACAGGATCGACTGAAGGATGACACAGATTGCATCATATATAATGATGAACTGACTGAAAACTGTCAATCACCTGTTCACATCCCAGTGCAGAACATAACAAGCTCTATGCAAGCTACAGGCAAAGAAGATATTCATGAAGGAGACCTTGGACTAGGACAGTACCAGCTCCAGCTTAAACATACTGCAGGTCAACACCAGATTAATTCATTAGCTTGAAAAATCGTGTTAATCACAAGTCAGACCAAAATAAATAAAAAAAACTATGTGAACAAAAGGCCAGGAAAATGTGCAAAGCACAAAAACCTAAGAAAACTTAGATTTTACCAATTAAATGCCTGCTGCTCCTAGGAAAGAATTTACAGTCATCCATATAACTAGAACAATATTCAGGGTTTCTGACTGCAGCAGTTTTTTAATAAAAAGATGTATTTACCCATTATAAGACTATTACAGTCATGCCTTGTCTCAGACAGAGCTTGACCG
Organism: Calypte anna; assembly: GCF_003957555.1. Lineage (NCBI taxonomy): Eukaryota > Metazoa > Chordata > Aves > Apodiformes > Trochilidae > Calypte > Calypte anna. The sequence goes on along the minus strand of NC_044255.1, from coordinate 11,023,773 downwards.
TACCATGCCCCTCAAATGTACATAGGCCTCTGAATGTTGCTGTTGTCTTTAGTCTGCTGGAATAGAAAGAGACTCCTAACATATATTGGCCCACATGATGACAGCACCTCTTATATAGCTGGTTCTGAAGAGATCCACAAATAGCTGCTCTTCCAGTAGCAATTACATTTATAAGGAAGAAGCAGAAGATGCTTTGCCCAATAAGTATCTGATATAAAGACTTAAAACATACATTGCAACACCTCAAAACTCATAGGTCAAAGTCTCATCCGTGCTCACAGCACAGACTTTCCCTGCCAAGCAGCCCAACATTTGCTTTCTGAATGCACCTTACAGCCCAGGCCTACGGTGCTACACCATGCTGCCACAAACCAAACTCTGATAGTAGGAAACATGGAAGTCTGTGGAATCAGCAGCAGCTCCCCTTTTACTGCTGCACTCTATGGGCATGATCACTATTTAAAGAACTTATGCCACAAGGCATTTTTTCATTACAGCTTCACAGGACACAAAGCTGACAAAACAACAAAACCTCCCAATGTCTAAGATTATTCTAAATGTCTCCTTCAATTTGACAAGTCAACTGTTCCATTTTTTTTATTGTTCAAGGAAAGGGAGTGGTTTCTAATCAAACATTTCTGTGAAACAGCTGTGTCTGAGGACTGGTTGCTGCAAGTATAGATTTGTTCACTTCTACGTCCCCTGGACACTCTGTATCACAGTAGAGATGAGGACTGTGGTGGTTAGATATAAAAGAAGCAGGACAAGAGTTTAGGGATTAAAATATTGTGTCTCCATTAAGGAAGTAACTGGCCAACCATACTTAGAGCTAGCTGCCATATACTATTACCAAGCATATAATATTATCAAGCATTAGCACAGATCAGCTAAGCAGTGCAAACATGAGGACAGAGCCAGGCTTTTGTTGTTAGAGAATGTCTTGTCTCACTGCAGACGTTTCAACTAACTGCATGACAACATTCCTACTAAGAAAGCGAAGCCAATAAGAGTTTTAAATAAGGTCATTCATAATATACAAAGACAATGAGCAAGCAAGAAACATGTAATCTCTAAGAATAACAATCAAGTCATCTCCATCAATGATCATAAAGCTGAATAGGTCTTGATTTCACTACAAGCGGAAACTGAAATACAAACTTAAATATAATCAAGTTTTATTCATTCTTTTCCAGGCTAATTATTTTCTGGTTATGTGTGACTAACAGCTGTTCTAAGCATAGATTTGAACACTAGAGTTCTATATGCTGTTACAAAAGAAGAAAAGCTTAAGCTGGCATTTTATTTTCCCCTAAAACAGTAATCAATAATTTCAAAGGATCTTGATTCTCATGTGGTTCAAAACAAATCATATTCAAGCATGACAAAAAGTTCTTAGAAGAGCTAATAAGGTTCCAATTCCATTTTGCTTTAACTGCTTGAAATGAGAAGAGATGCACAGCAGGGTGTGAGAAGGGGTGGAGAATGGATGAGGAGGTAAGGTTTTGGGGCCAAATACTGTGCACACTACAGTATGCAGTGGGAGGCAGCAAAGATAACAGGAGGTGGGGTAAGCAGGTGCGGACACACTTCAGTGAGGAGAGTGTATGGCAACACCGTGAGAAAGCATCATGGGTGGGAGCTGATTGCAGTAGCCAGTTTCCAATTTCAATCTTCCCTGGTATTGAGTACATGTCACCAGGCTGCCTGAGCTCCTTGAGAAGCATGGATCCAAGTCCTTAGATTATAGTGCAAATCAATAAACTGCTGTGGTATTATGAAGATGCAAAGCTGTTTTTCTCAACTGCTACATGAACTGGAAATGACAAGCTCTTCACCAACAGTTCTGCTCTTAGATTCTACTCTGGAATGCATCCTGCAGCAGACTATATGGGGTTTTTACTGATTTATTTATTGTGCCTATGTCCAAATTTCTCACATTTGGGCTATGTGATAAATGGTGAGCTCTAGGGTCTAAAACTCAGTTTACCAAAAGAAAGCCTGCAGTGAATATTTTCCACACTGTTCTGCCTGGATGACTTAAAGGGCTGCTTTACTCAGTGAAGAAAGTCACCCCTTGCAACAAGAGCGCATACTTCACATGTCAGATTTTTATGCTAAGACTTTCAAGAGGCAGAATCAGGGGTCCCAGTAGAATGGTTATTTGTCCTCTGAGACAATACTCTGCTAATTGGTTTGGGGTTTTTTTTTTTTGGAAATTAGTAATTTCAGCTTCAAGCAAACACTAAACTTCTACCAAATGGCAATAAAAAGCCTCAGTTACCCACTAAAATTAAGAAATGGAAGACTGAATAGTGTAAGATATTATTTTCGTGAAGTGCAGATCAAGAGAGTTAAAACAACATTAGAACAGATATATATTTGTATTCAAGGAGAAATTACTGGCAGCTAGTAATACTGCAAGACTGTTTAAACAGAGTAATAGATGTTAAGAGAGGTCTTTAATGGTAAATTTACCCTTCATACACTGGGGATTTAAACTAAATATCACAGTGTTTGACTGAACTTGCAAGTCACTCATGATAAGCGTGAAGCTGTACTTCCCAAGTTAGTCTAAAAAACTGATTAGAAAATGAAATGTAAAATATATTGTCAAAGCACAATGACTGCATATTCAGTATGAAGGACTAAATGTTAAGAAAGATGGAAATCTGGAATATTGCTAAACCTGTCAGGCTTCAGAAGTAATAACTGAAGTTTTGTACTGAAATTCAGAGCATGTGTGGCTAAGAGTAGAAGCAGCAGAACCAATCTGGGCTATATAGGAGAGCCAGTTTACAGTTGTAAGAAGATCGGGTCACTGTGATACCTTTTACAGAGAAGGGCAACACCTGGAAACCTCACTGAAAGAGGAAGGCATTGGAAATATTTCCATTGCTGCGTTAAAAGTTCAAACTGCCACAGTAACCACATTGGGGCCATCTTCAACAAATTTAACCTTGTGCATAATTTAAGTCACTAAACTTACGGCATTGAAGCCATGGGAGGTCACATCCTTTCCACCTAGCAACTTAATTATGCACCTTGTTGGGCTGAAGGTAGTCTATACAATAGGTCTTTCCTTTCAAAGCTGGTCTAGATATTATACTATTAGCCATCAAGTAATACTTGAGCATGTAAAATCCCGGTTGCTGTGTATATTTGAGTCATAGAAAGTCAGGTTGGAAGGGACCACAGTGATGATCTGGTCCAACCCTTCTAGTATTATTGTTTATATCAGATGGCTCAGCACCCCATCAAACTGACACTTAAAACTTTACATAACAGGGGGATCCACTACTTCCCCTGGGAGACCATTCTAGTGTCTAACTGTGGTACAACATGAATGCAGTGCACCTGTATTTCAGATGCACATGAGCATTACACATGTGCTTTCCAAAATTTTTTCAGAGATGAACATTTGTATCCCAAGAATTCTCAATTATGGACATCAGAGATCAAAGAAAATATCCTGAATACCCACTTAGAGCTTCAAAATAACTTCAAGACTTCTTTCCCATTTTGCTAGGAGGAGGAAGGGAAAATAGCTCTTTCCAGCATCTTAAAGCAAACTAGTTCTGAGCATGTTAAATAACTTAACAGAAGCAAGCTCAACTCTGGCAACATAATCCCAACAGACACGACTTCTGTTCCGTGAACTGTAAAAGACCTGTCAACATTTTTATTTTATAAACAGCCTTTCAGAACTTAGGAAATTTTTATCAACTGGAGAATTTTTAAGTGTTAGTTTAACCCACAGTCCCAGTACATCAATTTTCAGATAATGAAATCCTTTCCTTCCCTTAGCTCAGTGATGAGTTTTTAAAGACTATTCCTTTTCAGGAGAATTAGACAAAAAATCTGAGCACACATTTCCTTGAATACTGGTTTGTTAGTGGGTTTTGTTTGTTTATGGAGGGGTTTGGCTTACATATACTTTTTTACATCATAATCTCACACTGGAGCCTAAGTTTCTGAACAGTACAAAAGAAAACTGTCTGTCAATGCAGAACTTGCTTCTTTATCTGTCCCTTTCAAAGGATTAAAGAAATAAGACAATCCAGTGCAACGATGGACAACAGCCAAGCAAATATTCCCTTCACACCCTAGTGGTGCAAGTCACACTTCTAGGTGTAAAAAGCCAACTGGACCTCTTGGTATGTGTTTAAAAGCATAGAAAGATTCTTCAAAAATCGAAACAACATCTGCCAGCTACATGATGCCACTCACCAGCTCAGTTTTGTCTTTCCCTTATGAAAAGCACAGGGACTTTACTTTCCTACAGTTAAATCAAGGTGTAGCAAGTCACTATCTCCAGCTTTGGCTCTGTTCCTATCAGCCCATTGGCACCATCACAATGGGCCCACCAGCCAAAGCTGTCTCATACTGGTATGAAATTCCACAGGAAAAACCCCGTTTTCATGTTTCCATAAACGCCCTTATAGTTTTCCCAGTGTTAACAACCACAAGGCTGCCTCAGGGCAGTCATACCCCACACACCAGTGGAAGCAGTGAGTGCCACACAAGTTCTGCTGCACAATGCACATGACAGGCATGATTCTGCTCACGAATAAACTTTTTCACCAGTGTCAGAGCAGAGTCAACATCTTCCCCACCTAATTCAGTGTCACTGGTCAGCCTTATGCCCCCACAAAAATCAGATCTGAGGTACAGAAGAAGAAGTACCTGAGCAAGTTAAATTAACATTATCCTTCTGAGGACCTGACAGAGGTTCCAGAAGCAGTAGAGAATACCCAGGAGTGTTTTCAAGCTACTGTTCTACTTCATTCTTTACCACATTTCTGTCTGCTTCTGAAGTGCTACAGCAAATGCAGATAGTCATAAATACTGCTACTTCATTCAGGAAGGATTTGAAACTAGAGAGAGGATTAAGCCTAAACAGTAAATAAAATAATGTTGTGCCATAATATTAGGCATTATGCAGGCCTAGGACAAGTTATACACAAGTGTGTTGAAACAGTAATATTCCAGAAACACAATGAGATTCCTTATTGCAGAGGTACAGCATCTCCTAAATATAACCCAGTACTTTAGAATACATGCTTGACTGGAAATGAAAATGGAGGAAAAGGAAATTAATAAATGAATGATGAAAGAAGGAAAGGGGGAGCAAGGGGAGGAAGAATTGGTGCCAAAGAAGATATTCAAATTGAAAAAGATCAGGGAGATACTCATAGCAAACCCAGACTAAAACCAAAGTATTTGGCAATAGTGCAAGAAACTAACTAGCCTGAAGAACACTCTGAAGAGCTCAGCTAAAAAACCTTATACCTGACAGTACTACTGCATTGTAAAAACCTGGATATTCTACACGCCTAAAGGGAGCTACAGCTGCTAGCTGAAGGTTGACCAAATTTAAAGAAACTTAAGAAAAAGGACTTAATGTGAAAGGTTAATCTTTTAATAGTACTGCAACAAGCAATGCAAGGCTGATATTTGCAAAGTGTAGAAAAACAACTTAATCATTTTTTTTCCCCACCAAGTTCTCTCTTTCACCTCCTCTGGTTTGTCTTTATCTCAAGATGAAAGTTTTACTTCCCCCACCCCCTTGGCTAGCAAAATTTTATCAAGTCCTTTTAGTCCTTCACAGGGCATCCGCCTCCAACATGATTTTAATACTTCTTCAGAAGGAAAACAATATGGTGCAAAACAGTGATATCTTCTAGGCACTCCACTATGACTCCTTATTAGCAAGTGTTCATTTTTTAACTATCAAAAAAACTTGGGTTTTTTTCCTGTCTTAATCAGAAATATGAAGAAATCTTCTATTCCCCAAACACTTGGAACTACTTTCTGCAAACATTTAAATCCCAATTAACAAGGTATCTTAAAGAAAAACAAACATTCACTGGTGCCCTTAAATAGTCACAGCTCATCTCCGGCTTACAGTGGCCCTCCAAAGTCTTTAGAAATGGTTCTATCTGCTGAATTAGACACTTTCATATCAGGTGCTTTTATTAAAAAATAAATATTTCAACACGGTATGCAATGGGAGTAAGGAACACTCGTACAAAATTAAATCCAGTCCTTAGAGCAATAGTGAAATAGCTTCCTAACAGATCTAGAAATCATGTGGAAAGCCCTATCTTCTGCTCTAATCATAATGCAAAGTGGGTGATCTGAGGCACCAAACTCAGTGGGCAATGGAACTGCTTCAGCCTCAGTGACTGGAGCAGGGAAGATCCAGATGCTGTCAGCACTGCTCAGCCTCTACTTTCAACCCTTTCTCCTTCATCTCCTGCAGGAACCTGATCAAGGATAATGTTGGAGCAGCATATAGAAAACCCCAGTTCCCCTTCACTACTGAATTAATTTTTTTAAGTCCAAGGCTTTCCAAAGACTTGTTTCACGTTAAACTGAGACATGATTCGTAGGAGTTTAAACTGAAGCTCCTAAAGTCCTTATGCTTCTAATTGACTAATCTAATTTTTGACAGTGATGGATAATCTGCACCTCATGCTAAAACCTATTGCAAGCTTAAAGTTGCACCATAATTAGCCCATAGGAAGTGCCAAAATTCTCCTTGCTCTCATCAGGGCATGCAAGACAAAAGCTCAACATAAAATGCACATTACTCTCATCAGCACAATAACATCCCTACTCCAAGAATGAAATTGATTTTTATTGCAGCCTGACTTGGGTACCATGTGAGGAGTAATTTGGAGACCTAAGCAGTACTGACTCCCCTTGAGGTGACTGTTGCTGAATTTGTTTGCTTGGTTTTCCTTTTCTGAAGTTGATGCTACCTGGGGAGACCTAGCTAAGCCTGGACAAGCATGAGGACTGGTGACCTCATCTTTTGTTCAGCCTCTCAGCCAAGGCAATGTGGAACAGTCTGCATGACTCCTGAGAACAGCCAGGATTTGTATGAAAGCTCAGTGTGTGTTGCAGCTTATTTTCCCATGGCTGCTCCAACATATGCCTTGTGTGCAATTTGGTCTCTTGCTCATAACAGCCTTAGCTGGGGTCCTCAGAAGCTTCCTGTGCAGAAAGGCATTTCTTCAGGAAGCATTAGAGCAAGGCTAGAAATGTGGTAGTTAAAGCTAAGCAATTCCTGAAGCTCTGGGATTCTTTGTGGTTTTAACATCCAAGATTTACTCATGTTGAGAGCCCTGGTGGAGACTTAGTTTACTTAAACTAAGTTGTCACGACCTGTTCTTCCAAATTCTGGAAACACATATCCTCCACAAGCAGCTTCAAACATAGATGAGCTCTGCCATTTACACTGGAATATACTGCATACTGGAAAAAAAGTTTATAAGACCTACAAGGTGTTTCCTGCAGGCATAAATGGAGGATCAAAGCTCTAACATGCTAACTTAGCACTACAGTGAAACAATTAGCTGGTTTACATGAACTTGCTGTCATGCAGCTCCGCAGTATAAAGTGAAGACCCAAACTCTGAGACTAAGGCAGCTTATAAATTTTCTAATTAAAGATAAACTGTCCAACCTGACTAATACACCACCTACCTTTACAGAGTCCTTACAAAGACATTTTCTATTATCTAGAAATTAATCTCTCCAAATAATTAGCTAATTAATCTACAGGTACAATATATTATAAACAGCTTCAAGCCATAGCCACGACAAAAATGTGTGATTATCTACCTCCCTGAAAATATAGCTCCTAGCCTTTAGTTCTGGCTTTTTGGCCCATTTCCACGTAATTGACAAGTCAAGCCTCAACACACTGTCCCAGTTTTACAGACATTATAGGTAGCAGTTGGCTGTGACTGTGCTCAGGATAATGCATTGGAGCTTCCCTAAAGCAGACTTTATGAAGACCTCTCCAAAGAATGACCTGATCCATCAGCTCCCAAGGGTGCAGGAGACTGGCCAGACCCTGCCTACACCTGCATGGCCAGCAGCTATCCCAAGCAGACAAGAAATATAACCTTTCTTACTCAGCCCCTGCAGGGACTAATATTTCCCAGTTTTCCTCCGAAGTAAACTGGTCTGACAAGACAACACCACCACCACCACTGAAAACTGGCGAAACAAATCACTTATCCCAAGTGTCTATCATGCTTCCCTGGCCAATGCCAAAGTGTCCTCCTGCACTGGTGCACTCTCCTTCCTGGTGTCCTCAGAAGAGGCAGGTCTGCCTCAAAAACTTTGAAAAATGCTGTATATGCATATGAAGCAAGCATCATTCCTTTGAAGGAAGCCACAAATCCTCTCACCCTCACTTACACCCCTTTCCCTCACCCCAGAGATATTTTTCATTGTCTCAACAACACAGATAACTGGAAAAATCAGGACAAAAATTCACAGGAGAAAGTTTGAGTCCTCTTTGATGGTCTGCCTTCTGCACCTTATTTCATTTGTCCTTGGACAGTCTTTACCTTTGCAGTTTACTGTCATCTACAGAATTCAGACCAACTCAGACAAAGTTAAGTTGAACTCCCATGGTTGCAGGGCACTTGCTGTAGAACTGATCAAAAACAATGCTCAGATGTTTTGCACTAAAAAACCTTTACATCAAAATCAAATATTGCACAATACTTTGCTGATTTCCCTAAACACTCTATGGAACAGAACATTTATTGTTCTGACTAGACCTTTGCTTTGGTTAGCATTTTACATGTTTGTATCCTTTCTACCTTGATTATTAGAGGTATATAATCTGACATAGTATACTTTACTCAAATTCAAAAGTAAATTTTAAAAGGTAAACATTATGAAAAAATACAAGATGCAAACCCTAATAAGAAATTTCAAGTTTACATTTTAGTTCAGAAGGGGGAGAAAGATTCAGGTAAGAGGATTCTCTGTCCCCACTGGAATTAGCCATTACAAAAACCACCACGCCTCCTTGAACTTTGGCTAACAGAACTTTTTTGTCTGCTTCCAGGCCCAGAGCCCAACCACTATGGTTAAGAGCTCCACCAGGCATGCAGAACATGCACAGGGCTTCTCAGATAAGAGAGAAGTATCTCTCTGCTCCAGCAGCGACAGGGTATTAAAGAATGCCATTTATCACATGAACTCTGGTACTCCCAAGCCAGCTCACTTCCTCTCTTCCCTGGCTCCCTGTCAGCTTCACCCAAATAAGCTCCATCCTACAACAAAAATAATTTTCCATGACAAGGCCTCAAACCCCCCAGAGGTTCAAATGGAAACATGATGACAAAGCCAGGAAACTCACAGAAGTTAAAGAAAGGACAATCTATCAACGTTCACAGGCAAAAGCATCTGTTAAACTTAAGTTAAGCCTGAAATTAAGATTATATTTAAAAAGGATTTGTGAATACAAAAGAATTTCTTGCATAAATTTAGTATGAATTAAACCCACAGCTGCACAGAGATGGCAGTTGTTTTTTCTTTTAAACCATCAGAAGTTATTCATATAAGCTGTCCGTTTGGCAAAAACATTCACTTTACCCCCATGTAAGAAAAGCAGAGACAGCTCTATGTCAGAAGAAAACGTACACAACAGGAATCATGCATTTGGGAGAGCCTGGCAAGTTCCTTGGGTCTGCCAAGCTGGGAGGCTGGGGTTTTTTTGTGCTCGGTGCTTTAAGAAAATTCTGGGAAAACACTCATACAACAAAGTTTATTCAGAAATTAAAACAACTTTTTTGAAGAGACAAAGTACACAATTCCTTTCTGTAGTATAATTTCTGCTAGTATAAAATTTTGACTCTCTACGTTGAGAAAGGTCCAACAGAAAAACTTGGAAGAAAATGAAAGTGCTTTCTTCTAATTTGGTAACATAATTTTAAATTAAAGTTTCAAACCAAAGAATGGAATAATTGCTTTTCTGTAAAACCTAAATCCATTGCTGCTTGAAAGAATGTTGCGAAGGTAAAAGTAACTGAGAACAGATTTCTCATTTTTTCAGCATATTTCTTAATATATATTTCAAAGGATTTAAAGCCATCACAAAATTTTAAAACCTGAAATGTTGTTCAGGTTCAGGGAGGCAAGAGGAGTTACAGTTGTGATATAGAAGTTTTAATCATCTCGTTGCTCAGATGCAAGTCGAGTATGGCACACCTTAGGAAAGGGAAAGAAAGGGCTATAGGGACCCAGCATTTCAGATCTATATGCTCAAATCCTGCTCTATGCCCGAGTCCAGCAGAAAGTTCATCATTACATGTGAAAAAGCTTAATGATAACTGAGAATTTAGTCTCAGCAGTGTTCTGTTGCTATGAAAGGGGCTTGCTGCACAATCACAATTGCCCCGTAAAGGCTTCTCTTTTTTGCTGTGCTGTCTTTCGTAGTCTTGTACCAGTGCCTGGAATCAAAACACCTAAAAAAAGCTTGAGCAGAGCACACATCTGAAGCCAATTTTACTAATGCACTGCCAGGACTATTGGTTTTTGAAAGAATAAATCCTTCTGAATTGAGCCACGAGAAAGGTGGCTCGTATTTCCCTTTTTTAATTCTCTTTTCTTAAGGAGAAGGACCAGTTTGACTTCAGGAATTTAAAAACTCAGAAGGAAATATCCAATAATTTTGCCCATCTTAGAGCTCAAAGAGGATACCAAAGATACTCTGATTGCCTTTCACCTTTAAGCATCACCTCCCTTTGCATCTGGGGAACATATTCCCATACTTTGGGGAATTTAGCTTAGGAAGTTTACCAGAACAGGCATCCCAGTCCCATTCCTCTTTGCATGCATCTGGCCCTCCTGCCCATGCTGCCAAGCAGCCCAGCCCTCGAGAAGGTTGTGCTTGCCCTTAGCTGAACCCAATCCTACTGCAGTACAAAGAGGCAAAGCTGGGAGAGAGCCTTTGGAGTCATCTCTTCTGCAGAGCCAGAAGATGAATCCATAGTAAGCACTCCAAGAAGAAGGACTTGAAGACACTGTTACACAGCTGAAAAGTTGGCAAGAACTGTTAAAGGAGAATATTACTATTTACTGGTATTTTCTGCCCACTGAACCATTATTATCGGAATATGCAATTCAGGGCATTGCTGTTCCATTTCCTGGACTTCTGACAAGTCCAGGGGTGAGGTGGGAGCAAAATAAGGAACAGGTCACTAATGGTCTTGAATTGCCTCTTGAATGGGATAATATCTACTATCTGAGGTTTGGGGTGTTGTTTTTTTCTTTTGGTTTTGTAGTTTGTTTTTTTTTTTTAATTCCCTCTGATCCTCCCCACCCCACTACAAAAAAAATAATGAGGCAAATTCACAACTTGAATTCATCTAGTCTTATTTCAATGAAGCAGCAAATTGTGCTTGCCAGAAGCAATTATGTGAAAATCAGCAACCATTAGATAACTGAGGGGTCCTTTTTACTGCAGCAGAAATGCACTGCTGTGCCCCTGTAAAGGGCAAGCTGCAGATGGGGTGAGGAGTCTGTGTTCAGACAGAAAGGCATTATGGGGGGATTACATTAGGACTATCAGAGAGCTGAGATTGAACACTGCAAATAAAAGCTGAGACTGAACGCTGCAAATAAAAGCTGACCCATCTGGTAGGAGCAGATTGCATCAGGGCTTCTTACTGCTCTTGCAAAAATTCTACACACAAAACTACACACTTCGGGCAGAACAGACCCTGAGCTACCAGGCCTGGGAGAGGCCAGTCCCTACCCCAGGAGCCAAGACCTAAATAGCCTACTCTGAGTTTGAAGAAGCTGAGAATCATAGTTTGGCCCTCCTATTCCAAACTCTGGGTTTGACTCATCTCTGTAGCCTTGTTTCTGCCACAAGGCAATGCACCTCATCACCAGCCTAAGACTCCAGATCACCTACCCGTGCCAAAGGGCAATATACTAATGTCAAAAATGAAAATTATTTTGCAACTGTCCAATAGCTTTTCAGGCTATTTCTTAAACCTAAATGACAGATGCCTGTATATGCCCCCAGCTTGGAAAGCACTGTATCTCTAATGCTGGAGAACATGGCAGTGACCCACATCTCTGCTGCATGTGTCAGTGCTGAGCATAAGGCACATGAATAAAATGACAACCTGAGCCTCACCAACTGTGGAGGTCTCAGATATTCTCACCACCAGCAGCTTTCTCTCAGCTATTGCCATTACCAGTGGCCACAAAGATCAGCATTTCAGCTTTTCTGGGTTTTGCCAGTCTCTTGCACGCTGCTCTTCCTCAGTATGCCAACAGCCCATGGGCTCCACTGAAAAACAATGCTTTAGTTGATATGAAGCCTAAATTTTTCTTCCTTAATCTGTTGCACCCAGCATGCTGCTCATCATTATGGAAATGAAGCCTCTTTCTTCCTGGCATTCAGACCCTTCAGAAACCTGAAGAGTTTAATGCTCTCACAGAAAAATTAGTTTACTTTTTTCTGCTTTTCTAGATAGCCCCAGCCAAGTTCTCTTAAGCAGGGACAGAGACTGGAGCATAAACCAGAGAATGGCTTTTTCTATTTCCACTTTAACAGGGAAAATCTAAGCAGCAAAGCTGTACTTTCAGTCCTTACCCATTCACATGCTTGGATGAAGCAACGGACATGTCTCATTCAGAACCTAAATTTTTATTGCTCAAGAAGCCAACCCTCTCTGAAAAAAATTAAGAAATGTATTTATACAGAGAGGGACAGACACATTTCCCATGACCAGTCACCAAAGAGTCATTATTAATGCTCATCTGTATTACAGACAGCAGTGTCCCCTGGGCTCATGATGCTGGAGGATTGAGTCAGAGAGAAAAGTGCCATTTACTGAATCAACAGAAACACCTGAGACATCAATTTTGGAAGGCTGGTTGTCTGAGGAAGTCTAGTTCTCTTCAGCTTTAAACTCTCACCAACAAACCGGAAGCATTATGAACTGTAAACAAAACAAGAATAGCACTACCATACAAGCTTTGCACTCTTTACAACAGCTTCTCTTTCCTGCCCCAGCAGAGATGCACATAACCTGACTGAACATTTTCAGTTGTTCAGCAAGGCTGCTGTCTGTTTCTACCCACCCAGACAAAGGGCTGATTATTACCTCTCATGTTAATGCCTACTTCTATAGGCAGGCAGGCTGCCATCTCTCATCCCTGCCTTTCCCTTTCACAAAAAGGAAGATGCTTCCCTCTGGCACTGTGGGGAACAGAGCCCTTTGCTCTTTCTGCAGTACCTGAATGACACAAAAAAAAAAAAAAAAAAAAAAAAAGGACAGGGCTTTTACTGCTCTGAATGTCCCCTCCTGAGACTCACTATATTGTTGATTCATTTCACCAGCCCTGTTAAAATCCCCATTGTGAAGGTCTGAAAGACAAATCCATCCTTACTGAAACACTGCTGCCTTGGGTGGAGTCATAGAAGAGCTGAATTTGGAACAAACACTTCACTTTGATTGCCTTTAAAAGCTGCTTTCCCTGTGTGTATAATTATTAGAGACAGACAGCTTTTCTCTCAGTATCAAACCACTTCTCTGTATGTGCTATTTAGTCTTCACACAAATACCAGAGTTAGATATGCCCATGTGAACAGATCAATAGATGGCCTCCTCCCTCTGTCAGTATTAATTCAGCACCAGACACATCTTTGCCACTTGCCTTTTTACTATTTTTTGTAAGAGCTAAGGGTGTTGGCAAGTATTTTCATTAGTTTGGTGTCTTTGTTTACAACAGATAGAAATCTTGCCAACAACACACCAAATGCTCTCAAATTAAAGTCAGTTCAGTGACTGTAATTAGATGAATTGGGTCTGGCTTCTAAACCCTTCACTTCTCAATCATAAATCCCTTTTCCCCAGTCACCTGAAGTAATGACTGATGTCAGCTTCTCCTGGTTACACTGGAAAAGGTGAAAGTGCTTGGAGATCAGACAGGAAAGTCTGCTGCTTCCGGCTTATTTTCAGGCTTTTACCCCCATCAAAAATTTAAATATGATGAGAGAAGCCATAGTAATTATATTGCTCCTCTCCTTTTCATCCCTTGCTGTGGAAGTGCTGAACACAGCTTGTTTTCCTTTCAGTTGATGTTAGCTGCCATTTCCTGACTGTTTCCCTGAGACATTCTTCTCCATTCATTTCCTGAATCATTTGTCATTATCATTCACACTTGCAGACTTCTACTGCAAGAGCCAGTTTCCACCCCCCCCAAACCCTAAAGAAAAAGAAAAAAAAAAAAGCATGAGTCCTCTTCCTGCTGTCTTTCACCATAACAACACCAACATATCTGTAGATTTTTATTCCACATTTCCATCACAAAAAGAAAACCAACAGGTTTAATCCTGTCCAGTTCTGGGCATCCCAAGCTCCCACAGATGCATGGAAGTCCATGGCCCTCAATGTGACTTATATTAGTAACACAATTAGGCAGGCATGACAAGGAACAGAGCAAGCTTTGCCCACATCTTGAAATGTGGTTAGCAAGATTAATACTTACATTGGGTTACTGAAATACTGATAAGCTTGTCTTTTCTCAAATGCAAAGCCCAGTTCCCTTATGAGTGAGCTGAAGAATAATACATCTTCATTTTTTAATAGCTGTAGGGGAATGCCCACCTCCTCCTCTTCCATTTCCTCTGAAAATGGCTGTGTGACACAGGTAGCCCTCATTATACACAATTACTTTCCCTGAAGCTAGGTGTAATTTAAAGAGCAAAACTAAAAATTTAATGAAACTTCTCCTGGAAGTTGCACAGCACAATTGTCTCAAGGAATTGCCATTCCTACCTTCCACCCATCTCACTACCAGTACCTGGACAGGTAAAGCAATCACAGTCTTGCAGCAAGCCAGGGGTAACAGCAAGTGGTTAGTCTATGAAATATGTCAACAGTTTTCAGACTCAATTAGGGGAATTCTCAGAAACTAAGAACTCATTAAGCACAAGATTTAATTAACTCTTTCTACACTGTAAATAGGGCTTGTTAGCAGAAAATTTTCCTTAGGAAAGAGCAAGGACCAGCTTCTCATATGGTGAGGTTGCACAGAAAGCCTTGAGTGCCTAAGCATCACTAATCATAGAGAGCCTCATAAGATTTCTCTACATTTTCATTATGAAAATAAGGCTAAGGACAGTTTGCTCCATACAGTAAGATGATAGTAGACTGCTGGGGCTGGGTTGTCTTTTTGCAGCAACTGTATGACAGATTATTCAAATCACAAACTCCCCTTCATAAAGAAAAAGGAACATGCAGCCTATGTTTTATTATCGTCTGCAGAACTGAGAACGGTGTTTCCTGTAGGAATATTTAACCATTAAGGTATATCCTAGACAATAATTGTTATGGACACTAATAACTGTCACCCAACATTTCATCTTAGAGAGTACTATAGCTCTGCAAACCAAGGCAGAAAACAGAAGCAGTTTTGCAGTGTGCCTGCCATTTGCAAGACAGCTGCTATCCAGTTGTTCAGGTACAGTCCTGATTGGAGTCAGGCCATTTTCTTCCCTCAGCACCCTGTGAAGGGCAGCATTCAGAGGTAGGAGGAGAGCATCCCTGCAAGAATGCCCTGCTTGTCAGCAGTCGTTGCTAGGGAACTTTGTCATGGCAAAAGTGTCAAGCAGAGCCGTTGCCATGGGGCTGCTGCTGCTCTTCCAACCCAAAAGCCAAACCACCACTCATAATGCATGAAAATCCCAACTAGCTTTGGCATCCCTCAAATTACATCAGAACCTCTGGACTGCAAATTAGTATCTCACATGACTATAGAGAATCTTTGCAATGCAGAGTACTGCACTGTTTGTTAAGCATTGATTTCTGGTTAGGTGTTAGGATTTCAGAGAAAAATCTCACTGGTCTATAAAGTTAAAAACCCTAGTCATATGTTAGATGAGAGCCTTAAAGGATTAAAAAAAACTAAAATAATATCCATCCACTGCAACGTAGATGCTGGATTACACTGATAAAAGCATGCAATATAGATTTGCTGCTATCTTAGTGAAAGGTAGGGTGTAAGAGCAGAAGAATCCCATCCTATCTTTGGCACCAGCTGGACAAAGAACTATTGTATGCAACCGAAATTCTGATTAATCAGAAATCTGTAGGCCAAAACTAGTTATCAATTTTTTTGCAAATGTAGCAAGCAATCATTTGGGGGAGGGAGAGAGCGAGCAGGGGTAAGTAAAACGCTTCAGCCATTCTACTTCCTCACCCACAGTTTCCATCCCTTCAACTGCAAATTGTACCAAATGCCAAATCAATTGTTCCATGACCTTGCACTAAGTGAAAGGTCAAAACAACAATCTCTTAAAATGATAAAGGTAAGCTATCACAGCTTGAGAAAACAGTAATCAATAAACCACTTCCCATTTAACAGCCCTTCTTCTAACCAGATTGGGATTGAATGCATTCTGCCTACACTACTCATTTAGGAGTAAAAAAACAAAAACCAAAAAAAACCCAAAAAAACCCAACAAAGCAACAGCGCATGTAGGGCAGCTAAATGCATACAGGACACTGAAAAATCCTTTTAACACTTAGAATCCAAGTAACAAAATATACACACACTTTATGTAGCCACTGAAGTTATAGAATTTATGATCACCTCTATTCTCACAGCAAGAGCAGCATAATCCATTTTAATTCTGTGTGCATTAAGTATCCCAAGTCTTGTTTATTTTTAATCTTCATCTCCACTGAAAGGTCACGAAAGAGCAAAGACTATTTCAGCTCTGGCAGATATTGGGAAATCTGTTTCCACTACTAGATATCTCTGACTAAGAACTACTGTTCTGTGAACCTCATTTGATTCTTGCTATTTCACAGTTACTCTTCACTTCCCACCTATGTCCTCCTCTTTAAAGCATAACATATTGCTGGGACTCTTATAAACAGCTTCCCTACAGTGATGCATAAATAAACTGAAATTGCAGATTAATTAGTTTTAAAGCTCTCTTGGCTCTACTGCTGTTTACAACATTTGATATAACAAGACTCAGACCCTGAATGAGGGCTCTGGGCCTTTCCACACACAAACAGCTGGCAAACACACCCAGTGTTAGATTGAAAATTGTTAGTGTCCTCATTCTACAGTGGAGAGAAACTTATAACACAGAGTACTGTAATCATTTTCTCAGTGGTTGTCAGGGTCATTTGTAGTAAAAGCAGTTCCCATGAGTGTACTTTTGTCACAAGACACTTTCAGCCTCCAAATCCCTTCTGTCCATTATGCTGGATATTCCAGTTTCTCCATTTTCCTCTCAATGCTCCATTTCTCCCCTTTCACTTAAGGGTCTACCATACAGGACATCAGTAGCTTTCCTGGCTTTCTCCCTGGTCATTAAGATGGTCTTTAGATGTGTGTAATGGTAAATACAGCCCCAAGGAAGAGTGCCAATGACAACCTCATGTGCAGCATTACTCTGCTACACTGTCCCCTTGTATCCAACAGAGGGGACTCCTCTACATGATGCCCACCCATTTTCTCTGTGTACAGCATGCCTCCTCTCAGGTGAGCACCCAAATCTGCCACAGTCCTGTCCTTCCCACAGGATCACTGATCAAGCCTGAAAACATTTCCCCACACTGCTCCACTTTGCTTCCTTATCTACTGACTCCTCAGCTGCCCCAGCACTTCAGCCAGGTCTCTCAATGCCTTCAGCATGATGGTATTACATGCTGAAGTTTTTTAGCCAGACTGCTATTTGAATCAGTCCAGGATTTCTAAAATAACATTTTCTGTTACAGCTGCAGGCTTGGCCTTATGCACCACTGCATCCCAATGCTTTGCTCCTTATCCCTGAGCAGCTGCCATTCCCTCTGGAGCCCCAGCAAGCTGCTTTCTTTAGACAGACCATCAACCCTCCTGCTGCACTCACTAAGTGCCTCAATCAGGAATGGGAAGTGGGACTTAATTCCCAAGCAGTTCCCCTCAGTTTCTGGTCTCCTGAAGCAAAGAGCAGCAGTTTGCACTCCTTGGGTGCTGGCCAGCTAGGCAGCAAGCCCAAAGAGAGACAAGCAGAGCAGCACAAACAATTCCCTGTCTAATGCGTTATCCTGATTTTAGTTCAGTATTCTGTTTATTATCCAGAGTATTGAACCTTTGTCCTTCTTCTCTGCAGCCACAAGAAAATTAGATGATGAGGGTGGGTGATGTCTTTGGGAATAACCCAAGCCAGGAGTGTCAGCCTACTTACACTCCTACTCTAATTTGTTGACATGTATGAATATACTCAGAAAGGAACAGGTTTGCCAACCTCAATTTACAGATGCAGAACTGCTCTGAAAAATGACTGCTCTGCAGAGTCAGTCAGGCTGCTTCTCCAGTTCTGTTGCTTCCAAACACCACACACAGCTTCACAAAACCCCATAGACCTAATCCCCAAGGTCTGCTTTTGTCCAGGGTCTAAGTTTAACTCGTTACACTAAACAACAGTTGAATACATGAGTCTGCCCAGTATTCCCTCTTGAGCACTAGAAATATGGAGAGCATGATTTGCCTACAGACAAATATGTCATAAGAGAGGGTTTCCTCTCCATGCATTACCGAACTTGGAAATGGAAGAAACGAAGTTCTGAAGTAACAAGTATTCACAGATCTACGTCAACATCAGCAAACAGGTTAAAAAAAAAAAAAAAAGGTAGATTTGGATTTTTGGGGGATCTTCAGATTAAGATGCTCTTGGGAAATACCAACGTATTTTATTTTTACATATTCAAAATGAGCCTTCAGCTCATCTGAAGTAATTTTTCTAAGAACTTGTTGGGGAAGAGGCTGAAATTAAAAACATCTATTTTGTTTTCTGTAAAATAAAAATAAATTAAAAAATCATTTGCCAAAGCATTTACTTCTTAGCCTTTTTCTCAAAAAAACTTTAAGCACAATTTTTTCTTAATCTTAACAGTGATGTGTTTGTCTTTCATTTTCTTGGTTTTATACAAAAATTGCAGGTTTTGAGCAGTTCTTTCTAGTACCAGTCTATAAACCACTCTGCTCTCTTGAAGAGTCCTACACTCTTCAGAACCACAACACTGGTAAGCAGGTAAACACTTTTTTGCAACAGTTGAGCTCAAGACAGCAGTAGACTGAAACTCTTCAAGCTCAAATAATCTCTTAAATTTATGTATACATCTGAAAAAATTGGATTCTTTGCTGGAACAGCTGGATGAAATTGCATAGGACAGCTTGGGAAGCTACACAACAGATATCTCACTATTTCCTGTGAGAAATACTGCCTCTCCCATTTCTATCCCACATGACCCTGTTCAAAAGAGGTATGATTGTTCCTATGTTTTCAAATGCACATAACAGTCAACTGCATTTCTTCCAGGCTGTTTGGTGAAGCCACTAGAGCATTTAAAATGCAGCTCAGTTCCCCAAGAAAATATTGTATATTTGAGTTTGGATAATGCCTCAGCAAACACAAAGAGATGCACACGTATTTCCAGAGGAAGAAGTCTTACATCTACACAGTTGGATGCCTGTGGCACATAATTTATAACAGTCAGCCATGCTGCTTGTAGAGCTCCTTTTTGCATACACTACAGGGTTAGCTGTATAGGAATTTCTTGTTTATTTTTTCTACTATTTTGACAGCAGTATCTAAGTTTAAAGGGCTGCTTTGCAAGTCAGGCAATTTGAAATCTGATCCAAGATCAACAGAGCTGAGCCCTTGAAGGCACATTTTTCCATCTGATAGACACAAATACACCTTCTTTTCTCAGTCACTAATTAGAGACATGTCAAACTGTAAGTCTGGCTCTGCAGCACGTTCACAGAAACTTCAAAAAGACAGGAAAAGGCACAAGATTATTTGTTCTGAACACTTGGTTAAATTACTATTTTTTCCCCATGGATGCTGAGAGCACCACATGGATTTGTTACATATTGCTGTATTGTTTATCGCACTCTGCATATTACTAGTTTCACATACTTGAACACTTCATTGAAAATAAACTAGTTGCAGATACATCCTCAAATAGCTAAAAAAGGCCATAATAAAGGAATCCTTTTAAAAGAAACAAATAAATCTAAGGTCATTGACAGTTAGGGCACACACCATGCTCTCCAATTTTTGTTACCAGAAGTGAATCTAGTTCACCCAGCACTGACCAGTGTGAGAAAATCACACATACACTACAGTGTATCACAGGACACAGAAAAGGGCAAGTCACAAAGAGCTTCCTCAACTATTTTTGCAGTGTATGAGCATCCACTCATCTTCAAGATGATGCAAGTTCATGTCAAAACTGAGATATCCTACTGAGCTGTTGGAAAATGTAATTGGTTTGAGGTAAATAAAGCACAATCCTTCCCTGAAAAATCAGCTTATTGCCATTGGATGGTTTGGCACAGTAGAAAAAATGCTGCACACTCTGTTTCTCTGTTTCAGGGTGAGTAAATATGTTCATACATAAATCAAGTTATAATATACAGTTTATCTGCAATGCAGTCAAGAGCCATATCTGTAGTACATCAGAAAACACTCAACTGGCTTTGAGCTAAGCAGCTCTGCTACCCACAGCAGTGAGACTGCAGATTCCTGGTAACCATGAGGCCCTGCACAAGCCCTGCTGGGATCCCCAGTGTGCACTCAGTAACTCAGGACCATTGACCCCAAAGTGAGGCTTCTTTCAGAGGGCAGCTTTACCACAGCTGTCATTCTTGAGCTTTCACATAGATCAGTCCTACCTTAGACCACATTGAGGACAACATTCCTTTTAGTCCCTTAAAGTCTGAATGTGTTTTTTTCCTCAAAGAAGCTCAACTGGTGACCCTGGACACATGGTCGCAGCTTCCCCACATGATTAATGCCACAGCTGATCGTTTGGACTGGAAGAAAAGGAAACAGTTTGACTGAAAACTACTGGAAGACTTTCACATACCTGTTCCTTACAGAAATACAATCTGGCAAGATGACACATCCTGTCTAACTGTGTAACTGCTAAAAAACCTCCCACAAACGTCAAATGTTGGTGACAAAACTACTGAAGAATATCACCAGAAAACATAATGCTTCACATAACTGGATATTCACCTAGGAGAAATTCTTGATTATGCATAATTCAAAGTCAGGCTCAGAAATTACAGAAACAGATAAAACAGGAGAATTGATTTGTGTGTCAAGCTCTATTATTTCCTATGTGAACTTGGGCAGTTTGTCACCATGTATTCTTCCATTAAATACTTTTACTGGCACACAGAAGAATCAATGGATACAAGAATCTACTGTAAAACACATTGATCCCGTTCTACAAAATTTGATAGGTGAAAAATAGATTATTTGCTAAATTTCACAGGAGTGAGATCATCTGTAGGTTAGACAAGCTTTTTGGTGGTCTCTTCATCCATCATAATTACAGGATCCTATATACATCCTTTCTGGCAGAACCTGGGCAGAAGCCACACAGTTTCCACCCAAAAGCCTCACTATAGACCAGTAATGCCCTGAGGTCTCTGTTCTAGTTGTGCCAGGTTATGAAGCCAGGGCTAAGACTTCAAATCTCTCAAGATTGCTTGAACATGATCCTTAGTTCCAGCTCTTAAGACCACACACTAATTTATGTTTAACCTTCTCAGACGTTACGCAGCAAGTTTTGGTTAGAAAAAGTTAGGAAAAAAGTTAAAAAAACCTAAAAGTTTAAAGAATGCCAAAACAATGTATACCTTATATACTTTAGAAGTCCCTTGCATCCATTTTTATTTCTTTCAGTGACTAAATTATCACATTCTCAGTCACTCTGTTCAACCTCTCTCCATTCTATTATTATTTCTATCTTCTCTTCTCTTTCTGATAATTAACATTATAGAGCTAAAGTCTGATCCTTTCAAAACCAAACTTGAAAGTCAAGCATATTTTGACACCACCTTTCAGCTGTGCTAAAGAAAGATTTTCAACAGCAAATCCAAAACTGCTTTCAGGGAAATATTTTCTGGAGTGGCTAAATCATCATCTCTCATTGTGTTCAGACAGCTATTTCAGTAAAATTTAGTTTCATAAGTGTCTTACAAAACCTTTACTTGGAAATCATACCTGAGCTGAAATGACAGTCAAACTGATAGAAGTTTTGCATTCATGGAAAGAGAAGATGATCACGCATGTGATAAACTTCACTATGCTAAAAAACAGATAGTACCATAGGTCTTGCTCATCAACTCCCTAATTAAAAACACTAGATATTACAACCATCAACCAGACTCAACTCACATCGTTGCATCCAGTTTAACATGGTCTTATATGTGCTACAGAATTCTTCTGAAACATGGCACAGGCTTAAAGAGAAGTAAAAAAAGTCTGGCAGTGAAAAAATAATTATGAAATAATGCACCAAATGCAGGAGTTTTGGCTTGTGTTTCCTGCCATATCCATTTCATTAAGGTCAGTAATTAACACCATAAGATGGAATTTTTAATAAAGGAAGCAAACACAACTTCGCAAGTAATGCTGCCAAAATCAAATGCAACCTCACTGAATTACTCTGGCACAAGATGGCAGCCAGACTCTTCATGAATAAAAAAGGATGCCATTTACAAGAGAACACAATACCCAGTGTTGAAAAGCAGTATGTGGAAATTACGTTAACAGAAATGAGGGACAACTCTATCTTTAGGTTATTTCAAGACAGCCTTAATATCAAAATCATCCCTGGAATAGCAAAGGGCTTTGTTCATGGCAGTATTAATGCACAGTGGCTCTCTTCCTTCAAGGAAAGAAAAACTATACAGTTCTTAATAAATCATTATATTGCCTATTTCAATTCTTGCAGCTTTCCACAGAGTACATTTTTTTTTATGTTGTTAGGCCTAGTTGTTTTGTCTTCAACATTTTCTCCTCCTTGGTGAATAATTAAGTTTTTCCCCCAGACCAAGTTGTAAATTTGATTTTTAGTTGAGCCATTCTTAGCTATAAAAGAGGATTGAATTCTGGGTTGTACAATCACACTGAATTTACATTTTACCATCTTCAGAAGAGACACAGCCCGAAGGAGGCAATAGTATTGCTCACAGGACTTCTCAGAGTTAATCAAACAGGCTCAGACAGCAGCAGCCTCCCCAGAAGAATTAGCAGGGGTGCCAGGGTGTGGGTGGAAGAGAAAGGATTGAAAAAAGAAGAGGAACTTCATATAATAAACTAACCTACGGTGGGTGTGACAGAGCACAATGGTTCTTGTGAACCAATAGTTTTATTGTAGATCTACAATAACTTAATTCAATTTTGACATAACAGAAAAAGCATAGGGGGAAACAAGTTCTGAGAAATATAAGCAGTCAGTTAAATAACTGGTTTTCAAGGTCTATTTGATGTTTAACACCCAAATAAGCCCAGGAGAACTTTCAGAAAACAGTCCATTTCTCCTGCTGCATCTTTACTATAAGGAAAATATTTCTGTGGCCCATTCTTCTCATAACACCAAGAGTTATCTTTTGGCATGGAAAATTATTCTTTCTGGAGAGAAAAAGTACCACTGCTGCTGTTACGCAGTACTAATTAGCTCCAATTTGGGATGTGGGTTAGCACAGAAGACTGGCAATGCAAAAAATGTTCTGACAAAATACTCACTGAGGCAAGTGTGCAAATGACTGCTGCCAGCCTGCAGACAACAGCTCCATTGTTCTGCAGACTCAATTGATTTGGGAGCAATTTCAGACGGTCCAGTAAGAAATAAGTAGTAATATTTTGGCAAATTCAGCTCATTTTCTCTGCTTAAATATTAGGTTCCCTTTTTTATAAGGTATGTTGAGCTGTGCTCAGTAGCCAGGCTCTGTCACTGTCAGCAGTAACAGCTTTGCCAACTTACCGGATGCCACTTAGCTACCCAAAGCAAAGAAACGCGCCCTTCGGAGTGTTTAAAAGGGTCTGAATACAGAATGAAAGCCAGAAAGCAACATATGATACTGAGTTGTGCTATTTAATACTTAGATATGCCTTGTAGAAGCCTCTCTCACCCCCTCACTCCTCATTCCTTCATCCCAGTGCTTTTAACCCTCCCTTCATCTCAGTGCCATAAGGCCAGGTCACCTTTCAGGCAGCAAAGGCTGTACCAGTCCTACCTCCCTGCAATGCTACAGAGATACTGCAGTGAAGCATAACAACAACAATCTGTTAGCAACACAAAAGGATGGTTTTAATCTTCTTCCTGAAGATGGTGCTCATGATGCTCACAGGGTCTGCAAGACACACAAGACTTTTAGTAGCCCCAGGGAACACCTGCACATCCCAATTCTTCGTTCCAGCAAGCCTGGAAGAAGTGCTTTTTTGTATCATAGAGACTGTGTTTGTAACTTCTGTGTTTTAAACCCTGAACAGCAGAAGCAGCCCACATTATTTCTTTACTTGCCTCCTGTCAATACTTTCTTGGCATAGCAAATGGCCTTATCCAAACATCTTTATCCTACTGAAAAGGAACACTGTAGACCTGTGATCTCAAAAACTGTACATTAGACTTAAAATCAAAATAATCCAAGTTCACCTGTTCAACACAGCAGCACACATAACATCTGCTTTTATACAGGATTTTTAAGAGATCCAGGATGAAACACAAAGTAGAATGTTAAATCTTAGCAAGTCCATGAGCAGTGTTCATTGAGAAAAGGGAGGAAAAGAGATGGAAGGAATTGTTTATCAGTGCAATCCAAACTAAAACAGCACATTTGGAGTAAAGGTCTTTTGTTCACAGGACTTCACTCTTTTCTAATACTACTGCAGCCCTCAATCTCTTCTCTTGGTTGATGTTGCTTCCACACTGTTCCCATGGGTAATGTTCCCATAACCCATCATCTCTCCATCTGTCTTTGCTGCCTCTCTCATTTTACATATTTCCACTGAGTAAAATGCACAGATAGAAAGTGGAAGTCCAAATACTGATTCCACTGAGAAACTTCCCACCAGGGGAATAATTTCTTACTTAGTTTTATGGTTTTGCATGACCAAGTCTGGATTCCAGAGCTCATGTCAGGCTTGTGTTCCCAGGAGCCCCCAAACACAGGAGCTGCTGGAACAGGCAGTCCTCCACAGGAGGATCTGCAAAGGGTCTGGATCCAGCTCCCAAAGGGAATGGTTTCATATCAACATTGCAGGGTCTGCACCAGCCGCCTGAAGTATGGGTTCCTCAGAGGGGACTTTTTTATGTTGTGATTCCTTATAAGCATAGAATAGCCTTATAGCAGCTGAGAACTAATGATTTTCATATGTGTTTTGTTGTTTGGTTTTGTTTCTATTTTTTAAACTGGGAACAGTATTTTAAAGTTTGCAATTTATTTTTAGATTACATCAGTTTATATTTGAGCATATTTTTACTAATGGTTTTAAATGGGCTCACACAGCAAGCAGAACCAAGTACTCTTCCTACTTCACTATTTGTCTAGCATAAAATCTATACAAATGGTTATTTTTTTTTAAAACTTAATTCTAATTCTGGTGTTATCAGTCTTTGTGTTAGAATGCATTTAACTTAGGAGAAAATTTTGCATTGGTGTGGTAGAGAAATAACTACAAACAGAAGCCTCTGATAATGAGCAGGCCCTCCAAGAACATGCTGGAGCAAGTGATTTGTCTCCAAATTCTTCTCTTGTGAGTAGGATTAACAAATCTGATGCCAAGCCTTATATCCATCATACATGCTATTTTACAACTGAACATTTGCTTTCTTCGGAAACAGCCCCCTGTCCCTACAACTCTACAGCTTAATTCACTAAAGAACATTGGATCTGACTGAGAAATTGATGCGGGACTGCAAGTTGCAGTGCCTATCCTGGTGTTATTTACAGGCTCAGATTCGCCTACAAAGCAATTGTTCCCAGAAGGTACAAAACAGAGGTCTCTTCAAAAGCCCTCTGAGCCATAGCAAATTAAAAGTGGACTATTTCACAGTGAATCCCAGTTCGGCCAAAAATCTTTTCTTGTTGATCATGAAGCAGTTTCATCACCAAAGCAGCCTGTGGTCCCAAAAAAACAAGCTGAAAAGCCAGTTACTTGGGGTTTTTTGTTTGTTTGGGGGGTTTTTTGTTTCTTTTTACAGCAGCTATACCTGCCTCCAAAATAAATACACAACTCTTCAAAACAGACAGATGCATAATTTTACAAGACACTTTACATACCAACAATTACCCATATATTTATCTGAAGTTATTCAGCTGATTAATATGGAGAGGTTATGCCAAGTGCAATAACTCTTCAGCTCATGTCCTTAGCTTGTATTTTGCAAGCACTGATTTTGTCAAGCCTCAAAACCTAGTGTGAGGATCTTGTGCCCAAAAGCTTTCTGGGTTTTCCCAACTGCATCAGGCATTCAAAAAATACATCATTTTAACCCATAGATTTTGTATCTTACCTCTGAGTAACTGCAGGATGCTAAGCTTAACAGTACTGCTAAGTATTATCTCATCTATACTTTAAAGTATGAAAAATCAATACACCAAGGATGCCAGATCTTCCAGTCAGAAACATAATTTAAGACTGAAAAAAAAAAAAAATCAGATTTATAAAATTGTATTATCAACCTTCTTTTGACACACTGCTAGCAGAGCAGTTACTTTAAAATGTTTGTCCTTAAAGTTGAGGTGCACTTTTAAGATAGTTGTGCTTCCACTTAGGAAGTCAACAGAAATATATTTTTATAATGTTAAATAATCATTTCAAAGCAGCAAGAGCTTAGAAACATGCTCGTCTCAGGTACTTAATGCATTTCCCCCCTGTTGAATCAAATTTTTGTTGCTCACAGGATCTCTCAATCTGACAGCAAAAATGCTAGTGGTGTAAGATGTGGTAGGTGTACCATTCCAACACTTAGAGGAAGGATTGGGTGTGAATAATGCTTGAGGCACGCAAGTTGTGGCATACTCCATCTGGTAGTATGTGTTAAAGACAGGGAAAAACTAATAGCTGAAAATATCAAAATAGATCTGAATAGCCTACAGTAGAAGAAAGCCCAGTCCTTGGGATCTGCTTGTCAGCATCACTCCCATTACCCCTATTAGTAATTCACCTGTACAGGGACCTTCAAGGTAAGAATTCACCATTCAGCACACTGCTTATTTTGTGATGTCTGCAGGGTCATGATACAAGTTGGTTTTACAGTTCCCAAATGAACTTGGCCTTGAAGCCAAGGCAGCAGTTTTACATAAACATTACCACTGCCCTAAATTTACCCCTCCAGCCTTCTATCCTGCAGATAGTGCTCTACTAGATTAAAGGTGACTAAATTTGCCCTGGAGACTGAAATAACTTTAACACGTCTCAAAATACAGGTATCAGACATCTGATGTAAGGTTATTATTACACTCTACACCACAATGACAACCCCATCATCTTCCCACACCTTCATTTCCAAGAGGCTTCCTGGTACAAAGGTAAGAATGTTCAGTCAAATGAGCTAATCCTGAAGGAACAAACTGCCAGAGAAAAACAACTATTAAATTTAATAATGGTTTCTGAAAAGCACTTTCCAGCTTTGGGGGTAAGAGTAAAAAGAGGGAGAATACAGTAATGAAAAGCATTTCCTTTTCATGATTAGATAAAGGCCATTAGAACTTAAGACACTGAACAGAAGGAAAACTGCTTTGGAGGCTAGTCCCTTCCATTCTGGGGTCAAATGGATTAATGAAGCATAATGAATCACATACCACTGATACTACTGATCACAAGTTGTGCTGCAGGCTGGAATCCACAAATTCCAGAAGCAGTTCCCTTCACTGGGCCTCCTGCAAGCTACCAGCACAATCTGTCCCAGGGCAGCCTGTTGGACAAATGAACACCAAACTTTTGCATTTACATTGTCACTGTAGTCTGCTTTCCTAACAGCTTGCCATTTCACAGGAGCTGGTGGGCTTCTCAGCCTTGGGCAGAGGGTGTGAACTCCAGTGTGTATTGTGAAGTATTGCTATTGTGAAAAAACTGCTGAGCTTTGAAGAGAAGCAGCAGGCAAAACTCTTAAAATACACGCTTAATTCACAGCAATGATTGCACTTCAACTCTACAAACTAAGGGAAGTCAGCAGGAAAGGGAACCCCTACAACTAGACATTTCCAGAAATGTTTTGAAAAATTTAGTTCTATATATTGCTTTGGAGAATACAGAGATGCTTAATTTTAATTACCATCAGGGTGCCCAGAACTCAGATGGATGCCTGATAATTGAAGCTACCACAGTTTCATGTAAATTGAAAGAATACATCAAATATATATCAGCCTCCCAAGAACATTCAAAGTAAAAAATGGCAGTAAGTTGGGGAATCAAGAAAGGAAATTGTTGTCAGTAAAAAACAGCCAGCAAATATAACAGACCTCTGCTGGCAGATGACCATCAATAACAGCTCTGTCTTCCCAGGAAGCAACTTGTCAGCCAAGTCTGTAGATGAGAGAGACAGCCATAAGCCAGGCAGATACACTGCAGGGATAGACCTATTCAGTCAGGTGTTGCTTGAAATCCAGTGGCAATGGAAAGAGTAATGCAAGTTACCTCTCCTGAGGCAGGGACAGGAAAGAAAAAATAAATCTAGTCAGCATGGAGGAAGATAACAGCTATGTCTTCAATAACAAGACATGAAGTGGGAAAGCAAGGACAGCTAATGACATCTCCATTAATATTCTCTGCTAAATTTCAACAACTGAGATGCTCAAATCCTTTTATAGTTAATTTAGAACTCCCAAAGTGACAGGTTCACAGCCCTGAATACTTCAGAGTTTTGGGAATATGAAATAAGGAATATTAAGTGGGACAATATTTGTAGACACTGACACATGGTTTCTCTTTGACACTGAAAACAAGGACATCAACTGTAAGGATGGATTCTTGCCAGACTCAGTATCTGCAGTCATCAGCATCTTACTCAAAAGAAGCCAGCGAGTAGCCTCAACCCATAGTTACTTTCAGTAAACACAAGCCTGAAATGAACCCAAATCATCACAATATCACACCTCATACTTAGTAACAGCCTCAAGAAGCCACTCCAACAACTGCTCTGGGATATACTGCATCAGCAAAGTCTCTCAACAGCCCCTCAGTTTTATGCCTTTTGGTAGGTTTGACAAGCAAGGAGCAGTGCTGATCTCAACACGACAAAGAAAATTTCCTTTTAGCTCTGCCTTATTCTGAGCAGTTATGACAACAGTGGCTGAGCTGTGTTATGGGATCTGTATCTGGAGAAAAAAAGCTTGAAAAATGTCAACATCAACAGACCTATCTTGACAAGGAGCATTTATCACTTTCTTAAAACACAAAACCTAAATAAGGTACAGTCCTCTGAATGGAAAGAGACTGATTTTACAGGCTAGAATTCCTAGTTACAGGCAGCACAAGAAGAACAAACACAGTCAAATAGCATAGATAAACATTGTACTTAAATTAGTCTACAGACTCCATCCATCTATTTCACAATAAGGAAATACTTGATCCTGTTCATAAAACATCTGCATGGTTTTGTTCTCTGCAAGAGGAATACAGGAGATTTTTCAGAAGGGAGTTTTCTATAAGTAAGGCTAAAATCAGCTGCAGCAGAACTTAGATATAATATCATAAGAAATTACAGAATGAAGCATCTTGCAATCTTACCAGACCAAAACAGCTATGCAAAACTAAGCTTAAGTATGACTATTTTAGTAGTACAGAAACTCGAGCTATAGAAACAGAGCTGAGTAATCTAATTTCAAAACTGCATTAAAAAAACCCCATCGATACATAATGCATTTTTCAATAACTTAATATAGACTTTCGAGAACAACATTGTTCTGACATTGCCCACAAAAATTCTCTCCAGCTTGTATTAAAACATGTCAACTGGAGAAAGTGAGAAACATAACAGTATGAGGCACAGCAGATGGGACAATTAATTTTATAGAGATGCAAACTAGCTATATTTATATTTTTTAAATGTAGTCATACCTCCCCAATCCTAGAAACAGTATAAAAACCATCACTGTAGCCCTCTATTTAGGCTAACTAGCTCTGCCAAGAAGAATGTTTGTAGAAGCAGAGTACAGTGTTAATGCAGTTATGAAGTTCCTGGAACCTACCTGGTTAAGCACTACACTATGTAAATGATGCTAAATGATGTAAACATGCTAAACGACTCTGGATAATAGCTATTATTCCTCTTTCATGTGTCTCTGAACAGATTTAAAATCTGAACAAATAAAAAACCCCAAATAACTCACTGAAGGTCAAAAGCCAGGAAGACCAAAAGCTCTTAGGTTTCCATAGTGTTAAAGCATAATTTAAGTAATTTCCAAATACAGCATCTGTAGATTGGTTTCTCTCATCAGTTTTCAATAACACAGATCCTGCCTTCATACAATAAGTAGGTTACCACCATATATTTGCCAAATATTATATATTCCATCTTTTAAATGTGGTTCTTACAGAATTTTTACAACCTCTTCATCCTATGACACTACAGACGTGTACACGTCATTAGCCTCAACTGAATCCAAGTCCAGATACTTGATTGTACCCCCAAATCCCAGGGCTCAATCCTGCACACTAAAGACTATCTTAATTGTACTCACCTTTGGCTCAAAGAAAAGCCTCACTGGATGGCTTCCAAATTCCAGTGATTAATACAGAAATGCCTTGAATAGGCTGGTAAGGCAGGCTAATCAATGATCCACTAGCCACTTACAAGCTGCAGAGCACTGGTAAACACAAAGCAGTATTGCAGATGCCAGAGCAGGCAAAGCAACTGAGGATGTGGCTGCTTCACTCCTGGGAAGATGATTACATTTTACAGAGTGCCTAACAGTCTTTGAAGGAGAAGCCAATGACCCCTTCAATCTGAATGCTCTAATTAGTAAACTACAAAGCTAAGGTACACCTTGCCCACCTTCCCCTTAGTACATTCTTTTCAGAGCCTTATCCCAACTATAAGAATAAGATTTGACATACAAGAGGGCAAGGCCAGAGCAGTACCCTTCCAAAGTCTGCTTAAGCGTGATGGTTAGACTGATTCCCGATGTGGATTAGCTACATACTTTCACTTATAACTCTGGGGCTGTATAGCCCAATTTCAGTTCCAGCCATCCTCATCCTAAGTGCTACACCACTGATACCCTGTGCCTGATGCAGGCAATTGGAACACAGTACTGTAGCAAGTCCACATTTGAATGTATGTAGAACCTTAACATCTCAATTTCCAGTACATGGTTTCATCACCAAGCCTAACTGCCCTACTTTTGCCTGCTGGGCACTTGAGTTCCATACCTGAGGTGCATGTCCCTGTCTTCTGGCCATGTGACTGATGCTCACAAGATTTGTGACAATTTATGTTAAAAGCAGATTATTTTTAACCCAGCCCTCCACTCATGGATGTAGTTCATAGCAAAAGATCTCAGTCATATCAACACAGCTAGTGGGGCAGAGAGCCACAGCCAGGCACAAGCAGGGAGGAAGAACAGCTGTTGCTGAGGAAAATGCAAGTTTACTCCAAAAGCTATGAACTGTGACTTCAGAAGTGACTAAGAGCTATGCCCTGCCATGTAGTTCCCCACACCTCCACCATCAGTATGTTTCTGCATTCCCTAGAAAGCCACTTTAACGTGGATGTAAAATACTGCACCTTTTCATTTCAAAAGTGTCATGATGAGACCACACATCAATCAGGCTGCTGAAAGCCTTGTGTGCCTGCACAATGCCTTTTGCAGCACTGCTGAGCTCAATGTAATGACACCAGCCTCACCCAGGACTTAGACCAACCCTTTTAGTTAAACACCACCATTGTTTTTCAGGTAAAAAAGGCAAGCTCCACAGAGCAAGATTCTGACTCCAGTCCAACCTTCATTGTAGAAATCAGGCTCCTGACCCTCTGTGCCAGGATTTCACACACCCTTCTTCTGCTACAAAGAGAAGTGCTGGAGGACATAATTTGATTTCAGGAAACACCTGTGCAAGAAACTCTGCTGCAATACATTTAATCCAAAACACCTGAGCACCTTAGGAACACCACCACTGGTCTCCACACCACAGCACACTTTACCTGCTTCTAATGAACCAGTTGCCAAACATTAAACTTACATCTCTGCTTATTTCTACCAAATTCTTTTCCAAGTCAACAGTTCTCCTAACTTAGAAAAATCCACCAGTACTTAGCAGTGAACCTGCAAGGTCCAAATACTGTTTCTGAAGGTCTCCAAGGGTAGAAACTGAGCCATTTTAGACACGTAAGTAGCCATGAATGAACTGGTCAGAGGTTTGAATCATCCTTTATTTCACTACTGAAATCTGTTTTGTGATCCTCAGATGATTTAAAAATCACTGTTTTAAAGTAAACAAATCCAAGATTTGTGCTAGAAGTAAACTGGGCTGCAGATTGATGTCAACATTTGCAGACACCTCTAGCTCTCTAATGTCAGTGTCTTTAGAACTTAGATATTTATACACAAAGTTGTAGAGTAGACAGAGAGGAAACTTATTTTCTTCATATAGCTCTTAACCTTTTTTGCTGATTCAGTGTTGCAAAGAGCTGTGTTCAGGAAGGTCTCAAACTGGATGGATATAAATGCTGAGGATCATCTCAGGGATCCTGGCATCAGTTCTAATTTAGCTGTTGTACAGACCGGGCCAACCAAGCTAATAGTAGTGATTCAGAGAATTTGTACTGCCTTCTGCACAGCACTACCCTCAAAGAGCAGTTTGGATTCTGACCATTCATCCCTGTAACTGAAGGAGACTTGAATCTCCATGCCAGTCAGAGACACCAATCAGTTCATCAAATAGCCCTGTGCTACACCATCTTCCCATGCTCCTTGAACACAGCAACATCACACCACAGAAAGCAGTGGCTTGAACCACTTCCTTACCTTAGATTTTAACTGAGCCACAACTAAAGGCTGATAGTAAACAGCTAACTTGCTCACATCCCTTCTCCTCTGCACTTGCAGCCCAGTTTCATGGCTACACCAATCAATTGTACACACATTATCAGAAGGAAAAAAGGACCACAGCCATTGCATGCAGCCAGTGTTTGTATTACACTGAGGTGATGCCAAGTTCAGAGCAACTTCTTAAAATAGGTAATCTCTGACCTAAGAGGCAATCCCTCTACACAGTCAATCAAAGGCACATCTGGCTGAGCTTTCCTATGTAAAAGAAGGCTGCTGCAGGGAAAGACAGGCTCAGAATTCATAGAGGAATGCTGCCCAGAGAAGCAATAGTACCTAACTATTATTTGGATCAACTGAAATCAGTTATTGGAAGCTAGTGCTTAGAACTCAAAATTTCAGCCAAAATTACTACTCTAGCACTAATGATTCAAAAAAGCACAGATGTCCATTGCTGTTAACCAGCCTGTGGATGTTGTTTGCAAAATCAAAAGTTTAATCACAAAAAATAAACATGGGCAAAGGGAAATATTCCTGCTTAACAGTTAAAATAATTTGCATGACCACCATCTGGAATTAAAGTGCTCCCTTCCCTCCCCCCCCAAATTAACACATATGAGGAGGCTCTTTCCCTCTGTACATAGTGGATATCCCTTCGGTGGCTTCTGCCTTTATCTTGCTTTGAGTCAGACACTGAATGATGTTTACTTACTGCTCTAAATCAACTCTGAATATATCCTTTGATAGGGCTGTTCTTTCCAGATTGCTTCCATTACAGTTAGTCATCTGCCACTGTCACTTACTCTGGATCTTGTCTTGTGCTCTTAAATATAAACAGAGGTGCACCATTGATTTCAGTAACAATAAAGTGGGAAAAGGCATTAGTCACAACACAGCATTACCTGGCAGCACCAAGTCATAATGCCTGATACAAATGCTCTTCGCATCCAATTTATTTCTTATTACAGTGACAGAACCCAAAACTCAAGCCCTTCCTCCTCTGTCTCTTCCAAGTAGCTCTGTGCAATGAGAAACTGAACTTTTGTTCACAAAAGGGCTGAAAAATTATTCAGAGGAATATTGCAGATGAAGTATTTGATGAAAATCGGGGAGCACTACCTCTCCAGAGCACCCTTCCAAGGCACCATGAAAGCTTGCTGCTCTACCTCTACTCTAACACACTAATTTGCATTTTCTACCTATAAACTAAACTCTCCTTATTTTTAGGCTTGCAAATCTCTAGAACTAGAAAGCTCCTATTTGCTGACTTCAGACTTTTTTTTTAAATTTCTTGGCCAGGCAGACACACAGTAAGGAGTACTTAATCAGCTACTGCTATATAGTGTGTATGTTACTATATTGCACATTGCTTTTGTGGGATAAATTGTTGTAAAGGGAATTTCCAAAAGTAAAGCCAGCTCTATAGTTTTTACTCAATGGCTTTAAGAATAGAATTCAGCAGTGCAAATTCTGTTCAAATGCCTAGGTATATGTTGTTCTTTTCTGATAAAGATGACTACATTATTTCAATAACTAAAACCATTTTTACTTTCTGAAGATATTACCTCAAGATAGAAATTCTTTTTCTACTCCAGATTTCAGAATATTTCAACAAAACAATTACATATCTGCTGTGAATATATTTTAAACATCTTATAGACCTATTAAAAAGGAAGTCAGGTTGTGACAGCAGTTGACAGTATCTAGTCCAGTGCAAGTCAAATATCAGTGAAACCTCTGGCTGAAGATTAATCTTCATATCTACTACACCAGATGTTTATCCAGGTGTTGTCATTCAGCACAATCTTTCTAGACAAGAAAATTAACTTCAATTTAAGTTCTGCAAAAAGACTGGTGTTGCTCCACTGAGATACCTTGACAATTTCTGATACTCTTGCAATGCAATATTACTGAAATTATAATTCTTCACACTGATTTTTATCCACAAAGAAACATAACATGAGTAAAGGGGACCATATTTGTAAAATATGTACAGACTCTTAAACAATCCAAATAATGTATAAACAAGTCTTTAGTCATTGGGTTTTACAAACAAAGAACACAAAGTTGGTGATGTTCAGGTGACTTTGCCCCAAAATCCTGTAGTACAAAAAACAGTAGAATCCTATCGCCATGCAGATAACTAGGATAAAGGTTAAATCCAAGAACAAAACTAAAATTTTGATCACCTGAAATACTTCTATCCTTACTACTATTTATAAAATTAAATCCAAAAAAGTGTTGAATTTAAAAGTAACATTGCTTTTCATGTTTTCCTGTATGCAAAAGAATTAGTGTTCGCTATGTGTTTTGAAGTACTTAAATAAAGCATTCTGATTCGATCTGTAGCCTAATTCTGAAACATATGTTAGATTTGATTTAGTGCACATTGACTAGATTACTGACATGGTTTAATTCATGTTATTTACAATTGGGAGAGCTTGATGATAAGTAGAAAACAAATTATACAAGTTTATTACACCCTCCCTCTCACTTACACCAATGACTGATTATAATGAGAGTTATAATCATGGAAGATTTACAGATGGACAGACAACTGTGTTGCTAGCTCAGCATCCAGAAACAACATAAGGCCCCCATACTGATGAGGGGACATTATGCAAAGGCACGGCTGCCTACAGAGCACTGCCATAACACTATGCTGAGCTTCCCTCTCCAAGCTCATCTACATCTGACTCTGCAGCTCACCTGCTCTCCATCACCAAATGCTGTCCATGGAGGCAGTGTGTCACACAAAGGAAGAGCACAAACTGAGCAAATGGTTGTTGATTCTTAAAAGACAACCCACGTTGCTGTCGCTGGCACTCAAGATGCATTAAAGATGATTCGGTTTCACAGAAATTTGGTCTTGCATTGTTCATTACGCTGCCATGGATGTTTAGCACCTCACAGTTGGCCAGAAACATCTTTATCCCACAAATATGTTCCATAACTTTGCTTTCTTTCCCTTATTCTCTTCCAAAAAAATCCAAATAACCTTATGCCTGTAACACTGGCCATGGGGCATATAGAATTATCACATGGCTACTCTGAACCCTGCAAATTACAATCAGTTTGGAAGATGTACTTCCCTCTTTGAAAACTGTTCATGATACAAAGTTCTAAGGCACAGAACCCATAACCCAGAGTTTCTCTAAGAATGGAAATTATTTAAAAATATTTGAACTTCATTATCCATAATTCTTGAAAAAAACACGATTTAAAAATCTGCAGACAACCAGATTAATTTACTTGAGGAAACTAATTAATGTACATTAATATAACCTACTAGTTATTATCTACCCTCTTAGACATTGCCTCTTCTCAAGTTATAACTTCAAGAACTTCCTGTTGAAAAACATCTTTGGGATGGTATCCTTGAAAAACTGATCCCAGAGAGTAGAGATTTTCCTGTAGACATCTGCTAATCCCAAGAGATTTTAGAATTACTTTTTTTAAAAAATACACTTCACTAACACATTTGATCATCACCTTTGCACTACAATAAGGTACCATATCCAAGAACTAAGAAAGCCATTCATTTTTCAGATCCATCAAATAGCAAGCTGATTTTTTTTTTTATTACCTATTGAACATCTCTTCTTCTCATCAGAAGCTTGCCATTGAAATAGACACAGCATAAATCAGATGCATTGTCTAATGAGTCAGTTCATGGCCCATTACAGCAGATGCTGTAATGTATCATTTCACATACTGAAGTGTAAGCCATTTTGTGAATATATTTAAGAATATAATACACAATCAAATCTGAATCCTGATTCATGGCAATAACGGAAGTATCCCTTTTAGTCACTTCACTCAGCCAATCTGCATATTAAAAGCTCTTTTCAACTTTTAAACAGTGAAAAAATAGAGTGAAGAGAGATGAACTCTCAGGGTAGCACTTCAATAAGCATGTTCTGATACCAAAAGCCAAACCCACCCACTTATCAGGCACACGAACAGCCAAAGGGGTATGGAGGGAGCAAGGACTGGGATACATCTGCCCTGCCTGAATCTTGACTTTGTTTTCTTTCCTTCAGGAACTCCAGCATAAGCATTTTCTCTCTTGTCAGAAGAGGTTTTTCTAGCACCAGCTACCAGTGCCAGCCTGAGTTAGTACAGAGGTGACTGTCGAGGCCAGCACTTAACTGGATCACAGACTGCAATCCATTACCCTAACAAATATTGCAACTGAACTTGATAGATCCACTGTTTAGCTTGATACATCCACTTCCCAAGCAGTTGTGGCTCTTCCCAAATTCACTGTATTGACTTTCTGACAACAGCTGTTACTACAGTGAAATAATGATGAAGCAACAGATAAGAAAGCAAGAGTGCCAGATGAGCAACATCAATTCCTACAATGCCTTAGAAAGAGCAGCAGTGTTCAGGAAATGAACTGCTTTTGGAAAGAGAAAAATAATTAAAATATAGCTGGAATTACAGGGCAAAAAAATCTCTCCTGACTTTCACCTAAAGCAGCCTAGTTTCAGTGAAGGTGATCATATTAAATTCCTGCTAGAACTGGAAGTGTTCCTCTGGCCCCCAAAGCTCCATTATAGGGAAACTGGTAAAAAAATACCATTATTGCATGTACAGATTGCCCTGAAACCCTACATGAGACTGTGAAACAATTGTCCAGAGATGCCCCCAATATGTGGCATAGTTCCAGCCTGGTGCAAGCACCAGAACACGTACTGCTGCGTACAAGGCTGCATGCAATTTTACAGGGGCACCTAGGGCAAGATGAAGTGCCAATGACACTGAATTGTCAAACCCAAGAAGGAAAACAAAGCTAAATTAGAATTCAAGTACATCTGAAAGCCATTATTAGGAATCTCAATTACACTTTAGGGAGGGGGAGTATATACTTCAAAGACTGCTCAGCTTAACAGAAGGGAGTGTTGTTACTATGCAATATGCTTCGTTAAAACAAAAAGGAACATTGATTAAAAAGTGTGTTTGCCACCTCTTGACCTAGCCTCTATTGTAAATCCAAACTCAGTCCTGCCCACACCTCAACACCATCAGTAGCCTTCAGAAATTGATTTTGATTCTGCTGCCTGATAAGCTCTTGTCATTAAGTCCATAAAAGAAAACAATTTCTGCTCCTACACCACATCTTTTGTGTGGCCTGCTCATGTACCACTTGTTCCCTAATGCCAAAAAAAATATCTTCCTTTCTAAATTACCTTAAATACACTTGCTCTTTTTACTTGAGGTGGTTATGCAAGAATTAAATGTCCAAGACCGTATTCTAGTCTTAATGCAGTAATGGTTTTCACTGAGCAGAGATTTTAAAGTTAGTATGTTAAATTGATGACCCAAGTAGCCCTATGTGCCCATCTCCTGGTCTTGTACCATAGCACCTGTCTCTATTTATCACATAGGCCAGGCCTGGGTATTTGGAATACAAATGTATACACATTATTGCTGAACCATTTTAAACATTTTTTAGAAGGTCTTCACTGTATTTTTATGTCTTCTTCATCACAGCTTTTGGCTCAAAACCCTTGGTTATTCTCGGGGCAATGACAGAAAATCCAGAGCTCTTGGACAGCCCCCCACACCACACAAAATGCCCCACACCCTGCTCACCACTTCTCTAGATCCTACTTCCCCCCACCTGGGGCTGTAGCAAACTCCAGGGTTGTCTAGAAGCAACATGAGTGCTTCCTCCCTCACCAAAACTTCTCTCTGTAAAGAAACAACACTTGGGTTATGAAAAGATGTGACATGGGAGAGAAACCTCAGGGTTTGGGAGAGACACCACCCCTAGACAACTTAACAAGATTTTATTACTAAACATATTGGACAATGGAGAAAATAAATCTGCATCAGCCATCCAGTGGCTCAAAAAATATCATTCTGCACATCCACAGGAATGCCAGTGTACTGCATTTTTGTCACTATTACAGTCCAATAAATGCAAAAGACTTATTGCTTTCACTGAAATACCAGAGAGCCAAGTTAGAAACAGTAAGAACTTACTATAATGAAGTATTTACCATTCATGTTAGAATAACCATGTCAAACTAACTTTTTAGACAATAATGTTGCCTATTCTATCAGACTTATCTCCCCACTGTCCCGCTTATTGATCAGTTCCCTGAGCACCCAGCACATCCTTGTGCCACAGAATGCTGGTGCACACTCTCACTGTCATCATGGGTACAGGGAGCTCATTGACTATCTAGATATCACAGAATGACCTCCTCCTCCCCCCAGGCCCACCTGCCTAACACAGAAAGCAGAATACCCAGGCACTAATAGCCTCCAAAGTAACATTAGGGAGCCCTTTATAGATGAGTCAGAATTAGGAGCAGATATCTTGATTTTGCTTCAGTAACCTAATGCAGAACAACTGCTGGGAAGACTTCAGGTAATTGTCTTAATGATAGAACAGAAACACTAACTAAATAGTTATGAGGGATTTATTTAACTTCTTTAAACACCATTTAAAACCAAACCATTTAAAATGCATTATCTGGCTGTGCAGTTAGCTTTTCTCTCTCCAAAATTACGTTTAGATTTTTTTTTCCCATTTACAGATTATGGGAACAAACATTCATGGTTATCAGAGCAGTCAATAGAACTTCAGCTGTGAGCCCACACATGCATTTTCTCAGCATCTCCAATGTAGAGACTCTTAAGAGAAAATGAGGAGCCATTACTACACAGTGTAACAAGGTCTGGAGCCTGCAGCGAAGAAAAAGTCCATCAATTTCTTGATATGATTTAAGAAATCTGTCTAAGTATAGTTTACAGGCTCTGCCATTTTGAAATCCAGCACTCGTAAAGTGTCAAAGCTTCAAAAATATTTATTCAGATAGAAGTGACAAAGATCAATTGTTGCTTACCACTCAGAGCAAAGCACTTAGCCAAATTAATCATTATGAAAAGACTAATTAAGGAGCAGGAAATCTGATGCCCTACAGGTTCTGAATGAGAAAGAACTGAGGAGATGAGAGTGCACTGGTGCAAGAGGTAAGAGAGGTCAGGGCAGCCACAGCCATTCCAGGGAGGAGAGGATGAGACACAGGCACTTTCTGGGATACACCTGTGGCTCCAAGTATTGGAAGGGACTGTGACTAAATGCCCTAAGAGACTCCATGTGAAGACCCAACAAGACTTAAACACAGTAATGAAATACATACAAACCACATTTTTTCTATCAATGAGTATATGTGTGTGATATGATCGGTTTCAAAGCCTCTCCTTACCTGTAGGATATCTACTTGAATTGTTGTGAGTCTTCAAAGAGGTGGGCATAAGCACGTGTGGTTAGGTGGTAAAGAGCCAATCCAGAGAGCATGCCCATGGATCCAGGCAGGACAGGTCAGTAACACAGAGCCCACAGCAGTGTGCCAGCATGACACAGCACAGACAGGACCCCAGTGCCCTCACAGCAGGACCTGACCCATCCCCACAGCACTCCAAACAACACCCTCCTGATATTTGGCTGCATACAACAGCCCATGAGCATCACTGCTCCCCAGAGGTTCCTCATAGGTTCCAAGGGATTCCTCAAAACACAGCCAGAACTTCCCAGGCTTATCAGGCTTATCAACTCACCATATCTTTGGAGCTACATTAAATCATTTTTAACACCTCCTCAGACAAGTTTCCTTCAAGCTTCAGTCCCCCCCAGTTAACAACCTGAAACAACATTCCCAGAGCCCTGGTGCCACCAGGGCAAGCAGACTTTTTGTGCCCATCTCCTCAGCATGGTTTACCAGACAGCACTCCTGAACAAGCATGATATTTTCTCACAAACCTCACCAAAACAGTGTGGCAATGCCACAGCCCCTGCTACCCCCCGCTCACCCTCCCCCTCACAACATGGAGGCCGCCGCGCAACACCTCACCTCCAACATCCCTGAAGTGCTTCACAAACTGCTCCACATGTAGCCACGGCTCCTGCAGAGCACACAGCCATCTGCACCACCCTGGAGTCTCATTTCTTGGTTGATTCCACTCAGGATCCTCCTTGGTCGCAGCAGATGTTCCTCCATGGGTTTCACCGGTTCTTTTTCCTGTTGTGCACCTTCTGCACACAATGACCTCACCGCCCCACTCATTAAGGCACAGCAAGGCCTTACGATGGAAAACGTCCATTTTGCTCAGTCTTCTACTGACTTTCACCAGTCCTTGGGTCATGGTGAAGCAGCCACAAACAACAAAGGTCAACAACAGTCCTTCCTCTCTGAGGTACCACTTCAAGAAAGAAGGAAGGAAAAACAAAAAACCCACACCACCCACCAGACCAACCCTTCTCTTCCTTAGAGAAAGCTCCTCCCTGCATTTATTCTCCCTGCAGCCACCCCTCAGGAGAGCTCTTTCCTCACAGCCCCAGCTGCAGCCCATGAGGCAGATTGCACATTCCCAGCCCTGAAACAACCAGCACCTGTGAGTGGGCCAGGCAGCCCTCCTCCTGCACCCAGCAGGACACAGGTGCCAATATAGAAAGAAATAAAGGGTGAGGGGACAGCTCAGTGCCATGCAATCTGGGAGGCTGGAGAAGGCTTCTGCTTTTATCCTATTTTCCTAAGAAACACTTACTTGTCTGGGACGCATAAGGATTTAGCAGTATGTCTCCTCAACCACTTCCTGGTACCCCTTTTCTGTGTCAGGTGCCAGCATTTCTAATTAGCCCCAGGGGGTACCGGCCTCTGAAAGTCAGTGGTTACATTTCTGGTGTGGCACCAAATACTAAATTTTCTATTCAAAGCAAAATAAAATGAAGGGGACTCATAGCTGCATGAGCTGTGCTTTGTGGTGAGATTTCCTGGATTAAAACAAAGCAGCAGGTATCCTCTGGGCAGTAGCCACAACATTACACTTTTATACAGTGTATTTTTACCTCTGCTCAGCACAAAAGGATATGCAGTCAGGGAGCAGATGTTAAATTCTTAAGAAATCAAAGCATGATGGTCAGCACTGGCTGCTTTGTGTTCATTCTCGTAGCAGAGCAGAGAAGCACAAATAACTGCTTCCTACCACTTACTCTTTACCTCTGTACCAAAACCTTTCTGAAATGGATACCCTTCACCACTGCCAGCTCTGATACTTTGAGCTGGAGCTATAAGCCATCACAGCAGGTCAAAAGCACATAACATCATGGTCAGCAGGCTTCAACCCTGAGCTCTGCTCCAGCAGTCAGACCTTTGTCACTGCTTAATGGGTGGAAAGACCCCAGATGTCCCCAAGCTCTCCAGCATGACATTGGCAGGGTCTGGTGTAGTCATTGCACCATATGTGAAGGAGAGGGCAATCAGATATAAGGGTATTCTGAAGAATAAAACTGGCTACCATGCTACTGACTAAGCTAGCACACCTAAAAACAACTTCTTGTAAAGTGTGTAAAGTGTTAGATTTTAGTAAATGGACCAAATAATGTGAAAATCTGGCAGGCTGATCCCAGACTGATGCAACAAGCATCCATAGGAACCACTAGTAGTGGCAAATAAGCTGCCAGAAGTGATCCTGGAAGTTATATAAACACTAAATAGGTCCCTTTCCCATTTTATGTCTCCCATGATAAGCTGTTATGAGACGTGTACATGGCCTGAAACAGATAATTACTGATAATCCTGACTGGTGGAAGAAGGAACCATCTGGCAGATGGAAAAAAAAGAAGGTGCCAAGAATTCAGAAGAAATTGAGACTTATTGAGAATTTATGCATAGAGGTCTGAAGAAAAGAGTATTTAGACAAAAGGTCAGCTATTCTGTTTCTATCTATTTCTAAACAAACTGAAACACCAGAAGTATCTAAATAATTACAAAAATTATTCCTGATTGAAATTTATCTTGGAATTATGAGCAAACCAAGTGTCAGAAGTGAGGAATTCTTTTTGCATGATTAATCACAAATAGTTACAGTACACAGCATCAACACGTTTTATCTTACATCTTCCACATTTCTATCATTTCTGCTTTTAACATGCAAATACCTTTTTTCATCCTCTCCTGACCTTGCTACATGGTATCATTTGTTTCTTTCCATTTTCCTTAACAGTATCTCTTTCTTCTTACAGCAGAGAAAGATCAACTTACGATACACGACACTTTGTATCCCTTTTCTTTCTTCTAAGTGAATTTCCTTTGCCTCTGCCCTCTTCTTCATCACTCCTGGGGACATTGCTGGATGCAGCATTCTATGAACCCACATATGTCCATGGAAATCATTACTCATTTACCATATTGCTGCCGACCCTTCACAACAGCTGAGCTGCAGCCAGCACATATTGCAGCTAAAGGGAAGTGAGGACATGACCCACAACTGTAGTCATAGGCAAAACATAAAACAAAAAAGCAAGAAATTTATGTAGTGTATTGGTGATTTGGGGCTGCTTTTGCTGAAGCATCATGGTTCAACAGCAGGACAGTCAAACACTGCAACAGGTTGCTTATGAAGATTGAGCAGTCTCTGTCTCCAGAGGTTTCCATGATAAAGCCTGGAGTAGTCTAGCTTGATCTCATTAACTGACCCAGCTTTGGACACTGAGGCCCCTTCCAACGTGAATTTATAAGGCCATGATACTCTGAGGCACTCTGAAATGTAATTCCCACTGACCCCTGCATAATAATCTCATTTGAATGAAAATTACAAATGAGGGCATTCTTGGAAATCACTTAAGCTTACTAGCATCTTCACAGTTCTTAAAACTGCATTAGCAGGGCCCCTTCCAGTTAGTAATTTAAGCTTCCACTAATGCCAATAGAAACAGGTTGCTCAGCAGCTCCTACCAGCTCTCCTTGCTCAGATTGCTTTGTTAATTTTTCATTTGCAAAGTTCCCCCAGTCTGATTTTCATCTTTGTTTTCAGCAGGAAAGTCCTGTTTTCATTCAAAC
This sequence comes from Calypte anna, assembly GCF_003957555.1. Lineage (NCBI taxonomy): Eukaryota > Metazoa > Chordata > Aves > Apodiformes > Trochilidae > Calypte > Calypte anna. The sequence continues at coordinate 10,980,284 of NC_044255.1, read as the reverse complement.
CCTCATCAGAATAATGTCATTGTACCCAGACACCCCTGTGTGACACCTCATACTAAAAGACTCGCAGGCTGTCCTGGCTACTCACCAATTTCACTGAGAAACAAAGATGATAAGGTACTGCTCAATCTCAGTTCCTTTCTCACCACCCTGCTTAAAACAAGCATATTCCTCTATCAGACCCAAAGCAGACACCAGGCATCTCACCCACCTCGGTGGGTACAAATGGGGTCCTTAGATAAGGAATTTTTTTCTATGAAGGAATATGCCATATTTTTAAAAGCATTTTACAGATTTGTGTTTCACAGGGTTTTTTAATCCTAGTTCTTCCCTTTGCAATGCCATTTATATAATGAATTAATTCCTTTCATAGCTTTCATGGTATTGATGTGTCTGAAGAACTGGCTCTTCATGCATTAAGGGAAGACGGGACACCTTATGTTTCACATTTACATTGATCCAAATACTAAGTGCTCAATAAAGAAAGTGAGTTCTTAGGATCCTTTCATGATCTCATGATGCTGGGAACCCCAAACCTCAAAGAAAGATAAATGCAAGGAAATTTTCCAGCTTGCAAAGTTAAAACAGTTTATGTACAGAACCTATGCATTTTCTTTACAGAATTAATAATTTTGTGAAGAATAATGGATGTCACGACAGCTGAAAGCTCTTATTTAAAAACATTAATACAATTCATTTGATATCAGTGAATCCAAATAAACAAGATAAGCTTTAATTTTTACTTTAAATTTGTATAATATAATTAATATTGTTGAAATCTTATTCCATATATTTTTTTGTTCATTGTAGAGCATGTGCACATTTTCATAAGGTCTTGCTCAGGACATCTGATGCAAAACATAAACTGCATCCATTGCAAGCCAGGATAACTACCTGAAAGCACTGACCCTCGACATTGGAGACATCATTGGCAAGCAATCTCATGTTCACTTGGAGCCCCCAAATTACATCTGCTTGCCTTACTCATATGCATCATTCCAGCAGAGTAACATTTATCCTGTTGGTACAACACTGGATTCAGCCCCAGACAGCAACTAAACACCATACAGGCCTCGCTCACTGTCTCCTACCCCCAGTTAGGTGGGGGAGAGAATCAGAAGGGTAAAAGTGAGAAAACACAGGGGTTGAGATAAAGGCATTTTAATGGGTAAAGCAAAAGCTGCACACACAAACAAAGCAAAGCAGGCAGGTGTTCAGCCATCTCCAGGAAAGCAAGGCTCCAGCACTTGTAATGGTTATTTGAGAAGACAACGTCAACTCCAAATGTGATCCCCTTCCTTCTTCTTCCCCCAGCTTTGCATGCTGAGCATGGCATCATACAGTGTGGGATTTCCCTTTGGTCAGTTGGGGTCACCTGTCCCAGCTGTGTCCCCTGCCAGCTCCTTGTGCACCCCCAGCCTCCTCGCTAGTGGGGTGAGAAGCAGAAAAGGCCTTGACTGTGTCAGCACTGCTCAGCAATAATGCAAACATCTCTGCATTATTGACACTGCTTCCAGCACCAATCCAAACCATAGCCCCATACCAGCTACTGTGAAGAAAACAAGTTCTGTTCCAGCCAAAACCAGCACAAACACCCTTAAATGAAAAGGCACTAGAAGAAGAACACTTTTTATCAATTTGATTAAGTAGCACTGGTAGCATTTGCCTGAAGTTCACATCAGTCTGTACATGTAAAGCAGCCCCACACAATTTGACACAATTGGCATTCACAGATCCAAAGAGACCCATGCCTGCACTTGAAGAGATGTGCAGAAGCAAAACTGAAACACAGACTTTAAGATCACCCTTTTCAGTGTGCTCATGTTAAACTCATGTTGAACACCCTTCACTTTCAAGGACACTTAAAATACAACACAGCAATTAAAAATGAGGGGAGGAAGTAAAGAATAATCTTCTCATGGCCTACAGGATGAAAAAGATTTGTTTCAGAATTGATTAGAAACACCAGTATTTTATGTCCAGAAAATGGAGTCTAACTCATAACAGAAAAACAAGGTTTATTGTTCTAAATTAAGTCATTCTTTCCAGTCAGGGCATGAAGCTTAATACCTGACAAATTACAAAGTGATCAGAAAAAGGAAGAACTCCCTCATTTTATTAGAAAGACAAAAAGACTCTTTATCTAACCATTCTTTCACTATCAGCCTTTAGGTCAGTGCAACAACTTGTACACTTTTATGGCTCGTGTTTTAAGGTGATTTACTGGAGGACAGGATTTTCCTGTGTTTTCGTGCACTGAGTGTTCATTACTATCTACAATACTCGTACAATGTTCTAGTTTGTTCACAGCTGAAAACAACACATTTCTATTGCATTGAAATTATGAACCAAGTCTCAAAAGTCTCCTTCCCAGTTCAGTGCAACTTAGTGCACCCTGTACCTTGCTATTGATTATTCACTAAAGCAACCATTACCTTCAGTTGGAGATGCATACTGTAATTAAATCAGATGGAAAGAAAAAACAGGAGCTATTTTTAAGCATGAGTCCAGTATTATTTAAGTGTTCTGATCCTTAAGTGTTTCTCTCCTCACAACAGGCAAAGATCTTGTAACCATGTTCATCATCTTCCTGATATCTTACTTTTCTCTATAATTTTACACATTTAAAATATTTCCTTTTTTTTTCTGCTATGCTTGGCTTTCTTAAATTCCTCTAATCCTCTTTTCTGAATAAAGGACTAAAAATGGCCTCTTTTAACTGCCAATTTTCCATTCTTATTTTTTTAATGGATCAGTATTAAATGCAAGCCCACCAACATTCTATACAAGCAGAGTCCCATTCACTTCCCTTGAAGCTTTACATGAACAAAACTGCTGTGATTTCTTTTCAAATAAATTAGCTTTGTGTCACTACTTCTGTTCATCAAAACATGCCCAGGTACAATTGTAGAATATGTTGATGAATTCCTTGCTGCAATGTAGTAGGTGGAGCTCAAATTATGGACCAGATTCAGAAGCTGTAACTGTACTGGCACACCGCTCCTATCAGTCAAGTGAAGCAGATATTTGCAACGCACCATTATTGGAAGAGCAGCAAATGCTCTCTCAGAATGCCAGGATGGTCTTTTTAAAATAATTAGAATCCAAACGAGTTTCTTGGAAGCTAAGTCAGTTGGGCTCATCTGTTTCACACTCCCAGAGGCAATGAATTCCTGTTCACTTTACTCACCCAGAAAACTTTCCCAGAAGGGAGCAAGAAATTCTGCTCATATAAATGACCTTGCTTCAACCCGCCCGCCCCCAAATTAAGAGCTTATGCTGCCACGACCAAGCCACTCAAAAACCGCAGCAGTTTCATACTTGGGAATGGAAATCGCGGCGCAGGGTCCCAGCCCGGGGGGGGCAGCAGAGCTGGCTCCCGGTGGGCGGCACAGAGCTCTGCAGAGCGGCTCTGCCGACAGCAGCGCTGGCGAACACCACGCAGAGGCAGAGAGGCAGGACCGTGCAGAGGGGAGACGGCTTGTTTCGCAAAGCTGGGGATGGATAAAAAGCAAGCTACACGCTCCATAAGCAGATGATCAGATTTTCAAGCACTACCCCATGTCAAACTAACTGGGGAAAAAACCAAAACAAAACAAAAAAAATCCACTCAGCACCACACCAGAATATTTATACTGTGATAACACAAAAAACACTTAATTGCAGAACAACACTAGTACCTTAATCTGCATTTCAAATACTTAAAATTTATTTTAGATGCATTTTAATTATCCCTCTAGTTTTAGAACTGCTATCTGGAATTTGGCAATACATGCTAAGAGGCCAATTATTGTATCTCCCATTGACAGATATTATTTATGTTGTTTGTACCGATGAATGTGAACCGAGGGAACAGACCTGAGTAATGCAGTCATTCATTAAGTGTATAGGCAACCTTAAACAATAATATTTCAACTAGTTTATTAAATGTGTTTCCTTTTCAGGGCAAGTTAAGTATCTAATGCCAACATTTCATCAAGAACTCAAATAGCTTAGCAGCCAGTTACCACCTCTTTAACTTAAAGTACTGATACAAGAAATACACATAGAACACACCACTAAAATTGTCACACATACACACACACACTTTGAATCCTGTTTATATCAATTTATTTTCACAAGTCAGTTTCCTTTCTCCTATTCATACTCTTCACACTTGCTGAAGGCATAACACCCAGCTAGGCAATGTAAATCTACTTCCTGTAGAAAAGTCTGTAGTCTCCTAAGAGAACAAATTGGCAAAATGATTTTTTTGTTTAAAAACTCAAGTTCCAAAATGAGCCTTCAAAGAGCATCAGAGAACACTGCCAAGATTAAGAACTACTTGAGGTGTCTGCACTTCTCATATACAACACTGCACTTCACCTTCAATAAACCGAGACTTTTCCAGGAAAAGCAGAAGTAGTATATTCTTTTTTACCTTTTTTTTTTTTACTTTTTTTTTTTCTTTTAATCAAGTTTTAACAATGGGGCAGAGTGCCTAGGCAAAGCTGCCAGAAAGAACCAGACCACCACCTGGCTCCATCACTGAGCAATGACAATTCACACAAATGCATATCTAACTGGTACTTTTTAAAATCAAATGCTATTTTGACTCAGTAAAAGCTCCACTTGAGTTACAAACACACAGCTGTACACTTCCTCCCTAATAAATAATATACCCTCAGACATTCAGAAAAAGGAGAAAAATCATGTTGTGCATTTTTCTGTGCCTCCATGTTATGCCTGGTAAAAGTCAATGTCAAGAAATATCTTAAATATGTACTGTTAGCACTATAGAATATATTTTTTTTTTTTTTCACACATGCTAATGTTCCCAGTATGTTAAATGTCTTAAAATCCTGCACTTCGTGTCACACTGTAGATCCACTTCTATTGACAGTGACTCCTGGACATACACATCGAGACAAAAATAAATACTGCTGTGATGGCAAACATTTTAAAACTCTTAGGACACCAATACAGTGGCACTTGAAAGACTTCTTAAATACAACAAAAAAGACAATACTTAAATAGATACCTGCTTTGACATAGCAATGAAACCTGCACTATATTTGTGAGATCTGTCCTTGTTTCTACGAGAGTAGCTCCTAATCTTTCAACATTTCCAATTCTGCACTCCAGCCCTCCACCCACACCCTTAAAAAAAGTCCACATTGCTATTTTAAGCAAGCATCCCCTCCTACTGTACATAAGCAACATTGCAATTCCCAAACAATTGAGGTAATTATAAAAATGAATATCATTTATTGTTTTATTACTATCAAGTCTGAACATTTGCTTTCATACAAAAGTCTGATTTTCAGCATTATGTTTTCCAAGGGCATCCCCTCTGCAACAAGGGATAGAAAGACATGTTAGCAACTGTGCAAGAGTTTTTGTTACCATCTCCAAACCCACAAGAACTCCATAAACAAGATTTTGGTACAGAATCATTGCCTGGCATTTCAGAGAAGGGAAATGGGGCTTAACACATATTTTCAGTTGCACTTTTTTTTTTTTTTTTTAATCTAACCCAACATAAGGGAGAAAAAAATCCTCACATTACTCTATGCTATCCTTCAGCAGTATTTGGAGGAAGTCAGAAACCAGGTTGTTTTTCCCAGCTCCCTCACTCACTCAAGCCCACTGGAGCGGCTTTGCTCCCCGGTGGGGTCAGCTGCCCCCAGGGGGGACTGGTGGGTTCCCTCTGCCCTGTCACAGCTGTGGCTTCCTGAGCAAGGTTCTGCTGAGGTCCTTCACCTCTTCTGGGCTGCTGACCCTCTCGTAGCCCAGCAGGGCCATGGGCTGGTGGCAATACTCCTCAACCTGCTTGATCTGCTGGTAGCTGAGTGCAGTCCTCCAGGCACTCAGTGCCTGGGTAGCATTCCTGGCAGACACCACAAAGGGCTTGGAGGAGTAGCTGGGGCCACTGGTCATGTTCAGGGTGAACTTCTCCATCTCTGGGCTGACAGACAGGTTGACAAAGCCATACACTTGCCGCAGGGTCTTGATGGGTTCCACCACCAGGTCCTCATAGCGGACAGCCATGTAGTTGCCCTGCAACCAGTCAGGGGGGTGCAAGGCTGTCTGTAGGGTCTTGGCCATGCTGCTGCAGATGACCTCCATGGCACCCAGGGCATGATAGTCTGAGCCACCCGCCCCCTCCTTCTTTCCTCCCAGCTTGTGTCCAGCATCAAGGAAGGGCATGCGGTGGATGCGAGGGTCCCTGCTCCTCACCACCTGCAGGCTCTCTCGGATGAGGCCGTGTCGGGACTTGATGCGGGAGCTGGCAACGGCCCGAGGGTCCCGCACTAGGTGGATGACTTTGAGGTCCAGAGTCGGGTCCTGCATGAGAGGGGCGAGGATGGCCAGGTCGAAGACGCGGACGCCCTTGATGACCAGCGTGCGATACTTGTGGCACTCCTCCTGGAAGCGGCTGAGGCGCTGCGGGGGACATTTCTTGCACACTCGGTCGTCCACCATGCCCACCACCTCCTTGCGGTAGGCCGGGCAGAGAGGCGAGGAGCAGATGACCTTGTTGGTGGCTGCTCCAAAGATGCCCAGCGTGGTGAGATTCTTGCCGGCGCCCGCCGTGCTGTAGAGCTGGAAGACGGAGAGGTCGCAGCGGTACAGGGAGCTCAGCATGTCGCGGGCCGCCCCTTGCAGCGAGACGGCGTCCCCAGGGTACAGCTTCTGCCAGACGTGCCACACCGGCTCGTAGAGGAAGAAGACCTCGGGGTTCTGGTTGAAGAGCTCCCCGAAGAAGGACGAGCCAGAGCGCCAAGTGGTGAAGACATAAACCAGCTGCCGCCGGGCGCCCGCCGGACCGCGGCTCCCGGCCGGCGGCGGTGGCGGCGGCGGGGGACGGTGGTGGAGAACGGCCGGGGGCTCCCCGCAGCGCCGCGGCTCCCTCCGCCACTTGTACTCCAGTAGGTTGAGAGCGGCGAGGAGCAGCAGGAGCGCGTAGCCCAGGCACAGCGCCAGCGCCTTCCGCCGGCACACTTTCATGCTGGGCGGCGGCGGGGCCAACTGTTGCTCAGCGCCCCAGCGCCCCGGGCCCCGCAGCGGGCAGCAGGGCGCGCCGCCCCCGGCCCCGTCTCCCGGCCGGCCCCCCGCGCCCAGTCCGCATGGCGCAGCCGCCGCGACGGCCCCGTCGCCGCCCCCGCCCCGCCGCTGCCCTACTTAGCAGCCGCACAGTCACCCGCGCTTCTTCCGCGCGGCCATCGCCGAGCGGCCGCGGGCTCCGCCGCTGCCCAGCTCACGGATGCCGCCGGGGCGAGGCGGTGCCGCACACTGCTCCGCCCCGCAGCGCGGGGGCGGGAAAAGGGGGCGGTGAACGCGAAGGGCGGGCAGGCCGCCGTGCCGTGCCGTGCCGTGCCGTCAGGGCACATGGCGCCCCCGCGCAGAGCCGCAGCGGGGACACCCCCGGACGCCGCTGCCGCGCAGGTCCCGCCGCCGGGCGGCCGCGGGGGTGCAGACCGAAATGGCGGTGCCCCGCCCCGCGCTCCCCATTGGCGGCCGCCGCCGTCACTCCCCCCGCAGCGCCCCGCCCGGCCCCGTGCGCCCCAAGGCGGAGGGGGGGAGGAACGAGTCTGCGGTACAGCTGCGGGTCCCCTGCCTTCCATCACTCAGCACCGCTACCCTGCCTATCAGGACAGTCCAGCCCGCTCGGTACGGGCCAGGCAGAGAGGGCACTTATAACATGCGCGATGTTAAAAGTTGTTCCTGCGTGCCGAGAGAGTTTCTTCCAGCCCTGCCCCTGGGCGCGGGCTCCGGCAGCAGCTACGCCTCGGACAGCGGAGCTGCGCCGGCAAAAGGAAACTGGAAAAACAAGGAGGAGGGGAAACCGTAAAAGGCCTGAAACGGATGAAGTCCGAGCGCTGGCCCTCGGCATCCTTAGCTTGATGCTTGCGTAAACTCAGATTTCTCAAAGATCCTCTAAGAATTCCAAAAAGCATCGAAAAAACCCGAACTGTATCTTCCTGCTATAGCTGAGACGGAAATTCCCTTCTGTCAGTTCTTAAAAACATTTTTATAACCACTCCAGCTACGTGGTCACTTTCCCAGGTTTTCGTGCCTGTTAAGTCCCCTGAGCTGACCCCCGTCTGTTGATGAACCCGCCTCTGGGCCGTTGTGCTGCCCCAGCACAGTCCGCAGCGAGCCCGAGCAGCCCGGTTACTCTGAGCCATTCCGAGGTTCCTGCCGGGGACAAACCAGAAGAAGATTGGTCCCAGCCCCACGGCCCGGGCTTACCCCTTCCACCACCCCACTCTACCCCCCCACCCCCACCCCCAATTTATTCGGTGAGACCCAACAGCAGAAGCTGCATCTCTGCCCAAGACACCCGATTCTGCAGCCAGCTGGTGATGTACCTGGAAACTCACCATCCCAGAGCAGTTATCATAAGAGGATTTTCATCACTTCTATGCTTTATAGCCACAGTGGTGAATGAAGTACAACATAACCAGTGGTGCAGCTCCAGCAGCATGGACACACATCTCCAGAACACACCCAAGAATGGCACCAAGGGACCCCAGTGTGGATGGCTCACTTAGGGGGCCACAGACTTCTGATGCTGCTGGGCTTCAGGAATGCCCAGTGACTTTGTTATGGCAAAGCATTTTCTCAGAGCTTCCCCCCTCCCCCTGATGGATATCCAAGCATGCAGAGAGGTGATCATGAGTTACAGAAGCATCTGATGACCCTCTTCTTTCCATTGCTTTCCTCATCCAGCAGCTCTCGCATCGTCACAGCCGTTCGTACGGAATTCTCCACCACACATAGCCCATCTCTGCAGGGCAAGCAGTAGGCTTCAGCTGCTGGAAGGCTGCACTTGGCTCAGACAGGTCCCTCCACAATGGATGAGACTGACAAAAGTTTTTGCTGGAATATTTATCTTCTGAATGGCACTGATCCAACAGTACAGCACACAGTTGACCACTCACAGAGTGGATAAAACACAGATTGATCTGGTATGTGTCTTGCCTGCTCGCAGTCTATTTAAAAAGGGAAAGAACTCAGTACAATAGAATGAAGGAGCTAGATGTGTAAGCAATCTTTATATCCCTTATCAAAAGGCTTTCTGTACTTCTCCCAGATTCTCTACAGGGATATTAACAGCCAAGCTGCCTTTACAAAAACAAACAAACAAACAAAACTTACAAGCCCATTCCAACCCCAGAATGAAGGATAACTTCCAGTCTTCCCTGCCCAGTCCTCTGAGCCATGAGGCTTTGCAGGGCGGGGTAGCAGTGCGAGAGAGGCTCGGAGGCACTGCTGCCACCCACACTACTGTCCTGCGGGAGGTGCAGCAATCAAACACCTCAGGAGACAAGTCAGGGAAGTTTTCACAAGCTGCCAGAGATTCTGGTGGCAGTATTAAAATGTTACTTTGACTTTCCATATAGAAGGTACCACGTTAGTAGTAGAATTAAACCAACCATTAAATATTTGAGACAAGTTCCTATTTCATTAGTGACAGGAAAGGGAAAGCCATTTCTTACCTATGGCACTCCAGAGGAAGCATTTAAAGCTACACTCTGCATAATAAAAAAAAAATAAAATTGTATCTAGTAGCAAAAATAAATGCAAAGTTTAGAAACAATTAGTTTTTTTTAAAAATTAGCTTAAAATAATATACTTGTAACTTTTCAAAGTATATAATGAAAAAGGATATACCTCTGAAGCCCCTTGCAGCAAAAAAAACCCGCTTGCAGTTATTTTATTCTTTAATAGTAATCCTTGAGTTCTTGACATACAGAAGGACTTCTGCTTATATACCATTCATGAATGTATGGATCAAATATTTATGTGGTTTACATGCTTACTAAATATGAAGTGACCTTCACCCAGCTAAAGCAGAAATGTTTATTTTTAATTTTGGAATGCTCTGTAATAGCATCAATTAGGTTGCATCAAATGTTAAGTAACAGTAATACTGAGACACCATAGTTCACAAAACAGTATCCTCCACCAATATTGTACTGCAGCACTAATACAATAAAGGACAGAGACTACAGGGAGCAAAAAAACTTCTTCTCTCATCTGTTGTATAGCTGTTTTATGTTCCAAAAGAAGTAAAGATATTCAGCTTTTATAACCCCCTCCAAACAATTATTTCTAGTCCAGCTTAACTCTTTAAGCATTATATTTTATTTTCTTTGATAGAGCAGAAAAGATTGCATATTTCCCTGTGCAGGTAGTTACACACTACAGCCCAGCCATCCCTCAGATACAAATAAGGTCACTATCTCAGGCTCTACAGGTAAAGCGAAGGCTAAGTAACTGTGATTAGAATTCCCGATTTAAGCTATGAGGGGGAAAAAAACAACTAGTTTTTTTGCATTTAATAGTTACATACTTTGTCACAGTTTAATATTCTATATTTAGTAAATAACATGATTTTTACATGTAATATTTAAAAACCTCAAATCCTGACTAGTTGAATGATTTTTTTCTCCTCAAAGTAATACCACCCCAGCCAGGATTCCTCCAAATTCCCCCCCTAACATCCCTCTGTTTAAACAATGGGGCTGCAAAGGCTTTGATCCTTACCAGAACACTTCCTCACTTATTTTTTTTTTAAGTTGCAAGACCTGCTGTTCCCATGTTCACAAGGATGGAGTGGGCACAAGGTTTTTCCTGAAGTCAAATTTCAGAAGATTTTATCTTTCAAAGTGAATTATTTTTGGATGAAAGATGGAGGCTTATGCTCCTAGTGTGTGGTAAGATCTGGGTGTTGATTAAAAACTCCCATATCTATCCCTATTTCTTCAGGATAAATATAGATACTGAATTCTTCAAACACTGCTCGAAAGTGAGATTCTTAAAAGTAGTGTGCAACCTGAAGATCACAAAGTGTGAATAAAATTGATATGAAATTGAGTGGCTGCCCAAACTTGGAGATCTAAGAATTTGTTTAAGTCTGTATTTTGGCATCACCACTAGGAATAGGAGAGAAAAAAATGCAAAATAGCCTTTAAATTTAGGGATGTTGATATTTTGCACCCTTCCTTTTGGTACTGTGCATAACTGCTAAGGGCTTATAAAAAGTGTCATGCAGTAGCAGCACCTGATTTCCCTTGAAAGACACTTCGTTTTCAGTAACATGGAAGTCTTTAGCAGCCATGCAATCAGGTTTCAGTAATCTGGTTTCTAACTCATTTTATCTTAAATGTTCCTTCTGAACTGCGTGTGCAGAAGCTGTGCCCCAGAAGCAACCAGCATGGTCCCATTCTAGGGGGTTCTGCCCAGGCTCCAGTGCCACACAATGGCATCACCCCCCCTCTGCTGTGCTGCAGGATGCTGGGGTCTCCCTCACCTCTTGCCTCCCCAAGGACAGCTGGCTGTAGAAGCCACACAACAGCATTCCTTTGGATCTAAGAATCCAGATGACAGAGCAAAACAATAGGTCCTCACTGGACTACAGATTGCACAGATTACAATCCTAGGAAGGAGAGTCCCCAGTCCTTGTCTTAAAATTCAAATACAGAGCTCAGGATAAAAGAGACTGAGAATTCAGTGTTTCTCATGTAACTGACACACAACATGCTACAAATTACTATCCAGGAAAGATCTTAAAATTAATCAGTTGCAGCTCTCTTGAAAACTCAGTGGGTAATATAAATAATTGACTAATAATTCTTGAAAACCTTCAGAATTTGAGAAAAATGGACTCTTTATCTATAACATTATCGAATTTCCGCTCCATTTCACAGTGAGGACTTCCTGCTATGAAAGATGAGCACCCCTGGTGAAACCTAACTGCCTAGAAATCAAGCTTTATTGTAAACTTTTCCTTTTTTAATTATCTAGTGTAGTTACCCTCTATAAAAAAGGGTTAGAGAACAAGAATCCACAGCTTCTCAATTCATACAATGGCCAAATTTCAATCCCAGCCTCATCTCTTAAATTTTATAGGCAGTTCTTTCCCAGACTTTGCCCAAGGCAATATTCTCCATGCAGTTAATCAGCAAGCAGTTATTTTCCACATAGTGCAAAGAAAATCAGCTAAAATTCCAGGAAAAAGAAAAGCCACCAACAACCCAAGAGACGCAGATTTTATGCTGAAATAACCAGGATCAGATGTAATAAAAACTTCTGTGCCTTAATAAGTTCAGAGGGTTCATCTCCAGTCTCTGACCTCTGTTCACAACAGCACGATGTTGGCCGTCACAGTACCCAGCAGGTGAAAGCATTTGCCTAAATCACTCCTGAAACATCAAACTGACTTCTACCTCTAACAATGGCTTCAGTGATGATCTTCATTGCTAGTAATAACTGTGGAACTTGAAGCCTGAGTACAAATTAATTCCCTGATCTATCTTGAACAAATCCAAATTGCATGCATGGATTCAACCCTCCTCTTCCCATGCCAGCTAAATTATATACCCAGAATAGTCTGTCATACTTAATCAACCTATTCTGCTAGGTTAAATCTTCGCATGAAGAATTTCTCAGACCTGTTACTCAGAATTTTCTTGCTTCCACTTTTTCCGTGCTTACCTTTCTACATACATACTTTCTATACACAATTTCTAATGAACAAAGTCTCAGACCTATAGGTCCAGTCTCAGAAGCCCAAGAACTGGAATCAAATTCTACATTTGCTCACAAACAAGGACTTAACAAGGTCTTGAAGAATAAAACTTACAGTCTGTATTCAAGACAAGCAGCTACAGGAAGTTTTCCAGTCCAGACAAGACTTTAATAAAAACAAAACTAGAGCAAATAGGTCCAGGAACATCACAACTTAATGTGTTTCTTACCTGAGCTCTTAGTGAGGATTGTTGGTAACTGGGACTTGGCATCTCACCCCCAAATTAATGTTCTGGGCTCTAATGTCATCTAATGTCATCAGGAGTTTGTTTTTCAGCCTTTTCAATCTTGCAGGGGCATCTAAATCTCTTCCTCAGATCTTGAGGGAACTAAATTATCTTGGAGGCATTTGTTTCATTTGGTTTTGACTGATGGGTTCGAGCATCACTGGAGGAAAGGGGAGACAAGGAGCACAACCATTGTGAACAGCTCACTGCTGCTAAAAGAGATGGCCCCAGTTCTGCATTTCCTTTCTCCCATACACCTGCCTACCCTGTGATCATCCTACCTTTCCACAAGGAAAGTAATTAAACAAGTGCTAAAGCTGTTGATGTAAAGTGGCAGGAGTACACAACCAGACTAAAGTGTGCAGGATACAGAGTGGAGCATCAATTCCACCCATCTTATCAAAACACATGTTCCATATTGAAGCACTGGATGAAGTTGCATATTACAAATTACTGGTTCCTGTTACCAAAAATGAGGACCATCCTGCTCAATGTCCACTGTTAAGTGAAGTGAACTGGCAACTCACAGGGCACAGAAAGCAGCAGAGAGCATAGAAAGGAGAACAGGAGGCACAGGGAAGACAGTAACCAGACCCTACAGCAGCAATGTGTTGTGACACTGGCCCAGCCATTACAGTCTCCCTTTGTGGCAGGACACAGGCTCTACCTCCTCAGCCTGATGCTCCTGGGAACAGTTTTAGGTGTTGAAAAGCTGCTTGTCATTTCAGATTCTGAGCAGCAGTTCCAAGGGGGATGTTTTCTTCATTCAAGAGAGGATTATACAAGCAACTAAACAATGAGCAGCCCAGGCCTCATTAATGAGCTTCTGAGATGCAGAGGTCACTGTTGACAGTGGAACAGCAACAGCAATTACAGTTTGACAACCCTGGCAGAATCGGTGTCAACCAGCAGAAGAGCTGGTGAGGCCAAGGAACTGCCCTTAATATACACAGACATTACTCTTTTCTAGGTTGAAAATAAAGCCATTTTGACAAACTGACAATTTTATTGTCGCCATGTCATGTGGAAAATTTTCTGCATGAAATACAAAATCAAAAGCAAGTAAGACAAAAAAAGTTCATGTGAAACCACCACTTCCTCTTTAAATAACTACGAAGACCTTACAGCAGAGTTACACAGTAAAATGTCCCTGGAAAAGATGAGACATCGGAAGTGACAAATGGCTCACCCATGAAAACTTCCTGTGCAGTTACAGCAGCAGAATGAATCAGGAGTATACCCAAAGTATTGCAGTAGCTCATGCAGCAGTGGGAACCTGAAGGTATTTTTAAATACTACAATGAACTGTTCTAATAAAATACAAGTTCATGAACTCTACAGCCTTACTCAGAAAACTCCAAGATCATTTCCAGGATTTGACTGCTGATATCAAGTCTATAATTTGATAAATCTCATTATACTGAAGAGCTGATTTTATAAGAACTATAAAATTCTCTTGGAGATTATCCCACTGCTGCTGTCTTCAGCTGTAATCAGTTCTCTTATTGGACCTTCAAAACTGCCCTAAAATCTAGATTTTGCAACAAATAAAATGATAGAAAGTAGACCATACTTTACTAAAAAAGCAGCAATTCAAATATCTTTCAAAACTGCCTTTACCTCAAGGCAGCCAAATTTCTGTATCCTTATGTAACTAGTCAGTGTAGATCCACAACAGCTGGGAAATGTCTCACCTCAAAGCATCTGTATGAAAGTACAGCAATCCAGCAACCTAAAACTAGATACAAAGTTCAGACCTTAACCCACCTGAAGAAATACAACAATGCTTCTAATTCTTATTTATGAAAAGCATTAATTTCACCAAAGGACTGTAGATGCCTGTGGAGGAGAAACCCCCATGCAATCCAAGTCATCCAAGATCCTCAGGCCAGATGTGCCATTTTTTGGCCCATCTTGCTTTTCCTATCATAAGATTCTAGTTTTTAAGGCATATTACAGGAAATTCTTCAAGATACCTTCTTTCAGTCAAGAGTTCAGAGACAGCATTATTTTCTTTCCAACATGCCAAGAACACATTTAAAAGACTGGTTGATCATGAAGAACCCCATACAGGTAAAACTGGATTTCCCATTTTACTGCTCCATAACATAGATGTTGCAGGCAGTACTCATGGCAGAGTGGAGATCTGGTATAATTTGTACACTGTTGCAGCTTTAAAGTCTGCCTCAGAAATTTATTAAAGAAAACCAGTACATTTTAAAGCTATCCCAATGATAGGGATAATTTTAAGTTCATTGTTGAAAAAGCATGGGAATGGTTCTACATACAGAAAATACACAATTAATACAATAAACCAGCAACTTTAAAGCATTCACACGTGCTTAGGTACAGCTGCTATCTTAGTACAGAGGGTGATTTGTAAATGCAGAAAGCAGTACATTCAGTGTCACCGGAACAGAGGAACTCATGTTAGTGAAAGTTACAATTCTAAAAATATGCTCTGGAAAACATATTTTAATACCCTTTTTTCGTAAGTGGTTTATTCTTACACTTCAAAACCTCCAAGGAGGAAGCAGGGGAAGCACACATGCACTGTGTCTGGTGCACAAATAATAACCTGACACTGACTTTCAGAAACCAACACTTGCTCAAACAGTATTACAAAAGTATAAGCAGCTGCTGTGCAGAAGCTAAAGGAAATCACCGAGTTAAAAAAAGGCAGTTCAAATATAAGCACTTCTGTAATACCGGTAAGAAAAGACTTTAATTGTCAGAAGGAGACTGTATGAAACTAAGTAGCTTTTCTCCACTGAGACAGGGCCCACATGCTCACAGCAGGAGAGTCTAAAGCTTACCAGAGACTAATAGAGGTCAGGACTGCTTCAGAAAAAGAGAGATGAACTTGCAACTCTGTACCTAGAAGGCCTTCAAGTAAGTATCTGAATGTCCTACGGAGAGTGCTGGGTAGGATTCACCAAACTGTATCACAGTCTCCAGTACATACCTGGGAATGTCCCACATCCCTTCCATTCTGAGATGGCCTCACCAGTGGCTCTCAGGCTGCAGGGGGGTTCTCAGCTATAGCAGCCTACACTCTGCCTTGGATAAACCCAAAATCTAAAGCATGAATATTCTGTGATATTTACATTGGACAACATCCATAAGGCAGAGCAGAAGAGGACAGAGAACCCCTTATCCACTTATGCCCAAAGCAAAGGGTGATGACTGTCTGTGGGTGTGAAGAGGAGAGTGGGATCGCTCCTCCTGCCCAGTCACAAAAACCTGCAGCACTCTGGCAACACTGCCTTGTACCTCCTCAGGTCAGAACTTCCTTCACATGGATTCATCTCAATGCTACCTTCTGAATCCCAGGATCAACATTTAAATTTTCCCTAACCCTATTATAAAGTATGACTTTCTCACCATTTCACCCCAAAAAGCTGCAGAAACACAAGTCACACTGTAATGGCACCCTAACATTATACTTTGTCACTGCAACATGACCGAAGGAAAAATCAACCCCACAAGCAATTTAATTTTCAGTCTTAAATATTGTTATCAGATGCTGCCTCCCCTACCCTTTTCTTTGCAGAAAAGCAAAGCTAGAAACAAAACAATTTATAGAAGAGGGGAAGAAAAAATTTGAAAACATAAGTAGGATGAAAATATGTTCTTTTCAACAGGGCAAAAAGCAGGTATCCAGCTCTGTACAGAGATTCTTAATTCCTCTTAAGACCATTAGGTACAAAACAGCTTTTCTAAAGCCCATGATATGAAGCAAAGAGCAAGAGGTGTAAGAACGGTACTTAGGGAATCAAGCTTCTGAAAAAGTACTGCATAAGAAAGTTTTTAGAAAATAAAGTCCATGGGTGTGGTGCTTTAGCTCTCCAAATATTTGGCTTGAGCCTTTAATATTCACTGATGAGAATTTTATAAAAGCTGAAATCAAAATTAATTACTGAAAAGTATGGCTAACCTATATTGCCAAGTGATTTTCTACCCTGAAGTTTCTTACCTATTAAATGACATACACGATTGATTTTGAAGACACAATATTCCTGTGGCAAACTATCTTTAGTCTCATTTCACCTAGAACGTAGTAATTTATCACTATTCCATTTATAAACAGCTACAAGATAAAAGTAAAGAAGTTAAGCAGATTTAAAGTGATGATCTTCCTATTGTAAAGTTCAGGTTCTTCCTGTCCTCAGCTTACTTTCATACCTACTTTTTTCCTCCAGAAAGCTTTATCTAGGTCTGTGCCACATGTGAATATACAGCATTTAAGAAGAAAAAAAATAATTTAGTTTCTAAGAGTTTAGCTACCAAAATCTGTACATCTGCCACACCTTAGGTTACAGGGTGAAAGAAAAATATAAAAAATAAACTCTGCATATTTCTAAAACAGTTTCGTTATAATGTAATATAAACAGATATAAGGTGTATTCTCATTATTACTGCAACTATTTGATACTTATTCTAAGAAAGTCTTTACAGTACACATGCATTCTGCATATTTTCAGGATTCCAGATCATCTCTCAGTTCTCATTAGCAAAGACAATTCTTCACTTAATTCTCACACCTGCAACAATTAAACACGAGAATCTTTTTTTGTTAATTAAATACACAAGTTTTCAAATTACATTTTAGATCCTGCTTCTGAAAGTGTTGCTTCTTATGCTATATACATGTACTTGTAATCTAAGATTTTCCCAGCACATTTACAGAATACCAACAATGTAAAACCTGCAGATAAGCAAATATAATAGCAGGCCATCATCCAGCACTCTGTGCCTGTAGTGAAGTAAAGCTTCTACTTTTAGAAACAGTTCACAGGAGGCCAGATCCCTTTTAATTTTATGTTTTTATTACAATCTCCCCACACCTCCAAGTATAAACATTGAACCCTACCCACTTCTCACCCCTTCCCCCCCAAAACCAGAGAAAGGATGCATGTTAACAGACAAAGGTGAAGTGATTTAAAGCCACATCAGTGCCTAAAACACAAGAGAGGTTTGGAAAAGGAAAAGCCTAGCTTTAAAAAACCAAAGTTAAACAGCCTCTTGATTCCAAAACATTAATAAATACATAATAAAATGTTGTGGGTTTTTTTTTCCATTTTGAAGAATTGCCACAACAGAGGAATAAAATCAATAAAATAATGTAAAAGCTGTCCTTAAAATCAGTTTTAGAAAACAGTCTACTGTAGGTTGCGATTACTGCACCTACATTTAAGGAAGAAGTCATACAGCTTCAAGCTTTTTATTGTTCTCCATGCATGCCATAAATATGGCTTGTTATTGATACATCATATATATATACACTATACATACACGAATGTATGATGTATCTCTGCAGAGGCTCTTTTGCAAAAAAACCCCCAAAAACATAACTCTGGTGTCACAAGTATCACCTGCAACTAAAATGGAGAAATAAAAAGCAAAGATTTACTTGTAAAGCTCATCACAGTGGGTACCAGACTGTTTAACTGCTCTTACAGTAAAATGTCTCGGTAGGAAAGAAAGCCCATCCACTGGATTCAAAAGGTGTTTTTATCTGGATAGCCGAACTAGTGAAAACAGGAACAGAGCTATCACTGTAACTGAAAGATCCAAGCACCACAGTATGTCTGAAATACACAGTACTTCCAAACAAACTATGAATTCCTGTAGAGATCTGTATGACCATTGGGGCAAGAAAACAACATCTTAATTTTCTGTTTAGATTTTATTTGAAATCTAATTCAAACTGTCAAAGCTACAAAAAAGGGGGAACATTTGAATTATTTCTGCTATGTCACAACATTCTAAAACAAAATATCACTACTGCCAGCAGATCAGTTACACACATTTCTGATGAAACTTCTAAACACAAAAATGTTTCATTTGGGAAATGGTCACAACGAAGGTATTTTGTACAATATAAAACAATGACAGGTCTACAGATGCGGTACTCATGAGTATACACGTGCATTCACAAAAAAAAAAAAAATCAGGAATGCTTTTTTGTTTTTTTTTTAACAGACTGTTCAGGCACAAAAACAAAACCGCATTTCCAGTAAGTGACAGCATCATAAAAAATATTAACATTGTCAGTGTTTGCTTTTCTTTGACTTCTTGTGAGATCTGTGAGGAGAACGGGACTGAGACCTGGATTTTTTCCCTGACTTTTTAGGGGATCTTGAGCGTGATCTTCTTGATCTTTTGGGTGTCCTGGAGCCAGATGGTGACCTGCAAAATAAACAAAAAAAAAAGTTTTGTGTACCAGCCAATAATACCAATTTTTTCTACAGTTATTTGGCATTCATTTATCGAGCTAAACAAGGCACAAAATATTTTTTTCTATGAAGGGGAAACTAACAGGAAGGTATATTGCTTTTAATATAAAGGCAACTTTTTGCATTAAAAGGCTTTAAATATATTTTGGGCTTAACTTCAGTGCTTAGGGTCTACAAGAAAAATAATACCACTTAATATGTCCTTCTAAAATTAACATAAGGAATTCAAAACCTCCCACATACACCTCAAATACTTGATTCTTGTACTAGTATCAGTCTATGTCTATACAGAAGAAAAACTAAATGAAAAATTATACTGAATTGTATTATGCAAAAATACTTAGCGTCCTCAGACGTGTTCAGCTTGTGATGTAATCCCACAGAAAAAGAATCTACACTGAATAAACTTCTTGCCATCTCACCCACACCTAATACATTAATCTGATAACAATCTAAATTCAAGGATCATTTTACAAACTTTGAAGAAAACCTCAAATACTTGAGTTCTACTTGAGTTCCTAACTTACAGGAGAAGAATCTGATTACTGTAAATATGTACTATGATTCTTTCAACAGCATCAAAGGAATTTTCCACTGCATGCCACAGGAATCTTCCATCAGTAAGATATTCTACGCCTCTAAGAAAAGTCAAAGCTAAACTTCTATTTCTGTAGCTCAAAATTCATCAATACAATAATCTTACCCCAATTTTAATATTAACTAGATAATAATAAATTTCTGTCAATCTAGAAATCAGGCAATACCTGCCTTCAGAAACAAAAACACTTCAGTAGTATCTAATTTAGACCTTTTCATTAAATCAGCAAGCCATGGGAAAGAAGCTTCATGTAAGAAAATCCTCAGTGAAAGACTGCATGCTCACTGTAATTCTGGAAGTTCTATGGACTACAGGAGGTTAAGTCCTTTGAAAATAAAAATCTAATAAAGCAGCAAGATGTTTTGGTTTAAAACTATAATAATATAGCCTACAGTCTTGAGGTCTCAAGGCAGGTGGCTGTTCACATTTCAGACACCAAGTGTCAAAGATATGAACCAGGAACAAGCACTATAATCCATTATGAGCAAAAATAATGGTGTATCAAATATGCTCTGCTAAAAAAAACACAAATAAAAAGACCCCAACCAAAACACACCCATATGCTTAACTTTCCTGCCACCAGAAATACAGAAGATACCAGCTTACCTTTTGGCTTTTTTACTGACATCTCTGGGAGAATCTTTATGTGATGACCGAGAACGTGAACTCTCTTTGTGGGAGCGCTCAGAGCGCTCTGAACGTTCTGATTTTGGTGATGGGGATTTTGCTCGTCTGCTGCCACTGCTGCGAGAGGGGCTGGGTGAAGCACTGTGTCTTCTTTTCCTTGGTAAAGAAAACCAATCATTATGTACATACACAAGCAGAGACACACAGAGGAGTGAAAATGTATATAACGGAATCCTTCCAGTTGAGATTTTTTTTCCTGCCAATGTAAGCTTAGATCCTTTCAAGCAATTAAAAAAAAAAAATCAAGTTCAACATTTGCACCAGACTCTTTAGCTGGCTGAAAAAAAATCTAAAGACTTTGACTCATCAAAATACATTCTGTACATAGTTTCCTGAAAAACAAGGCGTTTACTATATCTACACTTAATACAATGAAAGAGTTTTGCTATCCAAGCACTAAAATATCAGAGTGTACAATCAGCTACCCTAAAACTAGACCCAGACCTTTTAAAGAATTTTCACTGAGATGAGTAACACTTGAACTGCTGCAAATAATCTGCAGTATGATTTCAGTGCACATTCTGGACTAAAACACTGTTGTGAATGTACTGCTAAGAGTCATCCCTGTTTGCAGCTGGTCATTATTTCACCATGTTTACTTGGGGCCTAAATGAGCCAAATGGGGATTCTATTCAACAAGTACATCACTTGGGGCAGGATAAAAAATTACAATTCCTTTAAAATTTTGAAATATGTTTTATTATCCAAAACACAGCAGTTGGTTGGGGGTTTAGGTTTCCTTTTTTTATTGTTGTTTGGTGGGGCTTTTGTTTGTGTGGTATTGTATTTTTCTGTTAAAATAAGTTGCATGATACAACATAATTTCAAGGATGCCACCCAGTACAAAGATAATAACTGTAAAGTTTTTGCTCCCATGCACTTTACTCCAAGGAGAGAGACATACCTCTCTTTTCTTGTTGGTGTACATTCCTCCTTTTCCTTCTTATCTTTGGACCTGGAATCAGATTTTTCCTTGTCCTTTTTGTCTCTGTCTCGTTCTCTTTCCATCTCTTTTTCTTTTTCCTAGATTATTAGAAGCATTCACAAGTTCAGATGAGGTGTAAGTAATTATTAAGTAAAGATAATCAAGCCAACCATAAACGGTGTAAAAGTAAAGTTCTGAAGGAACACAACACAATCTGGAAAGGAACTAATGGTGACACCATATCCCCTCTCCAAATCTTCAATGCTGTTTTGTATACAACAGAAGCATTTATTGTAACACAGACAAAAAAACATTGAAGATGTCCCCCTGTGTGAGAAACCTGAGAATCTCATAAGAAGGGAACACTCTTCATTTTTATGAATTTCAGGAAAACATGACAGTTGTAAGATTTTACAAACTAAATTAAACATGAAATGCAAGGAACCTTTTTACTCAAGGTTATAATACAAGCATTCACCTCCACTAATCCAAACAGAAAACTGAGGTCATCTCCTAACTAAAAAGAAAATAAAAATACAAACAAGAGTCTGCAGTAACATCTACTTCATCAAAAACTCTCATAAATATGGTCCATTTCTATATACTAAGAGGACCGTTTTGAAAGAAAATATATAGTCTAAGCACACCTTATTTGTCAATCAAACAGTTAGAAAATTAGTTATAAAAAATAAAGCTAAACCACCAGCACAGAGATCAAGAAATCTACTTCTTTCAGTACTGGCATTAAAAAAAAAAAAAAAAAAAAAAAAAAAAAAAAAACAAAAAACCACACACCAAACAAAATAGCTATTCCCTGCATGTCCTATAAAGAAGACAAAGAAGGGGTGATTTAGTCAAATGAATTAAAAGGGGCAGGGGAAAGGAAAAATAAATACAGAGAAGAGGGGAGAGTAACTCAAGTGCAGGACAACTACACTAATCCAGTCTCTTACCATCTTTAAATGGAAGACTTAACAGTAAAATTTCTGTACCTTATCATTATCCCTATTATTGCAAGAGTCCACTAAAATCAATGGGCTCTGAAGATGTGCCTACCATAATAAATAGCATAACTAAGCATTTCATCTTCATAAATAGTAATAAAAAGTATTTTACATGGCTATATATTCTTATTACCTTAACAATATACGACTGAAAAATTACTGTTGGAAAGCTTATTCTATCCTAAAATACACAAAAAATTGTGACCAAGTCTGTGGGAAACACAATCAGCACCAGCATTACACTATTTTTATATGAACTAAGGTTACAGCATTAAAGCAAAAGATGAAGTTATTCCCTTAACAATGGGGCTACTACTGTTTCAAAGAATAACTTTTATAATTATAATGAAATATTTCTTAACTAAATATTACCTTCATCACTGAAAGATAAGATAATCATGAATAATCTAAACTACTCTGAACTAGTAGGACTAATTCAACACAAGTCATTGAACAAAGTTATCAGGATTAAGATTTCTGGTTTTTAATGCTACACTCACTAAACATTCTATGATTACTCTACAAATACTTTCTTTCTCCCAATACAGAAAACACTGAGGAAGTAAGAAGTTTTAAGATACAACTATAAAAGAAAAATTGTTCATAAAAAATGAAGTCTTAACTGATAATAACATCAGCTTCCAAATGTCCAAACTTCCTCAGGTATCACCTTTCTTAAATTTTAACAGATCTCTTTCTTCAAGGTACAGTGCAAAATTACTTCAGTGATTTAGTCAGATATTGAGCACCAAATATCACCAAGAACAACTGACAAACAGCTGGTGCGAACTACCTATTGTATTTGGTTTCCAAGAAAGTTGATAGGTACCTAGCTTCATCACTGCTCTGTTCAGGCTGTGAAACTAGATTTGAGAAGCAATTTCCATTTAGTCTCATGAAACTCATTACCCAAACTGGTGAAGTGTTCTTTTGTTATGTTTCAAAGATTCAGGATCACATTGGCATCACATATATGATGCTTTTAAAGCCACTCTGACTTCATAGTCCAGAGAGGACTACCAAAAACAGTAATGGTATGGAGTTATTCCCTTTTGGGTGACAGTATAAACTGAAATCATCCAGGAAATCTTAGACACTGGGGAATCAGAAGCAAATACGCTGTTTAATACTATTATCTCTCTTCATTTGGAAGTCTTTAGCACAACAGATCAATTACTAAAAACAGAATGAAAAGTCTGATCATCTTCAGTTGACAGCTTTCCCTTTCCTTTCCCCCCCCTAACATTTTGCCTTGTGTAGTACATCCAAAGTGACCCCTTTAAGGTTTCACTATATTCCAATGATAGCACCATGTGGAACACCACATTATTTTCATGAAAATGAGAGATTACATCTACCCTGAAGAAAGCACTTAAATTTAGACATGCAGTTTGACATTACAGTAGAATTCTATGAGAACCATGTGTTGTTATACTTAATGCCACCTTACATTTGATAAACTCAATAAAAGCTTATCACAGAATCAGAGCCAAACATAAAGAACATTTCTTACCCTCTGGAGCAGCTTGTCTCTATAGTGTTCAACCTGTTCCTGAAAACTCTGGCCTGGTTTCTTGGGTCTTTTCCCAGACTCTAACTCATCCTGAAACTTCATCACCTTAAGCTGCGAAAATAATACTGACCATTAGGTTATTTGGCTTAATATTATCCAGTTAAACAGGTGGCTGAAAATGAAATGTCCATGATTTATTTGTTCTTCATTCTTTCTATATAAGTTTGTGCACAAAAAGATATTAACTTTATTTAAACTGGATCAAAGCAACAAAACCGCACACTTGTCTGCAGGCATCTGCAGTTGTTTACAATTAAGAACTAAAATGAAGGGATTTTTGTTATTCTAAATTCTATGTCCATCATTAGAACATGGCATCCTTTAATCTTTCTGATAAATCTCCTTTTTCTTTCAAAATGTGATCTTTGCTAGAGGTGTCAATGTATTTTCAATTTTTCTACTCCAGATTTTCCTTCTTTCCATATAACCCTAAATATTAAAATTACTGACATGATTAGGACATAAAAAGCCCACATCTCTTGAAAGACATGCTGCTTACTAACATAGTACTCTTTCATATGCTATCAAGTTTAGCAACAAAATTCAGTTTGCTACTGATAAAAGTAAAATTAAATTTATTACAATAATATTGCCAACTGAGTGACAAAGTGAAGCAAAACCTAGAATTTTTCTGTATGTTTGGTTGTTTGGGGTTTTTTTCTAGCCTTTCTCCAAGTTGAGTTACAGCATAAAACTTTAACCACATCTCTTATCAGTTGTCTATTTTTTTTTTCTTACTGACATGGCCTTTTACAAACAATCCTTTGGTTTTTTGGGATGAGGAAGGGGTCTCTTATTTGGGGGGGAGAAGAAGCTTGATAATAAGTCATGTTGTCTTTGTCACCCTTCTTCCAAATATTTATGTTCCAACTGTCCTGTATTTCCTGTTTCAATACCAATCTCCACAGTCATATATATATATATATATAAGCAAAAGCAGCTTGTAATACTGATATGAAGATACCAGATATTCTAATCTCTTCCAATTACTGACTGAGCAAAAAGAAAAAGTAACTCAAAAACAAACTAATCACATTAAAAAAATGTTATGAAAGATAAAATCCAGGCAAAGATAGCACTTCTTTGGACAGGATCCCCTTCAGTTACAGAGCTTATGCCAGCAATACATTTTCCACTTCAAGTCTCTAAAACAATGGAGCAACCCATTTTTGGAAAAAAATTTAAAAAAAATCAACGAACCAAACAAGGAAGGGCATTGCTATCTTTTAACATGGTAAATTTCTGACAAATTATCTCTTTACCTCCTTCCATAGAGCATGCTCTACCTAGGGTTGACAATTTTCAGTTTTTGCTTACAATTCAGCCAATTAAATAGTCAGCAGCCACTGGTAAACTGATATAATCATTTGCCATACCATTCCACCTTCCATAATGCCAGTTTTCCTTCTCTTTCCCTTCAGATACAGAAGTTTCAAAAGGAGGGGTACCATTTGGAATCATATACTCAGTGTCACCCTGTACCACCTGCTCTGGTGTAAGAAACCAAGATTACATTCTCTAACATCATGTCAACTCCAAGGCCGTTGGCTACTGAGTATGTTTTGTACTGCACCGAAGGAGTGGAGAGGAGGCTTAGGTGACCTAGAAAGCTTTTTGGGTTGTCATGGTATGAACATGCCCATAAGACTTCTACTTTGTTTTCCTAAGTAAATCAACAAGTAAATCTAATTTAACAAAACAAAAAAACACAAACAAAACCAACAAAAGCTACAAAGCAAAACCCCATCCTTAAAAACTTGATTTCTTCACAGTTTTAGCCAACAAAGCTGTGACACTATCTCTGCTTAACCATATTTTGAAAACAAGGAAGTGTAAGCCTATAGGCCAAAGTAACCTGAAATACAAGGAAACTTAGGAATCCAATCAACAGGCTTTATTTGATTTATTAAGCTAATCTGGATGTAAAATGCTAAACTTCTGGCAGCCTGTCTTACATGCCTGTTACACAACCCACTGCAGGCATGAAAGTTACATGCTAAGAGGAACTACTTGCATGGAACTTGTCTAGGTGCAAAAAGGGGGGGGGGGGGGGGGGGGGGCAAGGTGTTCATTAGCAGGTGCCTAAAGGAAAAGAGGAAAATTAGCAAAAGTCCATGAAATAACCACTGACTCAACACCTCAAACTCCAACTATGTTAAGACCATATTGTTTCCTGAGACAGCTGTGGTCTTTACTGACCAATCACCAATGGATCTCTCCTCTGTATCTCCCTTTGAACCCAGGCAAACTGACTCCTTTTAGCTGCTGTGGGTTGAGGAAATCAGTTCTAATTCATCCCCTGGAAAGAGGGACTAAGTGTTACAAAATTCTGAGACCAACAGTTAACTATGAAAATATCACTCTCTTCCATCTTTCTCCTGTCCTGAACCCCAAGCAAAGGCTTCCTCTCCCACCCTGCCCTTGCAGCAGCTGCAGAGCTTGGCTGAGCCTTCTGTAAGCCAGATAATTCACTAATGCAATAGAAGCTCACCTTTCACCTTCAATTTTTTTTCCCCTGCATTACTGCAATGGATTGGCTCGGGGGAAGACTGAGCAAGTGCCACTGCTCACAGGTAGGATCAGAATATTCCCTTTCATGAGAGGTGAGCAGCTAGATGAGATCAGTTCATCCTAGATCTTCATGTATAGCAGCTTTTGCTACTTGCTCTAAACATCACCACTACATATTTTAGATCTCCAAGTCCAGAAAAGAACACCTAAATATCTAAAGATTTCTCCTGCTCAGAACCGCTGTATGAACTTAATAGTTTTGTCATCTCCCTTCAACACTTCACAGCATATTGGCCATAGAAAACATTTCTTATTATCTTTTAATGTAGAGTATATATTGCTTACAGTCCTACCAGACAGTTCCAGATGACCCATAAAGAGAAAGAGATCCTTAAAAGATAGGCTTTAATCTCCTTAAGCATCTAATCAGTAACTTTGTAAGCATTCCACTTTGCAAACCTGCATTTAGAAAGAAGTATTCTATTCTCGTTGAATTGGTTATTTTTTAACTATTCTTGTCCAACTGACAAGAACTATTAAGCCTGTTTATCCAAAGTAGTAGATAAAATAACTTTACATAGACTGTATCTGGAGTCATTAATACACATGATAATAGAAAAGGGGAAAATTTTTCAAAACTCTGTACTAAAACTTTGCAATACTAGTTTCTTAGACACAGCAGTGTCCCACAGCGCAGAGTTCAGAGGTTTTCAGAGACTGCAGTGCAGAAATGTGTAGTACCACTGGGGTTCCTGTCAGCAATCACTACCAAATACTCCATTGCAGGGATGATATTTCTCATTAACTGTAAGGTGGTATCTCATAAATTCAAGATAAACAGACTCTTGACTACCAGTTCTCATCTTGAGAAGTTTTGCTCTCCTCAAACTCATTTGAGGGCAATTTAAGCCTTATCTTTCAAGTTGAGGCATTGATTACTGACTAATCAGTAAGCAAGCATGTTACAGAAAAGGGTAATATCTTGCTACCTTGGCTCTGTGTACTAAGCACCACAATCCAGAGAAAGAACTCATGGAAACTGGATAGAACTTTGATTTCTTGACAAAAGTATACAGGGCTCTGAAATCCAGACCAAGCCTTAGATAATTTATTTGTTCCTTACTGCACTTTGCCCTCCCTGCTGACAAACTTAGTTTACTAACTGTCCCAAGAGAAAGAATTGTTTACTTCCACAAATTAAAAAAAAAAAAAAGAAATCACATGAAAAAATGTCTTTCAGCTTCACCAATAGTCACTGTAAACTGCTAGAGAATCAGACTTTGCCATTTTTTTTGCTGACAATATTATATGACATGTTAAACAGTGTATATAAAGCTATGTAACAGCGAAAGGTGATAATTGGGTGGTTTTTTCTCTTCCGCTGCTGAAATTTAATAATGGATGTGTACTTTTGCAAGGACTGGGTACATATAGACAAAGTTCCTTGTTGGTGATTTTACATAGTACAGGGAGTACTTTTCTGTCAATGACAAGCAGAAATTTCAGCACGTCTACATAGTGTCTGAGAAACACTTCTTGTGTTTTTTCACTTGTGAAAATTGAAAAAAAATTACAATCCTTTTCTGCCAATTCCAGAAATTGAGATAGTAAGTAACTTTCCAAAATGAATAAAGATGGCAACATGCACTTGAAAATGTCAAGTATTTACCACCTGTTCCAGATGGGATACACAACACTTCTGCAGCAGCAAATTGACAATGGTTAAAGTAAAAATACTTCCTAATTTGCCTCCCCAGATGCCAGGATAACATCTATAAACCAGATACTCAGTCTGAAAGAAGCCCTTTCTGTAACCACTAAAATAATTTTACAAACAAATTAGAAACAGTAAAATGAAAACTAGTGGATTATCATGGATTTTCTACAGAACTACTGCCACCATGAGTCAAATCAGATGTAGATCCCATTTAGCATTTTTTCTCACATTCAGAATTTAATCACTTGAAACAGATATGCATCATGAACTTCAGAACTCCCATTAATTTTAATAATTTGAATTATTAAACATAAGTATACTTGGGAGAAACTATAGTTGTGATATTTTAAAATATTATTGCTTGTACATCTTAAAAGAATACTACAGAGCTTTGCTAACTAGTACATCATCACATAATTAGGGACATAGCCACAATTCCACCTTCAGAATCTTACCCTACTTATCACCTGTATCACTTGGAGACCCTACAATGGCCACAAATAGTTTAGCAGCTTCCTATTACCATTTTAATGGACTGAAAAGAAAGTACAAGAATTTCACTATCCCATATATCATAGGTTTTAATACTGAATACCAGATGGCAAGTTGCATACAGTTTTTGTATGACAGAAAGGCTACACTGCTAGAGAAAGCACATGCAGAACTCAGGTTCTAGTTACCTTCTCAGTCAAACCACAAGCTCAGAAGCCAGCACAAAGACATAAGGATATGTGCTCATCAACCTTAACAGCTAAACTAATGTCTGTGCTTGGAGAAAGGATAAAAGAATGAAAGAGTCTATAAACTTTATGTACGCCTCACTTCCAGGACTGATTAGTTTAACTGCATCTTCTTGTTTGGTAGCTGACACCGTGAAAAGAACAACTTTTAAATGCAGTGAAATACAGACACTTCAAGGCAAGAGGCTGAACAAGAAAGGAATGGGACTATGACCACATCCAGTCCAATCCCATTTGTCAAGAGGAGGAAAGTGTAGAGGAACTCAAGCAAGCCAAGGCTACCAGTGGTACTGAAAAAAGTAGTGTAAAAGAAAGGCAATTCTCAACATGCAATATACCTTGAATCAGATTTCATTTGTTCCTGCATTGTTTTGAAAGCCAAAACAAAGCAAGGCTGTAAACAAATATACCTTTATAAAACCACAATGGACTAAAAAAGCAATATATAATAGGTTCATAATTATTTCAGTAAAAATAACTCCCTATTATATGCAGGGAACTCAGGACAGAGGGGAGTATTATAAAGGTACAGCAGGATGGCACAACACAGCGTGCACTGACCTCTATCTCTCTGAGTTTGGCACGCTTTTCTTCACTCATTTCTGAGTATTTGACTGATGACTTGGATTCAGGCATTTCTTCTTTAATAGGATTGGAATACATGTGTTGCTCTTCTGACTTAGAACTCTGAGTGTCTTCCTCATCTTCACTCTCTTCTTCTTGACTTTATAGAAAACATACAGAATTCACTGATACATACATATTCGAGATAATTAACTGTTACAAAATTTTCTGTATCTCCTACCTAGTTTGTATGATTAGTTAATAGTTTTGAGATCTTAAAGTAAGATTATGTAAAAGTCTGTAACTACAAAACGGTCTCCATCTTTGAGACAGATATCTTAATATTCTAATTCAATA
Organism: Calypte anna; assembly: GCF_003957555.1. Classification (NCBI taxonomy): domain Eukaryota; kingdom Metazoa; phylum Chordata; class Aves; order Apodiformes; family Trochilidae; genus Calypte; species Calypte anna. Next base: position 10,950,566 of record NC_044255.1, on the reverse strand, counting down.
AAAATTTACTACTCAGATAATTTACACTTTTTATATGAACAAAATAGAGCAGAAGATTACTTGAAATTCAGTCACCAAATCCACACCTAACACTGCCACAAAAGCAGTCCTCTACCTCAAAAAAATCTCAAGTGCTGTAATAGTGCTTTTCAGATACAAATTTAATAGAAGAACAAAATTCACTACACTTTTGCTTTTCAGAGACAAACCTGAAACTTGAAACTATATTCCCAGACTGGCCACTAGAGTGCTGCCCTTCTACATGCAGTGCAGTAAGATATTGATAGCATTACTAAGACATGCTCTCAGACTCCTAAATAACAAAGCAAAAAACTGTTCAAAAAACAACAGAGGTCATGGATTCTAAAAGCATCTGAAGAAACATTTACATCAGAACATTAGTCACTGTGTTTGTCTCAAAAGCAAAAGGCCAAGGCTTAGGTACATTCATACATATCTGACATCCAGATTTCCACACTGTTAAATATTGTAACTTCCATTCTTACTATGCTTTACTATACTATTATAAAATCAGCATCAATTTTTTTAAATTATGGTTAACACCTTTACAAGAAGATTTAATTTATTGTGTTAGAAATAAATAGGTCTGAAAGTACAATGCATCAAAATTCTGGGGTTTTTTTCCATTTTCTTGTTTTCCTTCTTTGAAAATTTAATTTTTGTTCTGCTCCTATATATATGCATATATTATAGAGAGCTCCAAGGACATTCAGCCCTAGCAGCAGAAATTTAGAATTATTTCATCAGAATGAAAAAGTATTTACTTTGGAATTTCCTCCTCCTCAGATTCTTCATGTTGGTCGAAAAGCTCCCACTTAGAAGTAGTAACAGCTAGAAGAGACAGTAAAGTAATTTTAGCAACAGAAAAAGCTATCACTTAATCTGAAAATTAATATTTGTAGTTACAATAAAAATTACACTGTGATAAAATTTACCAGCATCTACCATTTAATACATATCTCATAGGAATACTCTCTTCCATAGAAATACTCAAAACTGCACATTATCAGAATATTTACTACTTAGAGAACTCTTCAACTACATTGCATATTATGTTTCAGTAAATGGTCCAAAAACAGTCAAGTATTTGTCAATTTGTAAAAACTTATCTTCTAAGCAACTATTTAGAAAGACTGCCTACCACATATGTAGATTTTTTTTTCAATACTTATTCTTAATGAACCGTGAGAAGTGGCAAAAATGCTATGAGACTGACAGGAAAATATTTTTGAAGGTTGGTAGGTTATTGCAGTAGAATAACAAAATCAGAATATACTATTTTCTTTACTGAAATTATAAACAAAAAGAAGTTATGATTCAAAATCCTTACTGTATTACTACAGAAATCATACTAACACCTTTAAACAGATCGGTAGAAAATAATCATGAAATAGGTGACATTAAACTTCCACTTTTTTTAGGGAAGTGTTTTAGTTCAATATATACTTTGAGAACAAACCTTGAGCTTCCAGTTCTGATTCATCCACTGCTTCCCACTTTGAAGGGGCAACTTTAAAAATGGGCTCATTCTTTTTAGGATCTTCAGCTGTATCCACTGTTGGAGAAACACATACAGTAAAATAATTTCCAAACCTCTTCAAAAGTTTAAATGGAAAAATCATAGAATACTAATATAATAATCAGATTTAAATACAAGTATATTAGACCATTTTATTATTTGCCAAGAAAATAAATTAGGATTTGGAACCTGATGTGCACACCATCAGAAGACAGCTACTGTGTCTCTGAAGCAATTACAATCTAAAAGCAGTTTTTAAACGTCTTCTTTCTAGACCAAATTGATTATTAATCCATTCAACATCTTACACATCTAAATGCCATGTTAATTCCTGACTGTACTTGTGAAAAACTACTTGTGTGGAAAAAAATATTTTAAAGATTCAAATTATAGTAAAGTTGAAACGCTTCATACAAGGAACTCCATCGAGATCGTCATCCAGGGATTTAATTGGGACTCCATCCAGATCATCAATAGGACCAGCATCAATAGGAATTCCATCCACATCTTCTAGTGGAGCACCATCAAGCTCTTCCTCAATGGGAGCACCATCAAGATCATCTGGTACTTCCTGAAAAACAATAATAATTATTTCAAGAATGAATCTACATTGCTTTTCTTTACTTCTCCAATAGCTGATTCATTTCTTTTTAAAGATGGAGCTTTAAAAATATCTAAATCCAAAAAACCTCAGCTTTAACAACTTTTGCTACCAAGTACACTTGCTTAATGAGGAGGAAAAATAGCCCAATATCCTCCTACAAAAGATATAAGCAAGAACTTGGAACTTTTGCACAACATACTGGAAGCTCTGCAATACCTGTATTAAGAAGAAGACCTATTAAGATAAGGTTTAGCTCAAAATGAGCCCATTACAGAGAAATTATACTTACTACATATGAACAATTTCCTGAGAACATCCTCTCTACTGCTAACCTTTCAGCAATACTGCAGGTCTTTCTTCTAAACAGCATCCTTCCACCAAGTTACAAAACAAAGTTATCCTAATGTACATCCACTTACTAGTGTCCACCATCTTGATTCTTTAAAATAATACTTATATGTAGCTGTAAACAGATCACATTCACTCAGTGCTAATGGTAATCTAGAAATTTTAAGCACAAAGTTTCATAATAGTAAATAATTTTTACCTGTCACTATGCAATAACTAAAACTAATTATATGCCCTGTTTAAATTAACCTCTAAAAAGAAATTAGTGTTATAGGATAACTAGAAAGTTAGCAATTTACTGTTTCTAACACTACGCAGCAAAGACCAAGGTACAATATGACCTGTGTAAGTGATCTATCACAACTCTTCTCTCAAACTAAAAAATCCTAGAGGATTGTCCAAGTCTGACACTCAACTCAAGAGGATGCTTGATGATTCAGGTAGCCAGATACCAAGCTGTTTAGAATTCTCAGAAATTAAAACTAATGCTTGAAATTCTAACTCAAAATTCACAGGAAAGGTCACTCACCTCTGTTTCTTTATCTTCCATGATATTTACAAGCCCCAAGAAAATATTCTGTAGTTTGATGAGAAATGGTTCAGGATAGATTGCCCAGTCCTCCCATGCTCTGAAGCACGTCATTACCCGTTGCTAAAAGCAATAGGAAAAGAAAATGCTATGAAATTATGTGCTATGAAATTTTAAGTAACTGGAAATATATCACAGAAAACTAATACTGTAGATTGCTGCTTCTAAGTAGTCCCATACTAGAGTATATGACAACAAAATCATGTTGGGCAAGACTAGTAACCGTATGAAAATATGGATATAAAAACTACTTCCTTAAAAATTTCACTTGGCTTTCACTTTTCCTTTAACTTCCTGATACACCATCAATTTCATCTGCTCACAGTTCCTATCCCAAAAGTAAATTTCAGACTCCTCAGATGAAGCAGGTGTCTCTACTAAATTTTACAAAAAATATCTTTCCCTTTATAAAATAAAAATGAAAATTAACAGTGGATTATTCATCTTATTCAATTAAAGTTATGTTCCCACTTTCATTTTTTTGTGGAAGAAAAGTACATTTGAAATTATGGGCTTCAGTTCAAACTTGACACATTTAATGTAACTGACAGATATAAAAAAACCCATAAAACAGAAAGCAACTGTAGTGCCTCTCTATACCATATACTTTAATAAGCAGCTTTAAAATAGCAGATAACCACACTGTAAGCTATGTATTTAAAGCTTCTGATTTAAAAAGAAAGAAAAAGAAAACAAAAAAAGAAAAAAAACACCCACCAAATAGTAAAAAAGGGAAAAAAGTTACTGTACAAGCCTCCTTTAAAAACAGGAAAACCTAGGCTGAGCTTGAGAAATGGTGAGAAGCAGAGCACTTTATCTCAAAAATCACTGTTACCTACACAGTCAGGCTACTTCTCTGACCACAATGAAAAAAGCCTAATTATCACAGAAAAATGTTTTAAAATAACTTGATGTTCTTCTGTCCAGTACTTTTTTTTCAACACTGAGAACACCAAATTTATCTTTGAAACTGCAATTCAAGTACTAGAGAGCTATCCTCTCAACTCCACAACTGCACGTGTACCAATACACTTCAGCTGTTAGGTGCTAATTATCTTCCTTCACTTCAAGGCTATCATTGCAAAAGAGAATCTTAATTTTTAAAAAAGTTTAATTAGGAAGCTTGAGATTCAAACCACCTATCACTGGATGCAACCTCCTGCACAGGAACATGGATTTATTTGACTTCTACGTCATGTAAATAACAATGAAATACATACCTTGAAATTTTCAGACTGTAAATGGCCTTGTATTGTACGGTAAGTAGCATTGAGATCAGAGAATATCTGACATAATTTTGTTTCAAAACTAGAATTAAACATATACATTTCTTTGGTTAAACTTTGCAAGATATGTTTTCTGGACACATATAATTCATGAAAATACCTGGGACACAGGACTCAAAAGCACAAGGTTCTGATCGCTACAGTAGCCATAAACCAAACTATAAAGCAAATATGGTTACTGTATATTAAATCACCTTGGACAACAACAGAACTGTGAAGGAAGATCTTCACATCTGCTGCAGTCTCTTTATACAGCCTGGAAGGACTGGAGGAGGATAAATGGAGTTTTACAACTGCATATACAATGAAAGAATTGTTTAAAAATTAAATTCGTATTTTTTAAAAATTCGTAGTTATGTTTCTATTCTAATTTACACAAACTGCTCCTTAGTGAAAGCACAGTGAGTAACAGCTGCCTGGCTTCCTTTGGGCTTCTCTCAATATGCAAAAAATAAACTAGTACAACAAAGACACACTGCAACAAGAAACATGACATGCAATCACTATTGTTTTCTTACCTGACAAATACTGCCCATCATGCTACCATAACATTAGAGAGACCCCAGGCAGCAGACTCTGCCAAATACCTTATTAGGACAGGTACTCTCTCTTGGACATTTTTCCTAAATTCTGCTCAGCATTTTAGAAACATGGTACATGCTCCCTTTGCAAGTCTGCCAAACTTCATGACGAAGTAAAAAACACCTTCTAATTACAAAAAAACCCTCATTTGAAACATTATTTCTTCATGTGGATTATTTGCTATACCGAATATGAGTATTATCTACAGGCTCTCTTTCTGTTAAGAGGAAGGTGTTACTCTCTCCTCTCTGAGCTTCTAATCAAGTGGTCCCTTGCAATAGGGCATAACAACTTCTTTTTGCATTACAAAACAATGCTAAGCACCAACATGCTACATTACAAATTTTTATGCAACAAAACATAAAGATCAGTGTTGTAACAGTATCCAGACTCTCCACAACATTTATCCAGAGATGTACAAAACTGAATATAAGGATATTCTATTTTTTTTAATCATTGATCACCTAAAATACTGTACTTACAATTTTCTATAGTAGGAAGCATTGGCAACTTTAGCTGAGGAGTTGTATAAAACATCCGACACTAGATATAATCTTGCAATCTACAATAAAGAATGTTCAAATTAATATGATTCTACAGCTTAAATTATCCTGGAAGTGTATGCACTTTTTCAAAGAGAATACAAGAGAGTTTAAACCACCTAGAGCTACCACATTAGGAGTCAATGTTATAAACCCATATTGTTAGAAAAGGCAGCAAGTAACGAGTCCCTTTTATGCTACAGGGTACCAGCCACTATGACCTGGTATTACACAGTGTTTCAAAGGACAGATTATGGTATTCCAGTTTTTACTTCCTTAGTTGAATCGTCTGTTCTGATATTTTCAACTAATCAGTAAGGCAGAGAAAATTATTTACACGCAGGTTCAGAAATAACAAACATGTAACAAAATCCCAAAGGAAAAAAGCATACTTAAATTCAAGCTCACATTTTAACATGAAACCTCAATGCTATGTGAAACTCATCAAATAATGCTCGTGAATTATATGCACATGCTGCTAAGTGAGCTCTTCCCCCAAAATACAAGTGTATACAAAATCTCCACACCTTCTTAGGAAGAGGAGTCTTTAGAATGGACAAGGATTCTGTAATGCAGTCTACAATTTCTTCCGCAGCTTCCGCATTATTTAGGCAGAAAACCATTGCATCACCAATATCATTCTTCCGAGGTGTCAATCCACGCAGAATTTCCTCTAATTTGTCTCTCTGTCTGAAATACCAGGAATTTTAATACTTTCAATATAAAATTAGCAGTACATTGGGGAATTCCCATTTTATGATGCTTTTGATTTTTCCATCTGTAGGACAAATGCAATTTTAAATATTTTTATGTACTTTTGCCTGAGTTTTTTTCAGTGACTCGTTAACATATACCTCCACATGACAGAAATAAACAAAGTTCAAAAAATTCCTACTCAAGTCTCGATTACACGCAGGAATCAAGTAAAACAGCACAGAAATACCTAAATGCAGCAGATCAGCTTCTTTAAAACTAATTATATCTTTAAATTGAAGCCTAAATCAAAATGGATAAATCTAAAGCATGTGAGCAATTTTTGCTGTGGAGTATGAAACACTAGATTCAGAAAGCTAGTAGAATGTAATTATTTCGGGTTTTCCCTGCCCTCCATATACAGAGAAAACTCACAAAAGACTTATCTTTTTGAGACTTAAAAAAAACAAAAAAAAAAAGCAATACAAGAAATTATGGATTAAAACCTCGGGAACCATGACTGGCATCATGGCTATGATGAAAATAATGAAATGAGAAGAAATTCTACATGCTGAGAACACCATCAGAATAGTAATTGAAAAATAAAGAATACATATATTTCTAGTACCACAGCCATCCCTGCTGTGCTTGCAATTCACAGCAAATAACTCTGATGAACTGCCTCTTTCCACTATTAACAACCACTCCAAATTTTCCTTTCTGATGAACAGCATCAGTAAGTTTAAATTATTATAATGGTTTAGTTCCTGAGATCATAACAACATTGAAGAAAGGTGTTGTATATCCTCACCAACAGACAGGGACACAAAATGGCCAAAAACTCTCCTCTTCACAATCTCCTTCAATTAATGGGTTAACAGAGCCATGGACTGAAAGGAGTTTTTGTTCAATGACAAAAAATGTAACCAAATCTGAATGTGTTCAGCAACCAGCATCATCAAAAACACTTAACTGAAAAGCACTAAAGTCAGGACAGTTTCTAAGCAATAATATGACAAGCACAATGACATAACTGGAAAAACACAACAGGTAAAAAAACAAGGAGATTAGTACTTAGAACAGCACTATAAAATGGTGGAAATTCATACTCTTCCTTAAGCGCCCCCTTCTTATTCGGTTCCTCCACAAATGCTTCTGTTTCCTGTTCTTCTGACATCCCATGCAGGTATGGATTCAATGGTGGTGGCCTCCAAAATGATCCATTTTTGAACATACGGAAATCTTCTGTCCTCCACTTGGTTGGAGCATCTCCCTACCAAAATACAAAAGTATTTTTATTTGGGTGTTCTTCTATTTCATTATGCTTGAAGTTACCAATTGTCACTAAAATTCTACTTGCCTGAAGAATAGAGTAAAGCTTCCATCTATAATAAACATGGGCTGGAGTCTGGTTTTCAAATAAAAACCTAAACCAAAGAGCAAAGAAAAGATACAAAGCATATTACAAATTATTTAACTGAAGCAAATTCAAAGAAAGTAAATTTAAAAAAATACATACATAACCAAAACCTGTTCAGAATCCCACATCAGCTACTGAGTAAACTCAAGATAGATAAAAAACCATGTGCACATACAGCACAGCCAGGCAGAACAAATGCAACCACTCCACACACATCAATATGAAATGTTCAAAGAAGAGTGCAGAATCTCACAAAGGCACACCATTTCATAGAAGTTAAAAGCAGAAAAAGTGGAGTCAGAATGGACAACTGTGCAGCTTGTCAGTAACACAGAAGAATCATCAGTTTAAAGAGCCACTAACACAGTAAATGCAACCTCAGCACAAGCAGTGCAGGAACTCGTATTTTACAGTTAGGTTGCTCAGGTTTAATTCTAAATGTATTGAAGTTTTCCACCAATAAACTGTCTGTCAGAACACTCTGACAAGAGCAGGGAATAACAATGATTAATAGTAATAATAATAACAGCCAATTTTTAATGGACAAGATATTTTGACCTGCATATTTTCTAAATTTGTGTATTCAACCTTAATGCAAAAAAACATTTTTACAAGCTTTTCAGTAGTCCCTAGTAAAAGTTTTTCAGAGAAGGCATTTCACAAGAAATTTGGAAACTGATCCTTTTTTCATTCCATTAATGGCAAGAGGTAGGAATTCTGACAACTTCACTATACCAGCTAACACTGGTAACATTTGCACTAACATCAAATTAAAATTATGCCCAGCTGAAGGTTAAAAATTAGGCTCCAGGACTGGACTTAACATTGAGTTAGTCTGTCTGGTTTGGAAGCAATTTTTTTTTTTTTTTAAATGTATGCTACTTTGGATCCCACAAAAAAGTAGGGTTAAATGTAATTTTGTTTATATGTATATACAAATGTATTTTTAGTGTGTACATAGTATTTTATTGACAGGTATACATTAGTAACAACTGGAATAAAAGTACATTCTTCATCAAAAAATGCCATAAGCACCTGTGCAAGTTTTAAGTATGCACATAAAGCTAGAAAACAGTAAAACCAACTCTTGCTAGTATTTCAGAAATTAAAAATACTAGCAGCTGTGAAAACAGTTTGTGCTATTTCAAAAAGAAGCAAAGCAATAAGCACCTGAACATTGGATTGTTGATTTCTCGGTTCATGATCATGGCTTCAAACATTGGCCCTTCCCGTACCACAAACTCTATCATTCGATGTATCAAAGCGAGCAAATTCCTATAACAACAACACAGTTAAAGAAAAATTGATTCAGACCTAACACTATATAAAACTACACTCCACCTAAGATACTACAACTGTGCAGGAGATTATTTTGCTGTACTGTTAAGAAAACTGTATAAATGATAAAGTAACATGGAACATATAGCCTTGCACCACAGACACGGGCATTCTAAAATATAGACATGCCTAAGGGTGGTGGAGTAAGAATTTAAGAGGAGGTCTCTTTCCTGAATTTCCACAGCTTAGCCTACAACCATTTCTTGCTTAATAGAAGCTTAATAATCCTTATGCATAAAAATGGGCAACTGAACACCAAAGTACAAATAACTCAAAAACTAAGCCCATGTCTAAATTTCTTAGAACTAAGACAAAGTGTTAAATAAAGTTCTACAGAGGAACAAGTGGCTGAATGTTATGCTCTAAAGTAAACACATATACTTTTGAATATTCAGTAGAAACAGTATTTCAAATAAATCAAGTTTGAAAAGAAAAGAAAAGAAAAAAAAAAGGCCTTCTTGGTGCCAAACAAGGCAATGGCTTTAATAAATGTCATCTTTTTTCAGTCAAGACTCAACTATTGACATAGAACAAAACGCTGCATCATTTTGTGTCAGACCATCAAGTGTTTCCTCCCTCATCCACTCAAGTGAACCAAGTCATAAATTAAAAAAAATAATAATAAAATTTAAAATCTGTATTTGTTTCATTCAGCACTACATCCTGAGACAGGAAAGAATCAGATATGAAGTGCACTATTTCAAGCCACATCTGAAAATGCAGAGCCACTTACAAACATGCTACCAGGAAAGGGTCAAACAAGTTCAATCAAGAATTAAAATCTGCAGTTTCCAAACTTTTGAGGTTTTTTGGAAACAGGATCTTAAATTTTCAAATAGTGACTATCTATATATATCAAAAGCTTCTCAGCATATCCTTTGAATGTGATGCATTCTTAAAATTCAAAAATTGTTTCATTGAAAAGCTGCAGAATTTTCTACTGCTTCTTAGTAATGAAGTGATTCTTTTCTACCGCATGTATTCGAAGTTCTGCCATAGATATAATGCACTACATGAAAAAAATTCCACTTAAAAACACAGCAGCAAAAACCTGCTCCTGCCACCTGCAAACTTAGCAAATGTTCTTTTTGATACCAACTAGCATTAAACCTACATTTGCCTCAGATGTTACACAACAAACCCAAGCAGCTACCTACAGCTCAATTTTCCTGTCCGTTTTTTATAATCCCAGAAAATTTGTAAAGAGGCCATAGTCTCAATAATTCTGAAGCCATTTTATTTAAAGTAGTGTTCTGAAAATCTGAATAGTGAGCCTGATCTTGTTATTTGAACTGTATTTGAAAACAACAGTACAAAAAAAAAAATTACAATTAGCTTTCAAGCCTCTGAGCTACTACACCATTAATTTATTTAAAGTCAAGTAGATTTCTGTCTTCCTGCAGAACCATACCATTGTTTTTCATCTAGTTTTTCTTTCATCAAGTACAACAAAGTTGTATAAGAGCAGCTTATGCTTGAACAAGAACATCTGCTTTGGAAAGACCTCAGATGCATGTAAAAGAATTCACTATATCCCATATCTAAAAGAAGGTGTTCCATGCATTTTGGTATCCAAGACTAGCTGGAAAGTTAATTTCTCAGAGAAAAAATCCTCATTACATATACTCAAGGTTTTTTCTTGCTAAAAAGCAAGAAAAAAAAACAGTATTGAAAATTTTTAAACAAAAGAGAATAATTAAATGGATTAAATGTTTTATCCCCCTGAAGTCAGTCAAAATTTTGGACGATGCAAACCACTGTGTAATAGTATTAGAAGTTGTCATTAGCTCCTTTAAATGTCATTGGGGAAGAAAAACAAACAGAAGTATTTTCAAATACAATTCAAATAATGTGAGTATTTTTACCATATGAGCTTTCAAAATGCTACAGTAAATAAAATGGAAACATTTTCCTCTGAGGGTTAATTACTCTGTAGCCACTGCAGTTTTATAAATAGAACTTGCTCTTCTACTCAATGTTTGCCAAAACAAGATGTGCCCTAGTCGCCCTAATTACTCACTTCGGTACAGAAAATGTACTGCCCTAAAATTTCATCAAAACTACAACTGTATTTGAGCATCTACAGAGAAATGCTAATATATCCCTATCACTAGCCTTACAAACCTTTTGTACCTCCCCACACACGCAGAAAAAAAAAGAAAAAAGAACTTTGTGACAATTAAAAACAGTGTAGTAGAAAAAGATGATAGCTTTAAGTGCATTATTTTAAAATTTCATTTAGCTTAAGTTGGCCAACAAAAAAAGTTTTTCAGTTATAATAAAACCACATTTATTGGAGCCGATCGTACCAATGTCTGGTCAAAAACTGTATACTTTCCCAATCCATCCCATGATGTTTTCCTGGTCCCCCGCTGCCGCAGACAGTTCAGCTGGTGTTGCTCACCAAGGCCAATGTCAAAGAGAATTTGGTAATCTTTTGTGCTTATTTAGTTTTAAAACAGTGTTGTGTTCCTGTGTTTGGGAGAAGGTTTTAGCTTAACTGAGCAAGAGTTTACCTAGACTAACATGAAGGCAGGAGCACCCATGGGAACCAAAATGTAAAAAGACCCTTGCAGTAGAGCACTACCTTTTTCAATTACCAAAATTATTAACTGTAGCACATTAAAAAAATAACAGAAATAAAAAATTATTTTTAACTCAGTTACAAATTGTCCAAATCAAACAAACAAACACAAAAAACCCAAACAAAAAACCACAAAACCCCCCCCACAAAAAATAAATTTAAAAAAAAGGAGCAATAAATCCAGCACCACAGTGGAGACAGCTGCATCTTAACTACGAAGTACTGATTGTTATTGTCAGCATTTGTACAACACCTCTAAGAGAAAGCTTTTTTATCCTAGTGTTCACTCACAGAATTACTCTGCAACTATTTCTAGTACTCAAATTCAATGCAAAAGATAATTACTTCTGTCAATCTTCCCTAAAAAGATATTAAGATTCTAAGTCTGTAAAACACACATTTCTCCCAAGTGTCACGAAAGAACCATTGCTCAGTGAAGCCATTACCTTTTCCTCAACATCACCATTTTTCTTTAAAATTCCGAAGGGGAAATTTTCTATATTTAGATCAGTAATAATAAAGAAAAACATGTACCTTTCTGTTGGGATAACCACTTTGACTATGGCTTGCGACAGAGTCTGTATATGAAGTCACATCAGATAATAAACATAGAATATGTGAGTATTGTTAACAAGTAACAAGCAAAAATATACATATGCAATGAAAATACTACACATCTATCACAAGTTTTGCAGGCAATCTCTGCTGTGAAGTTACAACTACGCAATTACACAAAATGCAAATGGTTGTGTCAGTGAACCGTAAAGGTTCACTAATTGCAAAGTATCAGAACATTCCTGTCAGAATGTACATTGATGCACTGAACAGGTACTACACTGAATATAATTAAGAAAAGAGTTCTTATATTTAAAAGATTCTAAACTATATGACTTGGATCAAAGTTGGTATTACTTTATTCCCAAGTCTTAGGAAAAAAAAAAACAAAACCTAATATTTAAGTGTAATTCAAAGAATCAACAAATTCTTACAAATGTAATTCATGTTGGTTTGAGATTCTAATATACTTACCCTTTTTAATCAGCTAATATTCCAGAAAAAGTATGAAAACTGACTCCATAAGTAGTATATAATACTTACTGAATGTCCAGATTAATTACCTCCTACACAAAATATATCAACTCCCCTAGTGTAAAAATAATGCTACCCAAATTAAAACTTAGTATTTTCTCTAACAAAAACAATTTAGATACTGCAATTTGGCAGCCAACAAAATGGGGGGACGTAGGAGAAAAAAATCCAGGGAGCCTGGAGGGGGAAAACGATAGCCAGATTTAAAGCAGCACTAAAATAAAATAAGACCCAATATACTGTACCCTAACACAGACAAGAAACAGAGCTTCAGGATTTAAGTAGGTTCCCTTGGACTACAGCAGGGAGCCAGTGAGTTGTACACTAAGGGCTGCCAAAGTCAGCCTGAACAATGCAATTCTATGAAGCCACTGCAATACTGGCACAGATGCAGTATTTAACAATGAGATATGGCCCAGGGTACTGTAAGTTACCTTCTCAAAATCTTCTTTGTTTTTTGGTGGTGGCAACATTGGAGCATTAGGATTCTTCAATCTCTCCCTAGGCTGGGCATTAAAAGGCAGTCCTGACGGAGGAGGTGGAAGGGTATGCTCCATCATAGAAGGTGGAATGTATATTGGATGTGGAGGTATAGGTACAGCTTTGCCCCAGCCTAGCTTCATTTCAAACGACATTATCATCTTGCCTGAAAAAGTGAAAGTAAAATTAAAAAAACACACACACAAAAAATCAAACCACAAAACAAAACCACTAGTCTGTTATAAACTGGTTCTGCATCACTCAAGATCTAACCATGCAAATGAAGCATTAGGTTTGCCTGCTCAAGTTTACTTCTTGCTTACATTGTTGATTACTGTATCACATCTATCAGACTACATTATGTGCAAATGAAAGCCTAGCACATTAATTAGTTCATTAATTTTCCCCAATGTACATTTTCAGGAGACTACAGTATAACAGTATACAAATACTTGAATTATTTGAGGAAAATTTTTTTACACTTTGTATCAATCACATCAGAATACACAGAGTAATTTTTAGATTATGAATGACTTAATTTGGCATTTTTTGTATGAAGTGCAGAAATAAAGACATGCTAGCCAATTAGACCAGCTACATATATACTGCAAGCCTACTTACTAACAGTCCTAAGGACCATTTTGAGTAGGCTACGCAAGGGCAACCTTACATATTCTGTTCTCTTTGCCAAGAATGCTGATATTTGATTTTAAGACTCTTCCTGAACTGCAAGGACATTGATTTCTTCATCCCATAAGATGTTTTCTTCCATTTTTTTAAAATAAAGGATAGACAAGATAGTCCATATGCAAAACTACATGTCTGTAAACACAGTTACCTCTTCTGTATCAGGAATTGAAGCTTTATTCCAAGGAACACAGCACACTTATCACCGATTATTGATTATATTCTTTGCACTAGTCTGTTCACAGAGTATAGATTATCAAATATTACCTCCCACTTCCATCTTCAAAATAGTCAGAAATTTTACATTTTTATCACATCCAAGCCACCAGTATTCCCAGCCTCTGTGTATGGTATAGTCTGATTACATTCAGGTGCCAGTAAAACAGCTAAAATCACTGCCAGTGTGGTACCTACTGAAGTTTCAGCATACCTGTCACAATTCTGATACAACAACTTGAAGATACGCTTACAATTATTCCTCAATATTTCTATCAATATAATTACAATTACAAACAGAGAAATCTGCTTACCATTTAAATTCTTCAATGCTCTTTCAGCATCTCTCCTGTTCATAAAGGCAACAAAGCCACAATTTCTTTCTCTTGCTCTTTCTTCATCAGTCCTTGGCCACATAATTTTAACACTCGCTAATGGTCCAAAGCGTCCAAATTCTTGACATAACATCTCTTCATTCATCTATGTGGAAAAAGGTGAAAATTAGCACCTTGCTACTGTATTTCTAAGGTACTCATTCATAATATTGTCCAAATATAGTCTAAGCCTTCATTCTGGCAGCATCAGCTACAGTTTTTATTTAAATGAATACTGCCTCTACAGTCACCAACTGTACCTAATAGAAGGCTTTAAACATGTATATGGCTTAAAATAGAGGAAAAACTGTTACTGAAAAAAATTCATCAACACCCAAGCATTACAACACTGCACTTCACTCCTTGGCTTCAAACTTACTTGAGGATTGATGTTTCCAAGATACAAATTTGTTGTGCTTGGATCTCCAACATCATGTGACCCTGGTGCATAATCATCCAGTACTACAGTGATAAGAGGAAAACGTAGAAAATAAAGTTATAATCCCTGCCATGCATTTAAGTGACAACATTATATTGAATGAGAAAAGAATCTATATTACCACCAGACGATCTGTTTCTTCTTGAAGGAGCATCCACTAAATAAGTAAAAGAAATATATATAGTATTTAGTCTACAAGTTTTGTGGTCCAAGCAAACAGAAAAATTAACATCTACTTACTTGAACGCCGCTGGCCATCTGAATCTGACTGGGGTGGCTCAAACCGACTCAATCTACCTTTTGTTTTATGCCTTTCATCACGTTCCTCCTGTATTCTACAAAACACGTTTAATATAAGTAATGATACTATTTCATTCTAAAAATATCTTTAGAATTATGAGGGTTTTTATTATTAAACAATAGGCTTTAAAAAAATTTCAGATTGCCAAATATGCTTGATTTTTTTAAAAATCCACTAGAATATTTATCAGAATTATTCCAGCTCCAATCCCCATTCATACTGTGTTTTAATCTCAAACAAAACTTAGTTTGAGAAGCAGATTAGATTACAAGACCAGAAGAACAGTGCTCTGAAAAAGTGACCCAAATTCCAACTGTCAGAGATCTAGTGACTTTTCAAAATGCTGAATTCCTTAGTGCCTATTTCTCCTCCAACCTCTTTCAAGCCTTATTCATGTAGGCTCTCAACCCATATGACCATTTCCACAACACAAAGGACCTTGCCTCTGTTTACACTTCTAAGGATAGTACTCACACAAGGACCTATTTAGCTCTTTGTAGTCTGGCCTTAAATCCTTGTACAAAGGTAATATGCACCAGGAACAGAAGGCTGTCAATTTGTTTATATTAATGACCAGAGAGTAGCTACTATTAATAAAGATATTTTATAGAAACATAGAATATCAGGTTGGAAGGGACTTCAGGGGTCATCTGGTCCAATATGACTACCCAGGACTACACAGTTTAGATGAGGTGGGCAGCACCATAGCATGCTGAGCCATAGAAGTGTCCAGTAATGGGGAATCCATCCTGGAGAGATTATTCCAACGTGTGATTGTTCTCACACTGAAAAATTTTCTTCTAGTTTTCTATAAGGATCTCCCCAGGAGTCACTTGCACCCATTATCCTACATCTTTTCCATCTTATTGGAAGCCACACTTTAAAACATGGCAATAAGGTCTCCCCTAAGCCTTCTTTTCTCCAGGGTGAACAAAATCAATTCTCTCAGCCTCTCATACAACCTGCTTCCCAGTCCATTGATCATCTTTGTGCCCCTTCTCTGGACACTTTCCAGCTAGTCCACGTCTTTTTTGTATAGCAGGGACCAGAACTGAACACAGTATTCCAACTGTGGCCTGACAAGCACTGTGTAAAGTGGGGTGATGACTTTTCTTTAGTGGTGATGCCCTTGTTGATGCAAGACAGCATCCAGTTGGTTTTCTTTTTTATGGATTTATAAGGCAGTGCCTATTGTTTTCTAATACATACAGAGTATTTTGTTTTCCATCTCTAACATTAGGGCAAAGGTCATTCAGTTACACTCAATATGTGTGCTGTTCTTTCTGTTGTATTACACAGTCATCAGTGAAAGAATCTGCTTTTCGAATCATTATCCAGCTTCTTTTAAAATTGTGTGAGCTGAAAATACCTCGAATCTTTAATTACAAGTTATTCCTGCATTAATAAAAAAGCTCAACCTCAAAGTATCACTCCTCTGGATATAGCTCTAGAGACACCAACAAAACATGTTATTCTCCCTCAGTCTCACACACATTTCAAATTGCTACAAATCTCTTTGCTGCATCATCATCAAGAGAAAAGTCAACACCAAACCCCCTGAACAACCTCACCCATTACAGCACTTACTCATCTTGCTGTACCTTCACTACCTTTAACAATGCATGACACCACATTAACAAGTGTTCTCATCTACACTTGCTAAGTATAACAAAAATGCATCTCAAGTTCCACTTGTAAGATACTGACAGCAGCTGTCAAACAAACCTAGGTTTCCATTTTTTATCCAGGTAGATGGCTGGTTAATTCTGGTTGATCAAAGATTCTATTCACACCTAGCTGATCAAAAATCATCATAGCTGGCTTTGGAAACATAGCCAGCCAGTCACTTAAGGAGATTCTCTGAAATACTTTCTGAATTTATATGTACTTTTTTGGTTAACTGTTTTGGTTACTTTCTGATAAGGAAGGCAGTACCAAACTCTTTCAAAGGTCAAAATCAGTGACATGCAAGGAAACCCATTAATTTCAACAGACTAGTATTTACACCAGCACACTGGGCTTTCCTGGTTTGTTTTTTCATCATTCTGTAACCTCTGGTCAACACTCATTTCAAAACAGAAGTCCTTTTTGACACTAGTGGTAAACATTTCATGATACCAGTCAGCGTAAGGAAGGGCAGAAGTCTCAAGGAACACCAGAGAACTAATTAGATGGCAACTGATTATCCTGACAAACAGCAGACACCTACAACAAACATCTACTAATAATGTTCGTATTCTGTTTAATTAAGTCATACCAGTCCACAAGCATTTGAGGGAAAAAGAAAACAAAAACCTACTTTGGGAAACAGCTTAACAAAAATGATCTTAAACATTGCCTGTAAAAAAAAGGTTAAAACCTTCCATCTTTTTTATTCACAGTAAAAACTAGTCAAACTTACTGCTTTAATTCTTCTTTAAAAAGTTCCAAATTACTCTTTTTCTTTTCTTTCTCTCCTTTCTTCAAAGGCTGAAATTAAAGATATATCAGCCAAAATTTCAGCAAATTAAATGAAACAAAAATGGAAAATTATATATGTAACAAAACTTTAGATAATGTCCATGCATATTTTACCCACAGCTTTCAAACAAAACTAAAAAAACAACAAAAAACAAAAAACAAACTTGAAAACATTAAGACTGACTGCTATCAAACACAAAGCTAGAAAATATAAAATTAAGGATACACTAAACTAAACTTTGTTACTTTTCACTACTACAATGCAGCATGTGTGATCAAATGCTCTCTCTACAACAGCCAAATTTAATATCTGTGATGTATTTTGACAGCTTGTTCCAGAAACTTAGAGGCTGACTATAACCCTAGCAAACCATCATGCTCTAAACTGATAAATGTGTGTGCATATATATATGTAAATTATCTTACATATATATTTTTTCATTTATTTTATTCACAGACAAAAACATTCTATGTGAAAATTTTTTTCTTGATTCCTTTCAGATATAAATACAGGTCTGAAGGAACAGGTACTCTAAATTGTTCAAGATCTCCAAAAAAAAAACCAAAACCAAAACCACTCTTGAATGACAAAGAATATGGATAATGTAATTTTTTTTTACTGTAATATATGCATCTTAACTAACTCATTTGAACTCTTATCTTCAACAACAACCAAATTTAAATGAAAACGTTTCCGATAGGCAGACATACAAAATATTTATTGTGTTACACACTACAGCTTTGGAATAACTGGACTTCCTACTCACCCCAGGCATAGTTGTTTGTTTGTTTTTGTTTTTGGGGATGGTCTGCCAAATAAATAAAATCATTTTTACCTCATTATCTTCAATCACCATTGGACAGGGCAAGTGAGTAAACTGATTGCATTACTTGATAAGTACTTATGACAAATTTGAAAAGCAGTAATATTCTTACAGTACATATACTTGCATAATAAAAAAAATGCTACAATTCATTTCTGTAACTGTAGAGCTTTACATACAATGAAAATCAAAACTGCCATTCAGTATTATCCCACCAGGCTAAATCTCAGTTTTGTTTAAAGCTGGAGGCTAGGATAGGTTTAACCACAATTCTCACATTGTATCTTATTTCCCATCCTAACAGGCAGTATCATATACTTCAGCTTAAAAATTGTATTAAGCTCTATTAAAACATGCCCAAGACATTAACTACACATTAACATATACAGTAGTAACAGTAACCATATGTAATTATCAGTTGGCTTGAAGACTAAGTTTGTTGGTTGTATCTTCATTACTTTTTATGATGAAATTTCAGTTTAAGAACAAAAAAAAGTATCAAACCATGCAGAAGTAAAAATAAATTAAATAAAACCCAGGGTGTTCAGCTTCAAACATGTGCAAGCTCTTCAATTTTTGTTAAAATTCAAAGAGCTAGAGATTTCTCAAACACCACCACATATAAAAAATAATTTAAAAAACCTTACCAACACAAACTTGAATCAATGAAAAAGTCTTTTTTTTTTTAAGCTATAAATCCTAGAAACAGATGGCAGCAAGAAGAATTGCTTTGAAAATGTCACAAATTCTCAGGACTGGAGATATTGTTACTTTGCAACAGTCACTAAGTCTGTACTACTGAGAAGTCTGCCTCCGTTAAGTGGCACACAGTAAAAAAACAGCAGGCAAATCAAAGCTTTGTACTACAAAGTACTTTGTACTAGGTATATCATGCTGGGTACAGGGCTACTGGACTTCTGCATCATATTGTTATTTGATATGAGATTAAGCCAATCAAAATTTCCACCTTCTTTTAATATGTGATAAATACTAATACAAACACTCTGCATAATCCCACAACCTTTTTTCTAATCACTTGTAAATACTTTCAAAGTATGGGGTTAATATTGAATTAAGAAACTTACAGGCTTTTTCGTTTCTATCATTAAGAGGGATGGAGGCTTCTCATTAGATGACTGGTTTGGTTGGTTTTTTTGATCTGAAAATCGTGATGAAGGCTTATAGATTTTACCCCGTTTTTCATCCGTTTCATGCTCCTCTGAAATTAAAAAGAATTTTTTTTAATTGCATTAACTAATGCTGCACAATACTGTTCATTTGAAATAATGCTATTCTTCTCTAGTCTTGTTGATTCAATTCAATACATTAATTCCTTAAAACAAAATTAACACCCTTTAGCATGAAGAAGAAAGATTAGGTATTTTAAAACAAAGCACTTTTTCCTCTGAGGTTTACAAGACAAATCATGCCACTATCTATCTAATGAATGAGTCAAAGCATAAAGAAGATTTTAGCATCAAGTTTCTTTTATTGCTTCTAATGTAACATGCTGATTTTAAAATGCAACTCAATGCAAGTCTTTATCTTTACTCAAAGCCAAATGATTCACCACCATCAAAAAAATATTAGTTTTACCTTTAGATGCATTAACGATGCCTCCTCTTACAAACGTTTTCACTTTATTACCATCACTTCCTTCAAAGGCAGCAAGGAATTCTTCATAAATTTCTGCAGCAGCTTTCTCATCCTCCTACATAGCAAATGATAATCTATTTACTATCATCAGAGAAAAACCTTCACTAGACAGCTGTTCTTAAATTAGCTATGTGACACCCCTTTTCATTTTCTGGAGTTCATGCTATAAATTGCATCAAATTAGTTTCAAATTTAGGCAGAATTCAAATTTCTTAGAAATGTGGGAAGAACACAGCATATAACACTTAAAGCAAATAAGGCCCTGTATGCTCAAATATGACTTCATTTTACAAGCATTTACATGGCAATTTAATGTTTAAAAGATGCCAGTTAGAAAAGATCATAAGAAAAAGCAGCATTATGAGACTGAAGCTTTATTGACCTGAGCATCACAGACCAGTATATATGTATATATCTTTACACAATATGTGACTGAAGGAGAATCAACAACAGGATCACCTTTATGTATTTCCCAGAGAACCTGCTAATCCAACAACCTAGGGTGATGACTCTTGTATTGATTAAAATGAAGACAATCAGTTTATTATTGTAATCTAATATCGAACTCAAAATAGAACTTGATTTCTTCCACAGAAAGTGGCTCTCTCTCTCTCCAATGCCATGGATTCCAAGACCATACTAAAATGCATACATAAAATTCACTGCTGTTCTTAGAAAACTACAGCTATCAAAATAAGGAAATATGATGGTAAAGCTGGTTGTAATCTGAACACAAACTTATTTCAGTTCTGCAAAAGCCAGAATTCTCACTGTTTACCATTACCTTCTTTTTTAATTCTTCTTGTTCCTTCTTGCTCAGAGTTCGTTTGGCAGCACTCATTTTGCCAATACTGAATGCTTTAAGTTTGCTTTCCATTAAAGGCTGCAAAAGGAGTAAGAAAACAAACATTAAATTGTTTATAAAACAAGTAAAACAATGTTATTCTTTACCTTGTTCTAGATCAGAAACTTTATGTGGAAGGACTCGATGCAACAGGAATTTCTAGAGTATGGAATTAAAATTCTTAAGATTCTATTTAAGTATTTAACATGCAGTAAAGTATTGCAAAAGTAAAAGCAACAGGATGAAGATGATGTTCAAAAGGCATGGGCAATAGGAAGGAAAAGAGAGAAAAGATATGAAAGTTCTCCAGAAACTCCCAGCTTAACACAGTCATTCATATAAGAATCATCACAAGAAAAATAAATAAGCTATTAGACTTTATCTTCAAATTATTTTGGATGCTCTTACACAGGGTGTAGCCATGCTTATGTAAAACTACCATCTTAGCTATGACAGTACTTTAAAACAAAAATCAGCTCAATTTAACAAAACATCAAGAGAAATAAGGTGAACAACTGTGATATTATTAAAAAAATTCAGACACCAGCTGCAAAAGGATCTTTATCTTGGAATTATTTTCTTTGCAAACAGTTTTATTTATAGGATTGGCTTCCTACTCAGAATTTTTTACATACAAAAACCACTGTGAAAAACAACTGCTTGAAAAACCTTCCATTTATAATCCTTGTTTAGTATCACAAACACCTGCTAAATCTGTGCCAAGCATATGACCACAACACTGTGTATTGCTTTGAAAAGCATTCCCTACTTCATCATTAAAAGGAAAACTATAAGTTAACATTAATGCAGCACTGTCTGCGGAGTTACCTGATTTATGGCACTATGTTTGTCAACATGAGCTGCTGTGACATGTTTATCAGCAGCTTTACATGCACTTGTGTGGGGTTTAAGGTAATAAAATCAGATTTCTGACATCTGAAATACAGCTTATATTTCAGTATTAAAGCAATATACAGACTTGTCAAAAAGTAGGCACATGGCTATGGCAGAGCAATGCAGACAAAACAAATATTTCACTCCTACCCAGGGCTTATCCTGGATATAAGCACATCAGCCACAAGTATGTCTGTTCTAGTGACATATGGGAAGAAGCTACAAGATAACATGGGTTCTGGCACTAAAATCTCCTCAGTTTAGAAAGCAGGAAGAACAACCACCACCATCAGAGTGGATGGAGCAACATGAAGTTAACAAGATTGAACCCATTTATGTCTCCCAGTTACATTTCAGTAGACAATTATAACATTATTATTAACCAAATGCAGTTCACAAGAGCTACACTAAATTTTAAAGTCTTCATCCTTCAAAAACCAGAAAATAATGCAGAGAAAAGGGTAAAGCAAATGATGGAAGCAAAGAGAAAACTTCTAGCTGAGTAATCAAATCACAGTATGAAAGCAAAATCCCTTTACACATAATGCTGCATTTACTGTAAAAAGGCACAAAGTACTGAATCCCAGTTCCATGGATAACACAAATATTCAAGAGACTTAAAGAGTAATTTTCCAAATTGTAGCAAATAAAGCAAATCAATAAAAGGACCTACTTCTTTATGAAAAGCTTCTGCTATCACAACATGAGTAATGTTACCTTACAAGCAATTTAACAGGTGGCAATTGACTTTTTCATATACAAAAAACCACCCAACTGAAATCTTGAGGAAAATACAAGCCACAGAATTGATTGTCTGGTGCTAACGCTGCTTGTCTCTTGCTGCCTGTTTTCATTCTAGCTCAGAAATAGGTAGGCCTTCAAGTAACATATCAACCATGTGAGGAGGCAAAGGTCTCCCCAGTGGAAGAAAAAAAAAAAAAAGACTAGGTAATTATTCTTACAGTTTGCTTTAAGTATTTTCTATTAGAACGCAAAATAAAAGATGAAATTTGGGTCACACTATCTCATTTTTGGGAGGCCAACAGAAAGGCACTTTAATATACAGTGATTCCTGCAATTAATCATCCCAGATTCTGAGCTATGCCTCAGTATAAGAAGAAAGAAACATATTCCTTACAGCATCTTCCTGTTCAGGTAGCTATTACAAGTGAAGTATCACACAGCAGAGCTTCCTACACTGATCATTTAAAAGCTTCAAGGAAGATTTTTAACCATGAAAATCAATGTTTCAATTACAAACACCCACAGATTAGATACCCAATGTTTTCTTTAGAGCACAGGCCTATTCTGTGCTTGTGGGTATGGTTGGATAATTTTTATTAGGTTTGCTTTGCTTTGTTTTTAAATATTTTGGACTTACATGAGAATCAGCAGATCCAGTGGTGTGTACTGCATCTGGCCCTCTGACCTGAAGAGAGAATGAAAAGGAGGTAAGGCACAGGAAAATAAATCAACTTCTAGTTTTCTTTATTCAGATCTTTGGATGTGATTTTCAGTTCAAGTTTGACATCCAAATACACAAGAACTAAGATACATGTGAAGTATTTTAATGACATACCTGAACAGAGTCACAACATGAACAAGTGTCAATACAAGGCAAATAAGGGATTAAAGATAGACTGTTCTTGCTCCCATTAAAAACACCTAAATTTCTACAGCTGGATTCTATAAGCATGGCACTCACACCACTGCAAGGAAAAAAGATTAACTTTGTTACACTGAATCTGTAAGAGTTGCCATTAAAAGCTGTTAAAGATTACATAAAGGACTTAATTGTATTTGCTGTACTATAAAACTATTTCCAGAAGTGCTCATAGTATGTTGTGCATAGACCTTCACAGCCCTAATTAAAGTCCAGTTTGTGAGTGTGCACTAATTAACATTACTACTTTAATCTCTAACTGAACTTTAACACATAAACCAGCATATATACAATATTTGCATAGATTTTTTAATGAGTTAATGTGGTGGAGAACACTCCAAACAGGACTGAACACATTTTCTAATTATGTAATGTCCAAGTTCCAGCAAACATCGCTGACATAACTTCACCTATTAAGACATGAACTGCCTAATACACAATTGATACCTAAACTGAAATTAAGCTAAAACACTTCCATTACATCAAACTTGTTCATTACTTACAGAACGTTAGCACATCTCCTTATTGCCAGGAATTTATAGTTTCTATTAGAAATATAATATATAATATATAGTGTTCATCTCCAGTTTTCTAAAACAGACAAGCACCAAATGCTACTCTGGAAGGCAATTTACTAACTTGGATTTCATTTTGCAAAATGTTTTTTCATCAACTAAGATAGAAACATCTTTGGACAAGTATATTCCTGTTTTACAGTCAAATCAATTTAGCCAAAATGGTAGACAGCACCTAAAGAGACAAAATTAAGTTCTCAATGGTAAAGAGACACAGAGATTTAGCTTTCAAAGGGAGAAGCAAAAGACTCCTAGAAAGACTCCTAGGGTTTGTTTTTTGGTTTGGGGGGTTTTTGTTTGGTTTTGGTTTTTGTTTTAAGAATGAAAAAGGGAAAAAAAAACAAATATTACTCTTGAATACCTTCCAAATCCACTTCCCTGCAACACTAGACACTACTCACAAGGCATATCTGTGCACAGAAGTTAAATAAAAGTTTAGTTCATGTGTGCCAGCAGCAGTTCATTAAAATGAATGGTACAATTAAAATGAACCAAGTATAATAAGCATCCTGCAAACTTTTCCTCTGTATTTGGTGATGGCTGCTTTTTATGATTCACAACTTCCCACACCACTGAAATCAGTAATCTGTTATCCACAGTTCAAGGTATTGCAACAATGTAGCTAAAAGAAATACATTGTCTCCTGGAGAGTTTATGAATCTGAAGCACAACATCACAGATGAAAGACATTGCAAAATAGTTTCCGGGCTTAGACGTCTCCTACCACTTTGCAGTAGCCAACACATCAGTTACAATTCCACCTTAAAAAAAATAACACACGAAAAAAACCCAAAAAAAACCCAAAACCAAAAAAACATAAACAACCCACACCAAAACAAACTTTAAAAATAATTTTAAAAAATCAGACCTGCAGTAAAAAGATAAATCTCAAAGGTGAGATGATACAACACCATCTGCTTTAATGTGTTGACAGAGCTGAGACCTAGCACTGCTGAGGGCAAGAAGGCTGTTCTGCAACAGCAGCACGAAAAAACTATTTCTCAGTATTCCACACCTGCTTCATTTAGAGAGGCTTTGGACAGCAACACCTTCCAAAAGGGGTGGGTGCTGCAGCTGCTTACAGGGAGGACCACAAGCAAGGCATCACAGATGTTAACAGTACCAGCACTCAGTACAATGGCTGTTAAAACACAACATCTTCATAAAGAATGTAAGAAAAGTAAAAGAGGCTAAATTTGTTTCTCCAGCAACAGAGCAGATGATACTGCCTGGCAAGCCCTTCAGTGTGTGGCAGCACACAAGACTGTGTGGACTAGCAGCAGGAACAGGTCACTGATCGAAAACGGCTGGAAGTCACCAAGCCAGGAGCATAGCAGCAGTCCCCAGGTCACCAAAAGGGACCACAGCATTGAGCAGTGAGCCACCTCAAACATCAGAGAAGCATCAGAATTTATACTAACACGCACTTTGAAAAGTTCTAATAGCAGATTTAGCTTTTAAACTAACATTCTCCCACAGCAACTAGTAGTTTTGCAGACCCATGCTATTCTCCTCCTTAAATAGTTATTATTTTTAAGGTCTTGTCTTCCGATCTGTAACTTCAGCTGATACGTTTGGTACTGCTTCTGACCATCCAAGGAACTGTACCACAAAACACAAAATTATTCTTCACAACACACTATCTGCTTTTTTCTAAACACCAGCTGTTAAAAAAACGACTTCTCATGTCACTGCACTTTGCATCCATCTGCACTGCTGTGAAAAAAAGGGAAATACTGTTTCCTAAAGAGGAACCAGCTGACTTGCCTCTGCAGAATCACAAAGTCTTTCTAACATTCAGAGAAGAGCATTTCAGATATTGCCCACCTGTGCCAAAATCTGATCAGGGTTATCTTTCCAACTTATCATGATGTTAATTAGTTCAACAGAACTAACTGTTGGAAGAAACATACCCATAGATCTCTCAGGCACTGAATGACATTTAAGATAGGAGGACAGCTCCTTCAGGTTCAAAACATTGATAGAAAAAATGCAGTAAGTCCATCTTTCAGTCATTGTGAGAAAAAAAACAAAACAAAACCAAAAAAAAGCTACAAATATCCTCTACCACTCTGCATTAAACCTTTCTTCACGTTTTTTTCTGCTAAACTAGACTATTTTCCAGCTGGATCACTTTTTCAATCACTTCCACTGCACAGGTCCCTCAAAGAATTGTGCCAGTGTAACTGAAATAGCAATTCAGGCTGCTGAAATGGCATTCCAGTAAAATACAGCCCTGTCCAATCACAGTCTTGAAGGTCAAGTCACTCAAAACTCCATTATTGAGTCTAGCCAAGTTTACTCAACCTTCAAAAGAATGAGAAAAAAAAGTCTTCACAGCACTGTCGTAAATGAGATTTACAAATTCCTATGGGAAAGCAAAAGCAGAGAGTCATCCCTCAGATTCCGATGTTTAAATTTTCTTCCAGCTTAATAGCAGCTTCCAAAGACAACACAGACAAGATGACTGCTCTCCCAAATCTTCCTTCCTGTCAGCAGTACAAGTGCCCACAAATCCAGTTCTTCATAGTTTCTCCAAATTTAACTACCTCTGGGCAAAACTGGCAGTCATGTTATTTCACAAATATTTAAAATACACTGTATAACATACACATTTTTTTCCACTAATATTGAAGCCACTTAGTAAAGCAACACAGAGCAACAAAAGCTGCCAATAAAACCCAAAAGACAATCCTGTGGCCTTCCAAATGCTAAATGTTATTTTTACAACTGTAATGGCTACAACTTAAAAATAAATGCCCTGCCCTTGCTAAAACTAATAGCTTCAGGGTAAATTGTTTATGAGAAACCCCGGTGTGAGAAACTCCTCCCCTGTTTCAACACCTTCCACTGAATCTGATCCCACACTAGGCAGCTGCTCACACTGAACTAGATCCCTTTTCCAGATCTGAGATCCTAGGAGAGAGAGATTCATGGAGGTTCAGACAAACCACTTGCTAATTCATAGCAGGCTCCTCTACTCCCTCAAAATTACACCAGATCAACTAAAGAGGACAAAAATTGGGAGGGGAAAGTAGCTAAATCTGAGACCAGTTTGTGTCAGCACGGACACCAAGGAAAAGTAAACAGAATCGCAGACTAAATTAATGTGTTAAAATCCAGCAAAGGCAGGGAGGTTTTTTTCTTCTTCTTCTTTCTTACTCTATCAAACTGTCTAGAAAACAAATGCTTGCAAAGACTTCAAAATAACTTTATGGCTATTCTATTGACTCTTTATATTTAATGGAATAGTGCATATTAATTTTATTCACTATTTGAATACACATCACTTCAGATACATAAATAAAATTAAAATGGTTTTCACTAAAGTACTTGCAAGGAATGCTATTCCATTACAACCTTAAACTCAGATCAACATTACCTGCCAAATTTAAATTTCTACTACTAGAGAGGGAATGAGAAGGACAACTTCTTTTATATTGCCATCTACAGAGGAACGCACTTACTCCCTCTCCTGCTTCTGGTCACCAGTTGAACAATACAGGGAAGGCTAAAAATCGTGAGTTTCACCATCCTGCATAATACTGTATCTAACTGGAATTCACCACATGCACAGATTTTAAGTTGTCACTCTTCATGCACTAACATATCCAGGGACAGCTGTCCATTCACAAGCAAGTAATACCTGTTCTTCAACATTTAATTAACACATAACCTACTCAAAAGCCTGAAAAATGCATTTTAGATTAAGGAATACTGTTAAAACCTCTCTTAGAATGAAAAATGGGGAAACCTACAGCTTGGTCCAAGTCGATAATCTCTTCTGCCACAGGACCAAATTTGTACAGTGAAAGTCACTATTATAAGAATATAAAATAAGAAAATGGCAGAGTCATTAAGTAGCTAATATTTCATTACATCAAGATAATAATTTAAAGTCTTCAGTATCTGCCATTTTAGAATTATATCCTTCACTGACCTCCTGAGCAGTCTTGGGCAATCTCTATTTTATCTTCCTTTATTTTGTCCTTCTTTCCTATTTAGATTACTGGAAATCTCAAGCACATATCTTGCTATCCTGATTTCAAAGTGACAATGGAACAGATTATGCTTTTGCAACACACTTCACATTGGAAAGTCAAAGTTATTTAGAAGCTGACAATATTATAAAAGGCAACTACTATGACAGCAACACATACAGTAGGACTCCTGGACCTGTACCATCAACAGAGATTGTTGTAAAATGGTTAATGAAACAGCTAATGCCTGACTGAAGATGGATTTTACAATATAAAACAAGTGGCTGCATGTTCAAAATCAGTATTTGGACACTAAGACCAAAGAACAAACAGCACACGTTCTGAAGGACAGAAACTGTATTGTACTGTAAGTACTGAAGTCCTCAACCACTAGGTCACAGCTCTTCACAGGACACAGAAAATAAAATATCACTGTGTCATCCCAGGAGGTAGGCTAGAAACCAGCAAAGGCACATCTTGGAATTGCCACTGAAACATAGCTATGGAGTCTTCAAGACATGTTTGCTTTGCAAGTATAATTATTCTTATAACTTGGCAAATGCAAGGTGCCAAAAAGAAATGCAGTCTAAAACTTCAACTTCAATATATAAGTAAATTCATCTTAAACTACTAAAAACCAAAAATGTTTGATTAAAAAATACTGTAAGAAATGGAGCAAAAATATTATTTGCTTAGATTATTAAGCCATAATATTTTCATACAGACATTTCATTCATACATTTTTCTTTTTCAACTAAAGAGATATTTTTATCCTTGTGGCTATAGATTAATAAAAAATACTAATTTAATACGATTATGTCATACTTCTTTCGCACATATCAGAGAAATATCTCTACAGATATAGATACCACAAGCAGACATGAAATTATGATTAAAAAAAAAAGATACCACAGCCTGCCCTCTCTCCCCACCCCTGAGAAAGCTGAGGCTGCAGGAAAATCCAAGGAACTAAGCATGTCTCATTTTATTTTACTTTTCAACAAAAACATTCTCGTAGATCCAGGCATGTACTACCACTATTTTCTTCGACACATAAAATAACATTGACAAAAAATAACAGGAAAATCTAGAATGAAGAGCATGGTAAAAAGACCATTGGAAACACATCCAATGTAATGTGAAACTGAGGGGTAAGTGGGAGCTGTATGATGACAGCCAGGTACAGGACTTCCTCAACAGACTAACACACAGGTTTGACTTCATATTCCCTACTGACTTCAATGGGATGGATGACACAATACAAGGAGTCAAGTGTCTGCACACACCTTTGCAGAACTGACATCTAGGACAGGAAACAACTCTTATAAATTATTATTCCATATTAAAAAATACTATCACTAGTACAGAAATAGCAAATAATAAAACAAAAAGCCTGGTGTAACTGTGAAAGAAAGGGATCACATCTAGGTTTGTTCTGTGTACCATGTAATTGCTCACAGAAATAAATAGATTATTACTCTATGTCTAATTATACCTGAAATCCTTAAATGCCTTGTTCCCTGGAAGCAATTCTTCATAAATTAAGACCTACTTTACTACTAGTCTTCTATACATCTCTAAGTTGCAGTTCCAAGCCAAACACAAGATCCAAAGAAAAAAAAAAAGTTTCCTAGCAATATTTGGAACAGATCGTAAGGGGAAACAAAAATAAAATTATCCTAGTCTAATAAAATCAATCGGGTAAACATGCAAAGACTCCCTGTAACTACTCCCTGTAACTCCCTGTAACTACTTCCCAGCTAGTTTCCTAGCAGCAAACCCACCCCCCCTCCAAAAAAATTTCTTTTAGCTGAATACAAAAATGGGGAAATTTATTGATCTACATAGCACTGCAAATTCCTAAGTCAAAACGTGCCTTATTTTCTTGACTGATTTACACACTCGCACACAAAATTTAACAAAAAAACCCAAACAAAACCCAACCAACCCACGAAAAAAATGAAGCCCAAAACAACACACGAAGATTTAAAGATGTATTTACTTCTGGCCTAAAACCTGCAACAAGGCTGAGTGGGAGAGTGTCAGTGATCGCTAACCTGCACCCCACCAGCTCCCAGTGCGGACCCCCAGAACACTGCCCCTTCCCCTCCGAGGGCGCGGGAAGCTCCGCGCTGCTCCCGTCAGCCAGCCAGGCCCGGGCTTCCCGGGCAAGTTGGCCACAACTCCTGCGCTACCGGGGCTTGGGGTCTGCACACCCACCCAACATCAACTCCAGGCAGCAGCAGAGCGGATACAGTGAGGAGAGGGGGCGCAGCCGCGTGATTCTGTGAAATTCGTCATTCCAGAGAAAATCGAACGAGACTCGACCTCAGGTTATGGTTTTCCTTCACACACGCAAGTTGGAAACTAACCCCACCAGGGCTCCAGCCCAACGGGGGGATCAGGGCTCTCGCCATGACCGAAACCAACACGTACGCGGGCACGGGTAGAACTCGGGCATTAACCAACGCTCCGCACCCGAATCCGGGGACGAGCCGGTGCCAACAGAACGGCTCCCGCCTGCAGTTACAGCGCGCTCCGCCGGGACCCCGCTCCCCACCCCCGCACCCCTCCGCCGAGGGCACGGGAACGCCAAGAGACCGCTGCTGCCGGCCAAGGACAGAAACGTTCCCAGCGCAGTCCCACGCAGCGGGGATGGCCCGCAAGAGGCCTGGGCCCCGGGCCGCGCCGCACCGCCCCCTTCCCGCCTCCCCACCCCCTCCCGCGGCCCTCAGTCACTACGGGCACAGAGCACGGAGGGAGCAGGCCTCGCTGCCCGGGCCTCGCCACCGCGTCACTCCCGGGCCCTGCCGCCGCACTGGCAGGAGGCGGCCGTGCCCCCCCAGCGGCGAAGCGGACCGGCGGAACAGCCCGCGGAACGGCCTCACCTTCCCACTGGCCTTCTGCGAGCCGCTGGGTGCCTTCTCCGCCATCTTGCCTCTCCTCTCGCTCAGCCCTGGCGGCGAGGAAACGAACACCGATCCCACCGAGCCCGTGAGCGGAGGGCGGGAAGGCGATGACCGAGCAACCGATGGGGCAGCCTGCGCCCGGGCGGGGCGGGGCCCGTCCCTTCTCCTCGGGTGAGGAGGCAAAGGCACGAAAGGCTCTGTACAGCCCGCAGTCCTCTGCCTTGGGTCACTTCCTCTCACGTTAGCAGAAGAAAACCCAAATAAAATGTTAGGCGAACCTAATCTACATAGCACCCGGCTGCGGTAGGGCAGGCAGCGACAGGCAGCCGGCGGCGGGAGCCTTCGATCCCGGCCTGGGGCGCAGTGCAGGCTCGGGCCCTGCTGCGGAGCTGTGAGGGGGCAGCGGTGCCTCTGCTGCCCTTGTGAGGGGCACACAGCCCCGGCGGAGAAACTCGGGGGTGGTCATTCAGGCACAGCACAGCCCCGCATTGCCCCGCTCTGCCCCGCATTGCCCGAGCCCTCTGCAGGGGAGAGGACCGTAGAGGTCACACAGAGCCCTTCTAATCCCCAGATGTTTTCCTACGAGACATTAGCAGGTGGCAGCTGGGAACTGTCCGGGTGGGATGAGAAGAGCAGCCGGGCTTGGCTGAGGACGCTGAGCAGGGCGGTGGGTGGGCGCTGTGTATGCCCACTGGTGTGGAAATGCCCAAATGTGGTTTTGGTGCCCAAAGTGTGTTTTAGATGGGAAGGCCTCACCTGGGATCAGTGCACTGTGCCCCTGCAGTCCTGTGCTGCAGCCGTTCTGCACAGCTCTCATTCATGATCCACGTCCATAGGTCCTGGTCATATAGTTTGGAGGCTGAGCTTGCACCTGAACGCCTAGCAAAGTGAAACAGAATACTGTTTAGAACATCATCAAAATTTTACATTTGATTGAAATAAATCCCAGAATAAAGTTAAAAGAATAGCACAGCCAGTCCTCTTTTGTTGAATATTGCTTAATGAAAGATAATAACCAGAGGTTACCTTATATTTACCACGAGTCTTGCAATCCTGGACTATTTTGGATTTTTATTATAATGTGGAAGATTCCAGGGTGTTGAGTTAATATTTAAGGAAAAGACAGCAGATAAACATAAATGAAGACAGCTTTAAACCCACCAACTCCTGATGCCTACTGCCCTGTGAGGGACAGGAGAGAGCAGGGTCTGCACTAATAACCCCATCTGTCAGTGGGGGATGAAGTGAAAGCATCCAGAAGAGGCAAAAAGAAAGCAAAAGGAGAGGGTGAGAAGGGCAGTGGCAAACGCAGGGGACTGGAATTTCAGAAGGAAGGGTAAAACCTTCAGGAAATATCGCCTTTTGCAGGCATGTGTCCACCTTGCATGTGGAGCCGTCTGACTAGAGCCTGCTGCACTCTCAGTAGCTATTTTCAGGGTGAAAGTTTAGTTACAGGTATTCATAGCTGCTGCCCTAAGTGCAGGTCCTGGCGCTTGATGTCCTGTACGTTCGTCAGGGGCAGTAACACTACAGCGTTACTAAAACCAAGACTCTCGAAAGCTGGAGGAGAGAGGAGAGAAGCCTCCCAAGCCTCTGGAAAACGCCCAGCAACGTCAACTTATACGACCAGCAGCGCATGGACGAGTGGAAACTACGGCGGTTTCGTGTTCCGAGAAGCTCCACGGGAGTCTCGGTACCGCCGCGATCCGCCGCCGTGACTGCGCGCTCCAGCAGGGGGCGCCACCGCCGGGCAGCGCCACCGCCGGCTGCACCTCCCCGCAGGCCTGACGTGAAATTTACCGTGTTGCGTGTTTTCTATTTCCTAAGTCACACAAGAAATAGTAAAATGATAATAACCAGTCTGCGAATACAAATTCCCTTACCCTGCAATCAAATAAGTGGTTGGCCAGACAGTGCTGTAGCCACAAAGGTGAGAAGGCAGAAATCCTCATTTCTGCCTGTTTTTTGAGCCTTCTTCCACCTTTTGCAAAACAACCATGCAAACATTTTCTGGTAATGGATAAGCAGCTAAGGCAAGAGGTATCACATGTTTATTGAGCTCCCTTCAGCAAATAAGCAATTACAATGATAAGTATTTTCTATACCTACAGCTGACACACTACCTTACCATTTAGGGTCTTGCCTTTTGCTCTGGAGGACAGTTCTCCAGTTCTGCAACCACCTGCACATCTTCCTGTGGGGACCCCAAGGCCTGAAGTAGAATGGAGGGAAGGAGAGAGAAAAAAACCCTGCTCCTTGACAGTAGGATTTTGGAACATTTCCATCGGTTCTTTTAGGCTTCACTGAGCTCTCAACTTGCCCACAAGAGGACCCATTCCATAGGAAGAGATGGTGTTGGACAAGGAAGTTTAGCAAAGGATCAGGCAGGATCTTATGCTTCAGAATACAAGTCAAGTCCTCTTTGCCCATCTTTCTCACTGTTTTCTTCACCAGCTTGCAGAGGCACAGGGTTAGTGTCAGCCATGATCTGCTGCTGGATTTTTTTTAACACAGTAGTGCAAACAGGTGCAGCAATGAGTTGGAAGTAAACAAGCTCGGGAACTTCTACTGGATAGAAGGGGCATTTAGGGCTGCAGGAGGAGACACAACATGCTTCTCAGCTCCTCTGGGATTGCATTAATAATAAATATGAAAGACTGACACTTCTGGATAAAAAGCAAACATCTAGATGAAAAGAGAAATGTGCCCTTGGATACTAGAGGTTTGAGGCCATTAATGTTTTGAAAATTTGTGCTCCATTTGGCCTCAATCCCTTTATTTAATCCACCTCATTAATCCTTTTTAATTATCCAACTCATTGTTTACTGCTCAGCCTTCTACACTCTTTTGTAATTCATAAACTGCACAAAACTAAGAGCATCATGATGCAGGGCACACTGTGAAAAACATGAAAGATATAGTTAGAGCTTCAAAGGTCATCTCTAAAGATAATTTTTCAGAATGAACTGTCCTGAATCTGTGCTATTTATAACACATTACAGTTGTACAGTAGCACTTGTGTACAGTTAGTGAATGACAACACATGTGAGTGTCTTGGGCTTAATGGCAGAGAAAGGGGAGAGGGAGGAGAAAGGAGAGAAAGGAAGGAGAGAACGGGAGGAGAAAGGGGGAGAGAGAGAAGGAAAGGAAGCAGTGAGATGTAGAAATCTATGGAGAGTTAATGCTGGAAAGGGTAGGCTAATGATAATATTAAAAAGAAATTACCAGACATTTTTCACTTTAATGCAGTAGGTCTGGTGGCAGGTCTGGGAGCTGTTTATTAACTATTGTTACAGTGACAGATATCATTAGGCAATATATTAGGGACTATCATGAATTATCATAAATAATTAACAATAAGCTGCATTAAGTAAACCACACATTGCAATGCATTACCTTTGTCTTTCAGGCTGTGTTTTCCCCACTTTCAGAGGGGATCTCTTTTGCTCTCACGCCAGGCCAAATCATAGCTGAATGGTTGCAATCCTTTTGCAAAGGTGGGTATGAGGGAAGAGGAGGAATTTAAAGTGCTGTGGAAGTTCCCTACCCTGTAGCAAAGGAAGCATGTTTGAGGACACAAGGCTGTCAGATCAGGAGTAGGACAGAAGTGTAGCTGTTGGGTGTACAGGTGTGTAATTGTGAGTCATTTTGTGCTCTTGGTAGTCGTCCACAGATCCCTAAAGCCACAGGCTGTGTGCCATGTTTCACCATTGCTTAAGAAGCAGTCTCCCAGCTTCTTTTCCTTATTCTACCTTTCATCTCCTCCCACTTCTGAGACAGAAAACTGCTAGGTAAAGATTCTCAAAACAGGTGGCTGCACACTCCTCCATGTACTTGTGTGTTGCTGGGAAGCTGTGCAGCGTGAGAGGAGAGCGGGGCAGCAATGAGATGAGAGAGAGGCAGGCAGCAGGCGCAGCCAAAGCACAGGTAGTCTGGGCTGCTTGGAGCCACTGGACTGAAATGAGATGTGTTAGCTGGGACCCCCAGCATAAGAAAAAAGAGCCACAGGGTGGCTGGGAGAGAGCTGTGTGGCTCTGATGTTCTCAGCAGCCTGGAATTTTTTCTACAGCACTGGTCTCCCTCTCTAAGCTGGAGCAGTCTCTGTGTTGCTCTGTCTCTCAGTGCTTATGCCTTTCCATCTCTCAGCTGTGACCCCTGCTGTAGCCCTGCCAGTCAACACCCACTGTCCTTTCCAGGATCCCACCACTGTGCTGGCACATGTGTCTTATTGGGGAACCTGTGTTTTTTCTCTCCCTGGGACTCATCAAGCTGTGAGGCCCATTATGGAGACCAGTCACAGCAGCAACATCTGACTGGTAATGTCTGGCTGACAAAGGTTGGTAATTTCTGGTGTATTTTACAGGCATTAGTGTGAATATCAAATGAATATCAAAACTTAATTTCAAAAGTTCTCCTTCAGCTCCTTGTCAGAGTAAATTGGCTTACGTGTCTGGAATCCAGATGTGCAAATTTATCAGCTGTTTAAAAGCATGGAAATTCAAGATGAGTGCAACAGCAATCTTCCCTTTGTTCATACGAAGAGTTCCTCCTTTCATCTTACTAACAGTGAGTAGCAATTTGCACTCTGGAAAACACTCAGCACATACAAACAAAACAATTTAGACATGCACTTTATACGTAAGGGTTCAGTTGTGCAACAGATGACAAGTATTTTGCCCTTGCTGTGAGATCCTGGTAAGTGGGACAGTAGTGGGTGCTGACCATGGAAAACATATATTAAATAGCCATACCCCCCGTGTGCTATTCTTCATCACAGGAAAACTAATTTTGATGCAGTGCTTATATTTGGATTTGCTGCTGTCCAGAACAACACAAGTGTTACACAAAATCTTTCAAAAACAAGAATTTGAAAAACACAGCATCCAAATATTCAGAAAAATTTCCTAAAATGTGAAGGGTTGCTGTTCAAAGTTTTTTCAGATTATTTCAGATTGGTTTTATGTTTTTTAAAGCATAAGGAACAAAAATCTGAAAATACTCAACTTGAATGTAAAGAGAGCAAAAAATTAGAAGCTCCTGGTGAAAAAGAGGTTAAAATGAACATTGCTGTACAACTATGATGTATTGGTTATTGTTACTTCATGTACCTTATTTAGCTTTTCACACCTCTAAGTGTGGCTTTTTAATACAAGTATCACTTTCACTTTTCTTTATCTATTAAGGAATTATGTTTATAAAGTATAATTGCCCCTAATTTGTTACTCGAGAAGGAGAAAATGATGCAATTTTTCCTGTTTATCCAGTCCAAAAAAAAGATAGTGGGATAGAATCTCTAAAGGCAAGTTAATCTCTTCAATATTGGATCGAAGCACTGTGCCCACCCTATTATTACAAAAGATAATAATCACTGCAATAGAAAGTTAACCATAAGGATATTATTTTTATGGGCTTGATAAACACTTGGGGAAGGATTAAAAAAGAAAATCACATAGGACAAAAGGACCATGTTTGTCTGCATATCTGTTAAGATGCTCTCCCAGAGAAACAGCGAGCATGAGCTACACAAAACAAAGTTAAATGAGGCTGAAGGCTCATTCTGTAACACCTGCTCTTTGTAAATAAATAGAGCCAAATTCTACCATGACTCAGAGGGGTTCCAAAGGTGTCAGAACAGAAACAGTTTTACTGAAGAAATTATAGTGGAGAAGGATAAAATTCCAGAGCAAACAAAGAGGTTAAAAGTTTTGTTTCAGATAAAATTTCTTACCAAGAAATAAATCAGTAAAATCTATGTTGAGAGTGAATATATAGAAAGGAAAAGGAATGGAAGAGAAATAGAGATGTATGGTAAAGGATTATGTCAAACAAGAGCTTTTAAGATTGATATTTGCCAGTGTGAGTGGGTTGAACTGGGTGAGGCTGAAGGTGTATCTTCAAAAGCATCTTCAATCTTCCAGCCACCACCATTGCTTGTACACAAGAGGAGTTTCTGTCTGGTGGTATATTTAAGTTAATTTCTTTACTGACTCAGAAAAGCAATGGATAAAAGGAGGTCTCAGTAAGACCTCTTCCTTAGTACTGAATGTGTTACAGAGAAAAAGATTAAATGAGCAAGTGAGCTTTTTTTGTTCTTGTTAATTAAAAGCTATAATTTTATTGGGGTGGCTTGAAGTAATTCAGGATTTCTTATAGTGCTCTTGATATTTCAGACAAAGTGATACCTTGTGAAAGGACTTCAACAATAAATAAAACAAAAGTATAATATAGAAACAAATCCACATACAGTATTTTGGCACATCTTTTTCTTTGACTCTTCAGCCAACGCTGATTAACATTATCTTTCAATACTTACTCCATTAGGCAGAGCCTTCATCAGTGTTTTAAGAGTTTTCACACAGGTTATTTGGAGACAAAGCCTGCAGAAAATTCTATGCATGCTAGAAGAAACCTTGGTATATGCTAACCATGCCCTTCTAAATATAAGAGAAATGCACTGAGGCCTTTTTTGTGCACTACATTACATGGACCCCTCTCTATGAACTCCAAATGCCCTGATTTTCTCTTACCTACCATGTAACAGTCATGTGACATTGTCCTCCATGAACT
The DNA here is from genome assembly GCF_003957555.1 of Calypte anna. Lineage (NCBI taxonomy): Eukaryota > Metazoa > Chordata > Aves > Apodiformes > Trochilidae > Calypte > Calypte anna. The sequence goes on along the minus strand of NC_044255.1, from coordinate 10,913,082 downwards.
ACGTGTGAATGTAGCCCCACCAGGGCTGTGTCCGTCTCAAACCACAAGCAAACTCCACCTGCTCCTCCCAGTCTGGGCTGTGCCCCCATAAAAACACAAACCCAGTGGGTGTCCCTCCCAGGAAGCCAGGTGACACCTCAGTACCCCCTTAGGCAAGAGGACTGAATGCCTCCCACATCCCTGAAAGTCTGGGGGTTGTAGGAAAGTCAGAACGTGTTGAACAAGCCCTGCTGCTACAAGGCCAACAGTTCCCAATCAGCAGCCAATGCTGTTGTTTTTTAGACACCATCTGTTGCAACAGCTGCTGGTGGCTTTCCAACAGGCTCTTCAGTGCAGGTCTAAAACCACATGGCTCCCAGTCAACCACCTCTACTTATCTAACCTTGACAAGGGAGGCTGAAGATCATGGTCTCTTTGCTCCTCTCCTCCCTGGGGCCTGCAATGGCTCCCTGACTTAAATGGAAGCACCACGCAGGGATTAGTAGAAATAGCCACCAGAGCCCTACTGAGGAGTGCCCCTGTGTGTGGTGTGGTATTCTGTGCTGTGAGCAAGGCAGGGGAGGACGAGTTATCTTCTAACAGACCCCTCACCACCCAGTGCATCTACAGTGATGCAGCAAATGGTTTAGCATTCAGCCTGTGTCCTCTGCAGGTTGTCCTTGCTAGTGCAGAGCAGCCCCATGAGGGTGCTGAGATCTATCAGGCTGAGCATTTTTCGCTTAGCCCCAAAGAGTCTTTTGTCTCCCTAGATCAAACACGGCAGAGCCCAAGCAAGCAGGGCCCTGCTCACTCCCAGCTCAGCTGAGGCTGAGGGCAGGCAGATAATGCAGAGCCCTCTGTCAGTCACTCCTTCAGGAGTGTCCAGCTGGCATGTCCCTGCATGCCACCAGGCGCAACCCCTACCCTCCTGCCCTCTGGAACATGTGGGCATCAAAGCACGTTAGGTCCATTATCTAAAAAACAAGTCTCTTAGTTTAATATTTTACTCTTCCCCTTGGCTTTTCAGCACTGGTCAGTTGTGCTTATTTATCTAGCAGGACTCCTGTGTAATTTTTATAAAGACTATAAGCAGTGTCACCAGCCTGCCCTACTTCTGACAGTTCTGTAAAATCAATATTTTGACTGTAATGAAAAATATATTGAAAATCACTTTGAGCAACACATTTTTGCTGGGTTTTGTGCCAGTTTTTAAAACTGTATTTCTGATTATCTCCTTGTTCTGGTAACTTTGCATGTTGTCATGGTTTGCTATTGAATAGAAGATTTTTATAAAAATCTTTGGACAGAGTAGCCTAATTTCATTGGGCCCTGCTTTATTTATCTAGATACCACAGTGTAATTTATGTGTATTTATCTAGATATCACAGTGTAATACAAACCTTCGAAAACCTAGGGCTATTGGTTGTCTAAGACCATCTGAGTTCAAACAAACTGGAAACACATGGAAACAGCAGAGAGCAATTCCTTATTCCAGCTCCCACCTGAGCCTGCAACTTACCTTTCTGCACAGCCTTCTCTTTACTTCATGCGTGTCAAGGTACAGGAACACGCTCACAGCGCTTTTCCTTGTATTTTTATATTTGGATTATATAACAGTATCCTCTTGCATAACCGCTCCACCGGTAAATGAAGGATCAACTCGGAGCAGCTGCTGTCAGACGGTTACCGAGTGCCCGTCCCAGCCACTCCACTTGGAGAGCAGAGGTAAGGTGGGTCCCAGGTGCGTGCCCGATATGTCAGGGAGACGTACCCCCTTCGCAGCCTGGCTGGGAATGTTAAGCCTGAAATAAGGTCTGCATTAATTGCATGAGACAGTGTCATCAAAGAAACCAGGTCTCAGGCAGCTTCGCTGCACACGCGGCAGAAATCCGCCCAGCTGCCAGATGACCCCTGTCTGGGGCTATCTCCCTGGTCTGCCCTGCCTGACAGGGATGCCCTGACCCCGCGGGGTCACCCTCCCCTTACTCGGGGTTGTCACCACCCTCGCTGGCGCAGCCGCGGGGCTGGGCGGCCGGATCCGCAGCCCCCCCGGGCCTCCAGTGCCCTCCCTCCCCCGCTTTGTGCTTTTGTGCCAAGCCGCCCCTGTGAGCAGGGCCCCGTGCAGTGGGGGGTTCTGCTCGTGTCCTTGCACCCGGGACCGGTCGAGAGGGCCCTTGAGCGGCCCGCTTTGCCCGGGCCCCGCAGCACACCTTGCTGCGGGGAGGATCGGCCGGAGTGGACGCGGGGCTCTACCGGGCCCGCCCCCCAACCGCCACCACTGCGGCCGCATCAATCATTAACGTTGGCTCGGGTGTCCAACACCTCTCTCCCCGGGAAACCCTACCCGGGGCGGCGGGGGCGTCTCTCCCCGCTCCCCGGGAGCACTGGATGCGCCGCTGGTTTCCAGTTACCGCGATGCCGGGCGGCGAGGCGGGAGGAGCCGCGGCGGTGCCGCCACTGCCCCTGCTGCAATGAGTGATGCTGCCGGGGGCGGTGGCGGAGGAGGAGAAGAAGCGCAGAGCCACCGCGGCTCCTCCGCCGGCGGCTGCGGGAGCAGCGGCTCTACCTCTCCCAGGCAGCGGCGGCGGGGCGAGGTGGCGGCGGGCGGCGGGCCGGGTGCGACGAGGGAGCCCAGGTCCGGCGAGGGCAGCAGCAGCAGCAGCATGCCGGCGGGCGAGGGGGACAAGGAGGAGGCGACACCGCCTCCTCGCCCCGCTGCTCTGCTGCGATGGGACGAGGTGCCCGAGGACTTCGTGGAGTGCTTCATCCTTTCGGGCTACCGGCGGCTGCACTGCTCGGCGCAGGAGTGCCTGGCCTCGGTGCTGCAGCCCACCAACGAGACCCTCAACTTCTGGACCCACTTCATCCCGCTGCTGCTCTTTCTCAGCCGCTTCGGGCGGTTGCTGCTGCTGCGGGGCGCCGGGGACGTGCCCTTCCACCACCCGGCTCTGCTGCCCCTCTGGTGCTACGCCTCGGGGGTGCTGCTCACCTTCGCCATGAGCTGCACAGCCCACCTCTTCAGCTGCCTCTCCCCGCGCCTCCGCGCCGCCTTCTTCTACCTGGACTATGCCTCCATCAGCTACTACGGCTTTGCCAGCACCGTGGCCTACTCCTACTACCTGCTGCCAGGGCTGAGCCTGCTGGACGCTAGCGCCATGAGCCACTACGTGCAGCAGCAGCTGGGCTGGCAGCTGGACTGCAGTCTGCCCATCGCGGCCTACCGCACTCTGGTGCTGCCCGTGGCCCTGGCACTGGCTGTGGGCTGCACGGCCGCTTGCTGCCGCAGCCGTGCCGCCTGCTGCGCCTACCCCTTCGCTGTGCGCACCTTCGTCTTCGCCATGCCACTGAGCATGGCCTGCCCCATCATGCTGGAGAGCCTCCTCTTTGACCTGCGCACCCGCAACCCCACGCTTTTCGTCTATTTCTACCGGCGCTACTTCTGGCTGCTGGTGGCTGCCTTCTTCAACGTCAGCAAAATCCCTGAGCGTATCCAGCCAGGACTGTTCGACATCGTGGGACACAGCCACCAGCTCTTCCACATCTTCACCTTCCTGAGCATCTACGACCAGGTGCACTATGTGGAAGATGGGCTGGCCGAGTTCCTCAAGGCACCCCTGGCCGCCCCCACCTACCTTGGCACTGTGGGGTATATGCTATTACTCACGTTCTGCCTGGCTGTGGTCGTCAGGAGGTTCCTCAATGTTACAGACCTCTGCAAGCAGGATTAGTTGGGCCAGCAACCCTTGGGACAGTGACCATCACGACAGTGACCCTTGAGCTGGAGACCGGAGAGGGCTGATGACTTTCAGACTGGTGACCCTCAGACTGGCTCCACCACGTCCTGAAGATGCTGTGAAGCCGCAGGGAAACACACCTGTGGAAGAGCCAGGTCCCTTTCACGAAGGGTTGCCAGAGAGAATGACCATGGTGGAACTGCTCGTGCTCTTTAAACTACTAGGTTACCAGGGGAAGCAAGCAAACGCTTACTGGTATGTTGCTGCTTAGAGTATAAGCTGAAATAATTTAGCTCTGCTACTAGGAAGAATGCATGAACTCTGAATGCCACCTACTAATTTAATAACAATTAGGTTTAAACTAGCTCTGTGTATACATATATATTTATATATTTAGCTACATACTTATTAGCTACATATATGTGTATATATATATATACACCTGAAGACACTTGTGCAATGAATACTTATAGACTTTTAATCTACTCCTGTATGAAATTTCCTAGCAGATTATGCACTGACATTTATCTTCCTCTGTGATACTGTAACAGGCTTTGCAGCCACATACTGGATTTTAAATGCAAACAAATCGATAGCTATCTATAGTTTCTAAGGTCTTGCAGCCTCTTCAAGCCAGGGAACAATAGATATAACAGAGAGAGGAAAAACAGCTGTGAATTATTACAGATTTACCAGTTGATGAAGAGACATGAATTAGACAGGCAGTGCATGGCTGGTGTAGCCATTCATATACTAAAATAAAAAAGAATACGTAAAATAACTGAACCAGAAAGGGGTCAAACTAGTTTGGAGCAGGGGTGAGGGGAGAAGAAGGGTGCTGCATAATGGCCTGGCTCTTCCCTCAGCATGTCAAAAACATCTGTTGTGTTAAGGGGGTTGCTAAGGGGCCTCTATCTTCCCTGGTAAAACACCCCCAAATCAGCCCTTTAAAAGTCAGATGCCAGACTTTCTATAAGCCCCTGTCAAGCTCAGTGGGAGTTCTGTGAATGTAAAGAGAATAATTGATGCATGAGATCTTATTCTGGATCAGTTAAAGAATTACATGGAACTGGTTTCTTCTGCTCTTTAACTAGATCTCTGTCAGACTTACCAACCTAAAATTAGTTGCAGAATAAGGTACTGCTGAATCTGAGTCCAGGACCTAAAACCTGCATCTGCAAGCACTGGTTACTGGCATTTTCTCATCATTCCCCACCTTTTCCTATTTTGATTAATTGTGGCTATAACTGTGTGTTTTGAAGTCCTCTTTCAAAAGCTTGAGGGGGTTTCAAAGACAAGAATGATGAGATACTTTCCAAAGCAGCACCTTTTCACAACAACCCAGGTATTATCCTTCTCACTCAACATACAGCTAACTACAGATTGAACTTACTCTTTATATAAAGAGACATTTTTTTAAATTATGTGCAGATTTTAAACAGATATATTTTGATTTTGTCTGACAGAACAAGTGTGCAATAATATTACACAAGGGGTCACAACTTGAAATTTACGTGAGAAACTGCTTCTATACCCTATTTTCAAATAGACAGGTGGTACTTTCTTTAGGAAATTCTGGTGTCATACTGCACAATAGTGTAGCAGCTCTTTAACTCAGCCTCTGTGCCCTTATTGTGAAAACACATTTCTGCTTGGAGTTTCTCACTTTCGTGAACATGTCATCCAAACCCCAAGAAAATGTCTTGAGTCCCATAGTCTTCTGTAAGACAAAGCCCCCTTTGTTTATAATGGGAATACAGGAAGGAGTATAGCTAAGAATCATCAAGTCAAATCCTTACTATGGGTCAAAATTATCACCCAAAACTGTAATTGATATATTCGGTACCAATGTCAGCTTTGTGAAAATTTCCCTATGAAAGTGCATAAGCTAAAAGAAAATTATAACCACTTCATTTTACCTTTTAGCTCAGCCTATTTTAACTATAATAGCTTGAATCTTTCAGACTCTCAGTGAATTATGAAAATAGCCTAAAAAAATATGTATTCTTTGCCAGCCACAGTTCTGCTAGTATATAATTTGTGGCAGGGTCACATGTGGTCTCTTAGGGAGATTGGCAAGAATTTTCTGAAACAGCAGTTCCCAAACTGTAGCCTCTTGAATTATCACTGATGGGCCATAAAAAAACAGCACAGCCCTGTGTGGCTGTCTGTGTTCCATTTTCATTTGCCAACCTGCATTAAAAGAAAATTAAAACTACATGAAGTAATTTTAATTTTACATATTTTCATTAACTTTTATCATAAATATGGCATTGCTTTATTCAAATGCCAATAAAGCAGAAAATTATCTACACCACTGGGAGAAGAGGCTGGTTCACAACCCTGTCATGCTTGAAATGTGCTTTATATTGTGGAAAATCCCTGGAAATTCTCAACAGAAAGCAAATATATCAAGACCTGCAACAATGCTTTCCTATGGATTTCCAGAACTGCAAAAAGAGGCCAAAATCTTTGAGATGTGCTGTATTCAAGTTAAAATAATAGAGGCATAGTTAGAGCCCAATGACTCATCCAAGTTTCAAAACTAATTATGTAGAAAAGGTTTGCCTCAGAGATGCCACTGGCATGCCCAACCAGCAATTAAAAAAGCTAAGAAATAAATCAAAAAGGCTAGGGACAGCAGATCTCAGCACTAGAAGACAGCTCAGAAACAAGCAACAGTAAAAGCCAAATGGAAAAAAAGGCTTTAAACGCATACTGTATAATTAATTATATTTGTGCTTGTCAGTCACAATGTAGAGGACATCTCAAGAGGCAATGTCAAAAAAAAGCTGTTGCTAACTTGTAAAAATACATTTGATATTTGCAGTTACGCCACACAGGGTCATCTATATATATCTCAACGACAGATAACAGTATAAAGGTTGGATTGCAACCAACTGCAATTTTACTGGAATCTTACTGCTGTTAACAGAGGTGCCTGTGAGCCCCAGTCACACTGCAGATTTGCTACCTGGCTCTGAACATGGCTTCATTTAAAACTTTCTTTTGGCAAAATGCTGAGGCACGTGTATGGGCCCAAACTCTTCGTGAAATTATTGGTAAATGCTGGTTGCAAATGCTGCTGTTTGAGCCATTGTAAACAGGCTGTATGAATCAGGAATGAATGGGTACAGGGAGATGTGATTAGATTGTAGGAGCACTAGTTAATGTACGCTTATTCATTTGTCTGTTTACAATGTGGCTACAAATTAAAAAGTTACAGTAAGTGTGGATAGTATCTAAGGAAATACTATCTGAGTGTCTGTGTTTATTCAGTGAAGGACATGTATGCAGATGATTGCTCCATTTGCCATGTCCAATAGCCAGTCTTCATAAATACAGACAGAACAAAACTAAGTTAAAGAGGTTAAAAGTGGAACAAGACATCTATAATTATAGTGCTTGAATTTGCTCATGTAGAAATGAATGTCAGCATTCGTATGGCTTGTAAGGGAACAGGATCTCTTATTACTGTGAAAGTATGCATGGCTCAAAGTCTGTAAGCTTGGGCAGGACTGGATGTCTAACTGTGGACTCATAGCTCACCTTTAAAGCCAAAAGAGGCTTTTCAGGCCTTTTATGGTAGAATCTGTGTGGGGATGAGGGACGAGGAGAGGACTGGAACATAAGGCGATGGTCCAAAAACGTCTTCGTGTCTGTCCATCTTTGAGTGATGTACCTGTGCCAATGTGAACTGATTGTTGATGGGGCCAGTTCTGAAGTGTCAGTGGCACAGACACCCTCCCTTGCAATCATCATGTGCCTGGAACTGCAGTCTACACATTGGCAGATATTCAATAAGCCTGGCTGCTGGGCACTTCTGAGTAATCTGTAAGCTTGGAGCTCAGCTTTGTGTAAGATTGATAAACATACCTAGTCTGTAGTAACCAGCTTGCATTCTGTGATGATGCACTATATCTTCTTCTGCAGTGTATTCATCTGAATGTCACTAACCAGAATATCTGTGCAGCTCTGAGATGCTTCATTAGCGAGACTGGAATCTGCAGTCTGGAAACAAAGGGAAAGGTTTCATCTGCATGCTGCACTTGGAGAAATTTAGCAGTCAAAAATAGAAGCACATTGGTTTTTGCTAAATGATAGTTTTGCCTAGTCGTTCTAGCATTGTGCTTGTTATTTATTTACTGAATCCAGCTACTATGCTGGATTCTTGTCAACAGTGTACTTGCAAAAAATGACAGTATGAAGGTTTTACTTTAAGTAAACTATCTGAGGCAGCACATTCATAAAGTATTACTGCACTTAACTCTGTTGATTACCATCCACATGCCTTACAGAAGCAAATCATACATGTAGTAATTGCCCAGATTATACTGTTTTCATTGCCTATGAGATTAAAAATCACCAAGTGGCTGGTATCAGTCCCTGCTTTGCCGCTACCTGTGCTATAATCTAGGGCAAATTGGTTAAACTGTGTTAATTTTTAATTTTAATTTTAATATTATTAATGTTTAATTTAATTCATGTAAAACACTGGAATCGTACCAGGGTTGAATATGACCCTCTGTGACTCAGTTTCCACATCTGTAAGATGGGGAGAATATACCTTACCTACCTCGCAGGGTTGCTCTGAAGACTAGCTAATGTTTGTAAAGCACTCAAAAATGCAAAGACCCTCCTAGGTGCTAAGAAGAAATACTACTGAACTCCGGCAGAGAGAATGTTATCTTTTTCTGTAGCTCCTCATCTCGCAGGGAGAGGAACATGAATGTCTCTAGTCCATGAACTCCTGGGACAAGCCCTCAGCATTGCCATACTCTTGGAGGTTCACGTCCTCTGTCTTTTGGAGCTGATGGCAAAATTTCCACTTCGGGGAAGGGGGGGGCACTAAAGACCTAAGCAGTAGTAAACAGGCTGACTAGATGCTTAAGGGTTGGGAATAAAGAGAAAAGATGTATGTGTTAAGTACTCTTCAGAAATTCTCAGTGGTTGCTTGTTCATTCAGCCATGGATTGTATTCCAGTTACGGTGAAACAATGGAGCAAGATTTCCCATCTGTGTCTGTAAGACTATGAGTGTGTCTTAGTTGCTACTGGGACTTTTAGTCTACTTCAAGCTACTTCTTATCAGAATAAAAAGACCTTAAATAAATAAAGCTTTTAAATAAACATGTGTAATCATTTGGGAACATAAAATTATATTGAGCAAACACCTTTCTATTTTCCCCTCCCTTATCCAAAACCAACAACATGGAGCCAATCCTGTTCTTGAGTAAAAACTGAACTTGGATCTTCTTATCACATATGTGTACTCTTATTTTGCTGGGAGCCTGACTAATTATCCAGCTAACCCACTCTGCCCTTCTTCTGGACAGACTGGAATAAACAAACAGCATCACTGAGTAGAGCTTTTCTAACTGGCAGCAGTAGTGGAGACCAAAATAAAGAAATAAAATTAAATTTAAAAAAAAAAAGAGAGAGAAAAAAAAGTAAAAAAAAAAAGAAAAGATAAAGACATCAAAGACATTTCAGTGGTTCATTAAGTCAAAGCCTCTACTGTTAGAAATTCACCTTGTTCAAGTATATTCTTAGCTTCTGTTAGACACCTGTAAGTCAGGGATACTGACCAACCAACACCCAACTTACACCCAACTTCATCCTTTTCTCAAATAACATGCAAGATGCTGAGGAAGTGTCACATGCACTGAAAGACACAGATTTCTATTTAGGATGTTCAGTGTTTTGGAGCTGGGTGTGGGATAGAGTTAAACTGTTTTCACAAGTTGCTTAGCCTGTTGCTGCTTCATTCCTCTGAATTCAGTAATAAATTAATGACCAAAAGGAAGCAGGCTTTTGCTTGCAGTTCCCTGTAAGGAAACATCACCAGCAGACTTCTGCTTTCAGGGCAATTGCTTCCTGTACTCAGAACACAGAGGATTCTGAGGTAGGGCTTTGCTATTTCATGTGAACACCTTAGGTTTCTGGTTGTAGCTGCAGCTAATAGTATGGAGAAACAGTTTCTATAAAGTCAGTTCTGTTTGCTAGAGATTCAAGCACGCTTTAGTATAAGGTACCACATTTAAGGGTCTGTGCATGCAATGAACAAAAAATGTGAATTTTGTTTGGTTCTGTTGGAAGGGTTTCAAAATTTACTCTTTGTACACTTTGGATGCTGACTACTGTATATGTAATGACTATGCATTTTTAGCAAAAAAAGTGTGAGCTATAAATAAAGTTGATTCTGAGTACATTTTTGCAGAAAGCATTTATAAAGTTTTTTGTTTCTCAGTAGAAATTACTGTGACACCTGTAGGATTAGAAATGTGTTGAATGTAGTTATCTTCAAACATAGATGTTGTTAAGTACAGGAAACTCCAATTCTTGTTTAGTGTTGTCTCTGAAAACACTATACCACAGCAAAATTATTGTTGCCATTTTATTGCCTTTTATATTTTAAAATAATAAAATAGCACCATTACTGATTTTGTTCTTTAATATATATGCTAATAGGCATCCCAGTTATATTAAAAATCAATTATAAGTAATGAGATCAATGTTCTGCCTACAGTGCTCATTGAAAAATCATGGAATTGGTAGCAACCACTAAGTCAGGAATCCCAGCAAAATATTGACTGCAAAATGAAGAGGTCTATTTGGCATCAAATAAAGCCTCTCATTTGGTGGACTAAGAATGTTCCAAGTGGGAGAACATTGTTTTCAGTTCAAGTCATGCACCAAAAAGCACTCAATGAGCTGCAATTATAGAAACTACCTGCCTTAAGCATTGTGTGTCAAAATTCAGCAGGACATAATGTAGCCCAGTATAACTGCAGGTACCTCCTGATACAATGGAAAACTGTAGAATCTTCTCATTGAAGTTTTAGAATTCCTTTAAAAATTCTAAAATTCTTGAGATTCTAAAAAAAAACCAAACAAATTCCTACACAAACACATGCTTTAAAAGACTACATCCTACAAATAAACAAGTGCTTCAAAAGACTGCACTCTACTATTAGCATTTAAAGGCCTTTCATAGTGTTATCAGTAGGCTCTGGACCTGACTGCTGGACATCAATATGCTGAAGGAAAACCTCACAGAAGTGATGGAGTTAGTGAGAATGCTAAAATACTGAACAGATTGGAAAGCAACAAAAGTCACTCCTAGGACAGGTAATTTATTGATATACCTCAGCCTTCATCTGAGATGGCTCCATAGCTGTTCAACAACCAACTGAAAATCTGAAGGCAATATATGTTTTGTTAACATGGTATCTCTTCTCTGACAAATTGCACTAGAAGTCAGGACACTCTATTTGTGGAGGGAAAAAAGAGCACCTGATATATAGCTTTAACCTTCTGATTTTATTCTGTCATTAAGCGATAAGGGATGGTTAGTAGAATCTGTGACTGGAGAATAAAATAATTAAAACCTAAAAATCTGGTAAAAATGAAAAGCAAAATAATGATAAGGCCAAATCTTGGTTTCAGTAATGAGTGTCTGGGGCAGGCACTGCAGAAGTTTTCTTCTGCATGGAAAGGCCCTCTATTGCAAGGCAGATTTCTTCTTTCAAGGGTGAAAAACTTCTGTTTGTAGGAAGCTGGAGGTATTTCTCCTGTCAGGGAACATGGCATTTGAGTATATGACATATGCTTTACAGGAGAATGAAAACATCATTGTTATCACACAATGATCACACAATCTTTTTGCAGAGTAAGCACTTTTATGGAGTTCTCTACTATGAGTTTCTCCTGCCCCCAAGACCTAATCCTTCCGTGTCCCTCCTGGCTGATGAAATATGAAAAAGTAGTTTTCCTTCATGTAAGGTGTTAAGTCTACTTCTCATTTATTATCCCCCCTTTGCTGGGAAACATCTGTTCTCTTCCTCTCTCCTCTTTTGTCCTGAAGAACTAAGGAATACCACTTGTACAAGAAGAAAAAGCTTAATTTTTCCCTCTTTATACATTGGGCTCTCTGAATCTGCAGTCCTGGGGCTATGGAATTCAATAATTGGCACACATAATGTTCCAAAATCTGAGCTTTTCTTTTTAGCAGCGCTTGGAAAGACAACTATGAAATGTCAATGAGGTGGATAACAAGCAGCTATATCTGAAGTACTCAGAAACAATATAAATAACGAGTGAAAGGTAAACAGGTTCTTTGGGCAGCTTCTCTGATACCTTTTGTACACACAGACAATCTTCATCAAAAATTTAGCAAAGCTCATAAGAATGTGCTTAACTTAATATACGTTTATCTTTGTTCATTCACAGGGCTGAACCTGGCCCTGTGTTTAAGTTTGCTATAGAAGCAGAGCCCTAATGAGCAGACAGTGCCAGGGAAATGCTGCCAGCAAGAGTCTGGCACAGCAAATTCTGCCATTCAGCCCAAAGGCAGTGCCTTACCTTCAGACACCCAACACCATCATTCCCTCCTCTGCCTCAGTCAGCATCACAAATGCACCAACTTAGTAATGAAATAAAACGACAAATTTTCCAACTGTAATAATGACAATTACAAAACATTATTTCTTGTACTCTGGTAGAAAAACATAGCTTAGAGTAAGCCAGTTTGGAACAGTAATCAGTCTTAATGAGCACTATAAACCACATTTGCTAAGCAATCTGGTTAAAAAGAATGTTCATTATAGAATGTGCATTATAGATGCAAAGATTAAACACAGAAGCCAAATATTCTGTGCAGAACACCTTTGTCCCCAGCAAAAAGCATGTTCCTTCAAACTATAAGTATTCTACTCCAACAGAAGCATGCCATATCCTATATTTTCATCTTTAGATGTACTTTGGACAATAAAAAAATAATTTGACCTGATTTCAGTGAAACATAGGAAACTGAGGGTATATGAGAGTTGCTCAAATGTAATATTCAGATTGTGTGATAAAGATCACATAAAGTCAAGGCTAACTCAGGAGCCCTAACACCTCAGAGGAAGAATACAGCCAATGTACGTAAGGATCAGCTTCTGCTGAGATGATTTGTAATCCAAAGGATAGAGTAAACTGATATAAAGAATGGAGAACAGTACATATCACAATTACACTTAAGCTGTGATGAGTGTATTCCTGTATTCAGACATAAGGCTGAACTACTTCCACAGTAAATGTGTTCAGAGACAGTGACATTTAAAAAAAAGTACCCTGCATACTTGAGTTGATGTCTTAAGCTGTTACTGAAAACACATTTTAAAAGCTTCCTGATTAAAGAAAAAAAAAAAAAAAAAAGGAAAACTTAATCTCAGAGTTGAAAAGATTATTTGATTTTGACTTTGCTGGCAGACTTGTTACATAGATTTGCACAATACAAATGAACTCGTGGACTTAAAAATATTACCAAGTGAAGTAATCCTTGCTTTCTTTTCTGGAAATCGCAGTGACTTTCTCCAGGCAGAGTTACTGGAGACCCACAGAATCTGTCTGTCTCACCTTCACAGCAGTTGTTGCTCAGAGTGCAAATCCTTCTATGGAAAGTACTGGATGTTCAGCTGCCAGTATCAAAGGGAGTTTAGTGACACTTTTAAATTACCCCAAGGCCTGCTATTCAATAGCTATATATGCACACATAGTTAACAAATATTTATGTATTTCAGGCTCTGTAAGTGTCATGATTTCCAGCTTCAATGTCAAGCAGAATTATAAGATAAGTCCCAGACAGGAGTGACTTAGAGATATTACTCAACATTAAGCACCCTGTTTCAAAAGTCATTTCAGTCACTCAGTATATCATTAATGAAACAATCTGCAACAAACAGGCTGGTAAATGAAGTCTCTAAGGTGAAAAATTCCCATGTGTACTACAACAGATTAGCCATAGTGAAGTTCCCTTCACAAGTGATTCATGAACTAAATTCACAAACAAGAACCAGACCTAATGCTCTTCCCTTTGCATTTTGCCTGGAAGGCACAAACAGGCTGGAGAATAATTCTAGCTGGTAAAAAGCCCTCCAACTCTACTTGTTCCCTAATCACACCGCTTCAGAGGATGCAATAGGAATGCAGAGCAGCACAGATCTCCACTGTGCTGCACTAGTCCATATGTGGCAGAAAGACCCCAATGGTCCCACTGCAGTTGCCCCCACACCTGAGTCAAAGCAGCCTGAAAACCTTGCAATTACAGCCCTGCCTGCCTGCTGTGCCAAGTGAACCTCAGAATAAAGAGATTCAGGCCTGCTGTTCAGAAGAAAGCTTTGCAACGTTAGTCTGTGCCCAGCAGACCTGTGGAGGACACTGAGGTCAACCAGCAGGAATTTCCTAGGCAAGGCTTGGTCTTACTCAGTTTAAAGAAAACAAACTTCTGTTTTCAAACTCAGTCATTGGCACTTTGAAATCTCAGATTTTGATTGAAATCTCAAATTTCATCAGCCTGTAATGAAAAAAAAAAAAAAAAAAAAGAAGAAATTCTTCACATATGTTGAAAAATGTCAGCTAATTCCTACTTTTTGTTTCATCTGCCCCAGTGAATGCACAGGCTTGAACAGTAGTGCTGGTGTAGATCAAACAAAGTGTAGTGCAGCACAGTGTCTATTTTAGAACACAGTGGCTGCAGTGATTTTTGGAAGCCAGCCGGCACAGTGGCGGGTCTGGAGGGTGGCCTGGGGGCGAGGCCAGAGGCTCAGCAGCAGAGCCGCCAGGAGGAGCGCGCAGACCGCTCCCGGGGTGCAACCGTGTCCTTCCAGCACAGCTGGTGGGAAGCTGCATGGCTCCAGCAAGGACACGTTTTTTCCATGATAGCTTGTTGCTGTGTTTCTCATTTGCAGTGTACAGAGAGGAACAGAGGAGCACTCACCAAGCACCTCTGCCCACAGCTGTATCTTACCTGGACACTGCCCAGCAGGCTCAAAGTGGTGCCCCTGGTGACTTCACTCCACTGGGCACCCCAACTGTCCCCAAGGCTTATTTGGAAGGGATACCCCGTCCATATGATGCTTTAAGGGAAAATCTGGCACAGAGAGACTGACGGTCTGGCAAAAACAATGTCTCAGAGGCAGCTGCTTGCTGATATAATCCCATATGAAAAGAAAAACTGTTTAGGAGGGGATGACGCTGACCTCTTAGACATTCCTGGAACTTAAACTGGGTGTGAGTCAGTCAGAGCAAGAATATGCATCTTGCCATGTTGACTTTTTATTTACACATATTGACTAAAATAAGTTCTTTTTTTTTCCGTTTCCTTTGCTATATACATACCACAGCACATACAGATCAACACACCTATTAGACTTACTTATCAGTTTAAAAGTAACATGTGCTAAGCAAGCAAAGAAACAAAACAGGCAAAAAAAAAATGATGAAAGTATCCCCTTGTGCAGAATTTCATCCTCCAGTACCTCGAGGGCTGCAAAGTCAAGCATTTGAAAGTTACCATTTCAGAAATAGTTCCTTCCTCTCCCAGAACTTTGTGAAGATTTCTCAGGACAAAATCAGGGCAAGCGAGTAGGACTTGCCCTGGTAAAGCTCAAACTAGACATGAGGAACACACCTGGTTGGGATGACGCCACAGTCACATTGTCACAACCTGTCACAACCAACCTGTCATCTACTGTGAATGGCTTTTTTTTATGCTGCCACTCAGTTTTCAGACTGGTCCAAGTTAGTACAGCCTAGCCACCATATTCCCTAATGTCAGACAATGCACAGTTATTTTCCGATACTTAAAGCATTAAAGGATACTTTCTGAAATATTAGAGTCCTTTATTTTTGGCTCTAATGTTGATGTATCAATTAAAGTATTATAACAGTCCTATGATTCAATCCCTGCTTGCTAGCTAACTAGCCTTTCCCCCTCCTTTAACTGAAAAGGATGCGTACTATCCCCTGCTCATGGTTTTCCACTTAAGCAGGAGTTACTGGACTAGGAAAGCTGTTTGTAAAGCAGAACAGACACACATCACTGATGCCCACTGACAGACACAGGCACTAGCTCTTGGTTTGCCATGACCTTTGAGCTCTCCTGTAGAGCTCCAATTCATTTTGGCCAGCAAAAATTCACTCCCAAACTGCAGCCAAAGAGCACACAGCACTGTGCTTTCCTGTCCACTGTTTATCCAGTGAATAAGCTTATTCTGGACACAGGCACAAACCAGAGCTGCCCTAAGGCTGTCAGGTGATCTCTACAGTCCTTGCTGAAGAGAGAATATGAGCAAGCCTGGTCCACCACTTTCTTGTTTAACACTGACAAGAGAAAGGGTTTTACAGTGTGAACTCCTGTGCGAGCTGCTCAAGGACACTTCTATCCTGTGTGGCACAGGTTTTGCAAGTCAGCAGCCTCACTGCATGGATGCAGACCTAGTATCAAAGTGTTTCTGAATTTCTTTATTATGCCATTTTCTTCCTTTCAAAAACGTTTTCCCCAGCCATTTATTTCTTCACGCTTTCAAACCCAGCCTCACTATCTCATCACCTTGTGTTTAGAAATTTGAAGCCTAAAACCACAGTTCTTTAGTTCTGACTCCTTCAAGGAAAGATGTGTTCTGAAAGCTGCCTTGAATGTAGAGCAGACAGTAAGAGTGTCTGTGTTGTGTAGGGGGTGTTCCTCCCTCTGTCAGTGCCATACCAATGCCTAGGACATACAACTGACTTCCTAACTACCTGTGTTCTTTCCATGGCCTTTTCTAAATGCATTATATACCACTGATTGTATTAGCACTAAAGAAGAGTATATAATTCTACATCCCAACTGAGGTATGGTCCAGTACAACAATATGTAATCATGCCTATACATTCAGCTGATAATAACGTAAAGATAAATTTATTTTGATGTGCCATCAAAAACTGAATGTTCTCTATTTCCTCACACAGTCTAGGTAAAGCTTTTCAAGATGTTTCATATACGTTATATAAACTAAGTCTACACAGAACCTATCTACATACAAAATATCCCTCAGAGTGAAATTCTAGACTCTGAAGAACTTGCTTTGGTTTTAGCAAGATTTATTGTCTTTTCATATCAGATATTTTTCGTAGGATATCAGTAATCATTTCTTTATCAACAGTTTTTGTGTATATCCACCTGACTGACTGACTTGCAAGTTTGATCAATGCAGATCTTCAGACCTGACTGTATTTTCTGGTAACAACTGCAGGGATTTGCTCTCAGCCAACAGTATGAGAAATGTTTTGCAGTATGAGCCCCTTCTTTTATGCTCAGTGTCAAATATAACAGGCTTCTAATAATAGAACCACCACAATCTGTCCAGATATTTCAGCCCTTGATCTACTCCATGGTACATCTCATTAGATTATAGCTATTGCAGTTAACAGTGACTCTTTCTAGTGACATGGTAAAACAGAAAGCTTTCATGTGTTGAGGAACTTTCTCATCTGTAACACTATTTAGCGGGGTGAATTTCAGTGAAATATTTACAATTCATCTTACACAAATTACCACAGCATGCACTGAACTCTGGGGTTTTCATAACACCCTTTATGATGTAGGAAGAACAACCATCTACAGGGTATGCTGATACTAAAATTGGAATTTGAGACACTTTAAATTATGCATTCAAAACTATGCTTCGACTACTGCAAGTAATATTCCAAACCAATTCTCTGCTCTGGCTGACATTACAGTGCCATGTTCTCACAAATGCTCATTTGAGCAGTTATCTTAAGCCTACACAGAACTCATGCGATACCACAGACTTATGTGTAGAGGGGGAAAAAAAAGGAAAAAAGAAAACAAAGAAAGAAAAAAAGAAAAGAAAGAAAGAAAAAAAATGTGGAAGCTTCATGGATCTCTGAGCTACAATCAGAATTTTCATCTGCCCATATTCTGCAGCTGCATAGCCTTAGCTCTCAAATTTTATTTCTACATAAGACATATAGATGCAGAAATCTTCTGCATACCTTCCATCTCTGAGTTTCAAGCCAGAGACTTCTCTGCTTTTAAAGCCACTTTCCTTCAAAAATTTCTTTTAAAGTCTTTTACCTGAAAAAATATTTTTAAATGCTAGAGTCCATGTGTTGCTCTGCTGTCAATAATTTCTCTCCAGATGTAAGACAATATTGTGCTTAAATTATACTGTTCTCTGAAAGACCTTCCATGTTCTACAAGGATTTTTCTTTGTTTTATGAATGTTATTTTATTGGCAAAACATGAGTAACAAAAGGGATATAACTCTATGGTTACTGTAATATGAATTATTACACTGTTTTCAACTGAGCTTCAGAAAAATTTTCAAACAGTTCCGGTTTGGGTGACTAAAGACTTAAACCTCCTGGGTTTTTTTATTCCCTTTTAAAGCCAGAGATGGTGAATTTCTAATTTCTGATGCTGCATTTTTTCAGCCTAGGTATAGGGATCTGTAGAGCTGATATATAAGGTGAAACTCACTGCTTCAAAACTGCTTCAAAAATTTCAAGTTCCTTGTTTCGATGCCTTACGTAGCTTCAATCAGACTTGAATAGCTCAGTGCAGTAACAGTGGCTCTCTTTGCCCAGGGTGAATTTATCATGCAGCCAAATGTCACCCACCACTGGTCTCAAAATGTTTTCCACAGCAACCCACTTGTGCAACTAGGAAAGAGTGGACAGAGCAGGACCAGAGATGGTGTTTGTGCTCTACCCTTCACTGTCTCGATCTGGTGGTCAACTGCACAGAACCAGCACATGAACCTGACAGCCCAGCTGGAAGTGAGCAGAGAATTGGGGGAGATTAAAGACAGGGTGATGAACAAGGTGCCACCACCAATGGCTTTGGACAGGGACACTCAGAGGTGACTGTCACCCCTGAGCTCTGGACACAGCTGTCCACTGAGTGGTGAGGAGCTTTGGGAACACTTCTAGCCATCCTGGCTGGCTGCTACTTCTCTAAAACCTCTGCATGGGACCTTGCCTGGGGCCAAACAGAAAATCTGCTAGCAGCTGTAGCACCACAGCCATAAAAGCCAGGCTGATGGATGAGTGTCTGGCATCATCAGAGACTCACTGCTAGAAAACTCAGGTCTCCACAGTACCATGGCTAGAGGAATTTCACACCTAGACGAGTTTTGCAGGATGAGGTTTCAAATATGCAGTGGTGTGACAAGGACCTACCTTCTTAAAGTGCAAATCTTATCAGTATAATAACTTCCTACTAAGTGTTGTTCAGCATATTCATCTCTTGGTCCAGACTTCAGTGTTTTCCTACTCTTTTATCCCATCATGTACCTGTGTCTGTTGTACATTAGCCATCAGGAGAATTTTGACTTAGGGACCACGTCATACTTAAGTAAGCCAGCAGTAAAATACCATCTTCGTGTCAGTAACAGTAAAGTTTCTACATGCAAGTAGCCTCTCTAATGTTCAGACCTTATAAAAATTTGCATATTGGAAAAAATCTCAGCAATAAATTGCAACTCTCTGTGGGTGTTTTTAGTTCTCTAATACTAACTCTTATAAGTTGCTCATGTAAGAAAACGTTAGGAAAGTGTATCATATTGTCTAATTCACAAACTGAGATCAAGTGAGAGCAGTTCTACAGTCTGCATGTAGCTTAAAGCTTGGCTCTTCTGTTTCAGTCCTGAATAAGAATTTGCTGCCTGAAATGTTTTCTGCCTTTTTAGTTGGTCCAATGAAAACTCTTCTGTGATTAAGAACCTCACTTTGTTTGATGTCTTCAGCAACCACACGGCAAAAACCTTACTGCTAGAGCTCCATACAGGTGTGACTATTCAACTAGCAGGCAGGTCTCAGGAGTTCTTTATTCCTGTCAGACACAAACCATTATAGAGCAGCACCTTCAAAAGACAGATCTGATTGTGGGACATATAAATACTGGATTTTATTCCACTGATGTCAGTAGAAGCAAGGATAGAGGTATGATGTTAAGAGATGTTAAGATCTTAAAATATTTTCTGAATAATTTCTATTTTAAGAGCTGTTTTGCTTTGGAGGATGAAAGGTCTGTTCACTTAATATGAGGAACAAGGCCTGTCTCAGAGATGTGGAAGAACATCTATTCATCAAAGCTTAGCTATTTTGGGAATAATCTGTAAAGTATTTTAAGAGTTTGTTTAAACTGTTGTTAACTATACCTGTCAGGTTTGTGGCGAAGGCATTATTGTTTCTTTAGCCTTCTTCATTCCTGCAAAGAAATTTTTTGGGGGCAGGACTTGTCACTTCTCCTGCTGACACTGTTTTGCTTTGTATAAATAATTACACATTCACTGGGACTGAGACTAACACCTCCACCCACCCCAGGAGGGTTACCAAACCACCAAACTAGAACATTGTTTTTTTTCCTCACCAGCTGGCTCCATGAATATTTAAGTATAGTTTACAAAGTAGGACTGTTTCAGTCAAAGGGGCTGGTGGTCAGGTTACTGCTGTGAGTCAGAAGTCTAACCTGAAGGATAGGGGGGAGGAGAGGAGAGAAGAGGAGAGGAGAGGAGAGGAGAGGAGAGGAGAGGAGAGGAGAGGAGAGGAGAGGAGAGGAGAGGAGAGGAGAGGAGAGGAGAGGAGAGGAGAGGAGAGGAGAGGAGAGGAGAGGAGAGGAGAGGAGAGGAGAGGAGAGGAGAGGAGAGGAGAGGAGAGGAGAGGAGAGGAGAGGAGAGGAGAGGAGAGGAGAGGAGAGGAGAGGAGAGGAGAGGAGAGGAGAGGAGAGGAGAGGAGAGGAGAGGAGAGGAGAGGAGAGGAGAGGAGAGGAGAGGAGAGGAGAGGAGAGGAGAGGAAGAGGAGAGGAGAGGAGAGGAGAGGAGAGGAGAGGAGAGGAGAGAGTTGCTCTCAAACACAGGTTGGAATTAGATTTTGTGAGATGCACATGGAATTCTTTGGAACACTAATGTAATCTCTTTCCCTGTGGGATTATACATCAGTTTGTGTCATTATGTTGAATTTCACTTGCACAAAAATATTTCTTGTTAAATGGGATAGTTTGCACCAAATGAACCTGAGTTTGGGTATTTAATTTCATTTAGAAATATGAAAAAATCATATTCAGTTCCTGAGTACTGAGGTTTTCTTTTCTGTCCAAGTATTCAATCAAATATTGGCCCTAACTACCTTCTAAAGTCTTTCCAAATATCTTGATTATCCATATGGGCTCCACAAATTCTGTGTCCTCTATCTTAGTCTAATCAGAGTGTAGGTAGGTAATATTTTCTTTCTGCTTTAAAAACTGTGAATTGTAGGTGCTGTCATCAAGCAAAGGGTTTCTGTGAAAGACAGGGTAATTTGGGAATTCATAGCCTGGAAAAATTTCATTTAAGTCAACTGGAAAACTTTCAATCCATCTTGAAAGCAAGATTACTCCCGTGCCCTCTTGTTGTTTTAGGTAGTGATCATAGTTTCTAGTTCCATCTATTCCCATGGATACTGAGTTAATAGGCCTTAATTTTAACAGTAACTCTTTCTTGAAACAGTTCAGTAAATTTTTATCTAGCTGAAAGCCAACAAAGCACTGGACACATTGTTAAGGTCTGCTCAGTTTGACAGTTGCACAGTTCTCCTTTCTGAACTTAAGAGCTGGATATTTAATGTCCAAAAAGGAGATTGTTTTTATCTGAGAATTAAGCACTTGAGTTTGTTGGTTGGTTTTACTTGTTTGTTCATTGTTTGGTCTTTTGTTTTGGTTTTGTTTTGGTTTTTTTTAACCAAAATTAACAATTTCTTCTTAACAAACAGTACAAGTTTTCTATTTTTCTGTTGTGGTTTGGAAACCCATGCTTCTAAGAACTATTGAGCTTGCATTTACATTTTAATGTAAATGCAACTTCACCGCTTCTAGGGATATGCATGCCTTTAATATGGCCAGTGTGTAACAAATAGATTGTCATATTGAAAATAATTCAAATACAAAACCAGACAAACAAATACAAAACCAGACAAACTGGGATTAGGAGTGGGATGGATGGCTGAGCTATCTAAATTTAACCCCCAGTTCTCATATTAATATAAAGTATCTGAAGAATCCTGAAATTGAGTCTACTAATTGTCAAAATAAACTTTGAAAACAAGGATGCAATATGAGCAGAAGTCTTATTCAAAAAGCTTAGTATTTGGATTGGACCTCTGATAATTTTTTTATAGCTATAACCTTTTGGATGTAAGTCTTAAATAAGAGCTTGGCTGGCAATGTATGCTGGAGTCTTCTTCTACAGTACAGAAAATGCAGAAATGATACTACAGCTATAAAGTAATAAATTAACAATGAAGAGCAAGTCAGAGATATAGCCTTGGAAGATACACCAAGCTAAGAACCCATTTAGTTTAATTAGATGTATTTGAATTTCACTGGCATTTAAAGCAGATAATTGAATAATGGTACCTAAGAAAAGACTTTGGGGTTAATAATACCAGAAAGTTATTAAGACATCCACAGAAACATGTCTTCATCTGCATAAAAGCTGCAGCTATTGAAAGGGTGATAGTCCATGGACAGGCCAGCAAACATTTTAGGCATACTTAGGGTGGTGTCAAGTCAGAAAGAAGTGTCAGCCGATTTTAAGAGCCTAAGGACCAAGAGCTTTGAAAACTTAACTGGAAAGCTGAATACAGGGATATTGTGCTGGATAGGCAGTATAATAATCATGATCTACTGGTTGCAGTTATAACTCTGGCTCTAAATAAAACTGTTGGTCTCATTCTCTTTCAAACATCTATTAAAATAGCACCATATACACACATCCGTGCCTATTTACAGCAAAGAATCCCTTACTATTTGACATTGTGCAGAATAATTATTACCAGTGCATTTCAGCAGATGTGGAAATTTGAGGGAATGCTGGCTCAGCATACCCCAGGCAAAGTATCAGACCTCTTAAAGAATGATAACATACATAAAACAGGAGCACAAGAACTTGATTAGTCTTTCATACACTGAAAGCCAGGCATATTTTTTTTAAATTGGAAAAAGTTATAGGTCTTCAACTGCAGAACAGGTAACAGTAGAAACTTAAATAAATACCAATCCTTGCAGAATCTCTGATCCCTTAATTAAAGATACTATACTTCCCCCAGAAAATGTTACGTGGTAGAGGCAATAATTCTTGGTTCCTTTTCCTCAAGGATTAACAATAAGACCAAAGAGCAGGCTTAGAATCTGGAAGACCTTTCTCCTCTTAAAGTACCCTTTGAATAAGTGAGTTGAAGCATTTAAACATAAAGACTCTTGGAACAATTGCCTGTGCTCAACTGCCTGCTTCCAAACTGAAGTATAGTTTAGGAGCACTGGAATTAAATTATAATGTCACTGACTCAGTCTGGCCTTTATTTTGTTTGGTGGATATGAGAAATTTCCTCAGAGACTGTTAAAACCAAACTAGTCTGAGGCTCTTAATTAAAACAAGTCACTCCTGGAATAAAACTGAAAAAAAAGATACACTGCTGCTAGATTCTGACCCTGCACTTTTGATTTCTTAAGTATTTAAGTACTGCTGCTGAGTTAGAACTGCACAGAAATTTCATTCAATTGTTTCTATATAATGCTAAAGCATTTTAATGTGAAGTGTATATCTAATTTCAGTCTACAATGCTGTTTCTCTAATGCTTTTCCAATGTTAGGTTACTCTTGTGATATATTTTGTAAACAAACCTACTAGTTTGTGGAAGTCTCTGGACTTGGCTCCTCAAATTTCCATACAGTGTAAATTTCCATCCATTTTTAAAAACTTTTTACCTTAAACTTCAGCATTTTGATGATAAATGGTGTTCTGCCCATAGGGAGAATCATTTATCTGGTGTTCAGATGCGTTACTCTACAACACCATGCTGAGATGGATAATGACAATGACATTTCTTTACATATTAAGTAGTGATGATTCTGTGAAAATCATTACCCAGCAACATAATAGATCCCAGATGTGTTTAAAAAACATAACACTAGGTTAAACTCCAAAATCTGGCCCAGAATGCATGTGTGCATCTCCCAGGGCAGTAATTCAGCATTTAGAAAAGTAAATTTACTATTGTAATGCACATGGCAGATAACTGAGTTCCAGCTGTCAGTGAAATGACCTGGCCCAAATTTTGCATTCCATGACCCCTGTACTCTGACAGGAAGAAGGCCACAGGGAGTGGCAGCACTTCCCCCAGTCAGAACTGCACAGCCCTGGTAGGATTTATTGCAGCACAGGATCATTCCTAATTTACAGCAGTGGTGCAACATCCTCCTCTTGCCAAGGACACTGCACTCCAAAGACTGCATAAGGGTAATGGAGGACATAGATGAAACAACAAGAGGAATCCAGTAAATTTTTTTGTATCATCAACATGTTGCAGTACCCAGCAGAGAATGGCAGTATCAAGATGCTCTTTCCCAAATACTTAAGCTGTCTCAACTAGATCTAATCTGCCTTGTATTTTCCTTGTTCTGGGTTTTCATCTTTAAGGAAGGAAATCCTTCAGATATTGATTTCCCCATTTCAGCGTTCAGATGTAGCTGTTGAGCTGCTCAGTTGAGTTAGGGGCTCCTATTCAAGCCAAGAAAACAAGTGCAGGAATGATCTCATGGCAATTTCTTTGGATTCTTCCATCTCTTATGCTGGCTATCATATCATTTTCACATTTTGTAACCAGTTCACTCCACATTGTTCCCTTCCCATGCAATTTATGGTATTTTGGAAGCAGATAGTGAAACTAGGGAAACAGTATTTTGACTGAATGAAAATAGTTCACAACACTTTTCTTCCTAACAACTTTTACAGCAGTTAAATTACACCAAACTGTTGTCCTTTTAATATATAGCCTTATAAATAAAAGTAGTTGAGGGAAATTCAGTAAAAGAAATGAGAATGTTGGCATGAAATAGCTTCTCACTGGGCACAGTTCTGATTTCTATTCTGTGTTGACAGTAATAGCAAACTAATTATAATATATGAAACTGCACCATGAGACTTGGGCCCCAGTATCACCTGTGCAGGAGCAGCACGACAGTATAACACATCCGATACTTTTTAAAAATATCTCTTTTGAACTACAGCATTCAGAAGGCAGTAAAAAGAAAGATACTGAAGACTGAAGTTGGGTGCCCTAATACAAACCTACTTTTTTTGTAGAGGATATACAGATTTCTCTTCCTTGAACACAAGGGTATTAAAGCACACATTAAAAAAACAAAGACAAAACGAAAAAAACCACAACAAAGCAAACCAAAAAACCTCAGCAGTTTCTTTGCTCACGGTTCTAGTTTTCTTTTTGACAGTGTTCTTCCCAAAAGCACACCCTAGGCCTGAAACAGACTTATCTGCAGCATCCTTGATGCCTTTTCCAACTTTTCTTTTTCTGCTTCTACGTAGACAGTATCTGACAAAGTCCCTTATTGGACAGTCATAACTCCTGAGTGGGTTCCCATGTGCCTTTACTTTACACCTCCGATGCCACCTGCAGCCAACTTAAAGGGAAGATGGCTGTGATCATCCCCAGTTTAACACCACCCAGTGTGTCATGCAACACAGCAAATGACTCCTGACTCTCAATCACTTTCTTCATTCAGGTCAGAGCTGAGCTTGTAAGTGTCTGGTGGTGGTGGTGCTTTTGGAGGGGAGAGAACACTATTGTCCTGCAGGTTGTTCACAATATCAGCTCCTTTTATTTTTCAATCTATGAAGCAGAGTCTGCTCAAAGCCTCCAGAAATTTATTCATTTACAGACCTGGGCTAGTCTTGTCCTTCTTCAAGGACAATGGATCCAAGGATGATTTTTTATATATCCTTCATAAAAGTAATTGTATTTTGTATCCAGAAGGAGAGTGCATTTTTACCATTTTATTGACATAATTTTCTATCTCCTCTTGTATTTCCTTCCCTGAGAACAAGCATAACTTATGGTTTCATGTTTGTTTCCCATATTCTCCAAAGCGAAAGGAAACTGCTTCAGAATTTTCTTTCATAATATTATTTACTTGAATAATTGCAGCTTTAGATTAAATCAAGCCTGGGACAATGACTGGCTGGGAGTTGATCTATCTTTGTTTTTACAGCTTTCTAGATAACAACATCATTTACTGACACGTGATGATCCTCACCACAATTTTGTAGCTGTCCTGTAGAGACTGAAGTTCTTTGCTTCTCTCTGCCTGCTGCTGCAACATTTGGTAGTGTCACGGCAGGAAGCACAGTTACCTGCAGGCAATTCAGGGGTTCTGCCTTTTTAATTTTATAGCTTTGTACTCTGTGGTTTATGTTCCTACTCCTTTTATGTACTGCATATTTTCCTTGGACCAATGTGTTTAAAATGCACTATTAGGGAGATAGCTCTTGCTTAAAAATATGGGGTTTGAATCCATTTGTCTGATCAGGACTTTAGCAATTTCTCCACCTGCTGTGCAATTTGGTCATTTTAAGTTCATGATGCTGGCTTCATGGATGCTTCATTGGAAACGTTGAAAAACTCCTTTAGGAGACTTGTATTATGTTGGAGTATCTGTTCACAACATTATGAATTTTCAAGCATCCTGCTTGACAGCAGACACTCTGGTTAATAACTATTAGATCTCCTTTGTTACAGGAATATTTGCTATTTAGCAGTAGTTGTCCAATTTATCATTTTTATATCATGATGGAAACAGTTCAGCTAATCATGAATCAGCACCATTGTCCTTGGTCTTTTCTTATATTAGTAAATAAGCAATTGACTATGAACAATAGGGGGTAAAACATTTCGGGATAAAAAAAGAACTTGATACTGGCTTTTATCCCTAAGGAGAGAACATGCAAGTGGAAACTGATGTCAGAATTGCCTGAACCAACAAATGGAAGGACCAGAAGGTAACTGAGAAAAGCCAAACTGAAAAACTGTACCAGTTGTATGATTAATGCATCACATCTGGTCTCCCTGCTAAATAATAGTATGAATTATTGAGTTTTCCAACTGTCTTCAATATATTATTACTTGAGATAAAGCCAGAAAAGAGACCAGGGGAAAAAAAAATTAAGGAATGTAAGCTATGTTTCTAAGAAGTTCCTAAATTCCTAAGATGCTGTGGGAACGGTGTCAATACTGCATTTGTACTTAGTATCACAGTATGAAAAGAAAGCAAGGGAGGAAGGTCTATAACTTATTTTTTTATTAAGCTAGAAACCACATTGTCACTGGATAAATGAACTAAGAGCCAAATTTGCCATGCAAAATGAGAGAAGAGTGGGAATTCCAGCTGGGGGAAGAGTGGAGGCTCTGCAAGTTTTCCAGTGATAACTCTTGTGTGCTTTTTCTATTTCTATAAAGTAGCTGATTCAATTAAAGGCATAACAATGACAAAGCCCAGCCTTCCAGATCAAAGCACATTTGGAGATCCTAGGAACTGGGTGGGTACCTAGGATTGTAAGAGTCAAGTTAGGTGCTAGAAAATTATCAAAAAAAAAAAAAAAAAAAAAGGGTATGCCCTCTCTATTTCATGTTGTTCACATATACTCTGAAACAGGACACCTGGCAATTCCAGGAAAAAAACAAAGTTCTTTTGGAAGTGAAATTATCAAGGATTTGGCACTTAAGACTGCATTGAGAGAGATGGGGTTGTTTAGCCTGCAGAAGAGAAGACTCTGAGGGGACCTTATAGCAGTCTTTTAATACTTAACGGGGGTTTAAAAGAAAGATGAAGACAGACTTCTTAATAAAGCCTGTATTGATTGGATAAGAAGTAATGGGTTTTAACTAGATTTCGACTAGA
Organism: Calypte anna; assembly: GCF_003957555.1. Classification (NCBI taxonomy): domain Eukaryota; kingdom Metazoa; phylum Chordata; class Aves; order Apodiformes; family Trochilidae; genus Calypte; species Calypte anna. Next base: position 10,885,813 of record NC_044255.1, on the reverse strand, counting down.
TAGATATAAGGAAGACATTTTTTACAAGGATGGTGACACATTTGAGCAGGTTGCCCAGATAGTGATAGATGCTCCATTCCTGTAAACATTCAAGGTAAGGTTGGACAGAGCCCTGAGTAAACCTGATCTAGTTGAAGATATCCATGCTCACTGCAGGGAACTTGGACTAAGTGACCTTTAAAGGTCTCTTGCAACTCAGAATATTCTATTATTCAAATTAAATAAAGGGATCTTTTTTATCACATTTGACATAAATTTAAATTAAAATTATTTTAAAGTGTCAGCAGAGCAGGACTCATGCAGAAACACTGAGAACACTCAAAGGTCTTACATCTATTTGTACAAAGTATGGTGTTCAGGTGACTCCCCAAAGTAAAAGATTTGGTGAGAAACATGAAAGCTGGAGCATAAAGATTAAGAAACTAAGCTTTAAGGGAGGGGTTTAATTTTCTTTTTTTCATTATTTCATTTCACTGCACAGCAACATCATTATTAAATTTATCACAGGAACAATGTCGAGGATGCACAGAGAGATGCATTGAAGAACAGGATCACCCCCACTTGATTTGCACCATCATTTACACAGTCTTATCAGATAACATCTCAGTGACAGACCATCACATATTTCAGGTTAAGGTTTCCACTTTCCACTTCAGCAGTTGTCTCATTCTGAGGCAGAGAGCTGCCAGACAACAATTAGGAAATTTGTGTCTTACTAACTTTGTGTACAAAATATTTTTCTGCAATGACTGTTGGGGTGAAGCACTCACACCTGGATCATGAGTACCAGCAGCCTAGTCCAGGAGAGCCAGCAGCAGCCAATTGGAGAAAATCACTCAGGCATTTCTTCAAGACCACCACAATAGGAAATGTCACCCTAGGGCAGCAAGCATTTTTTAAAATTACTATGACAGTAGCTCTGTAATTTAAATATTAAATAGTTCATTGCTAAAGATTCATCATTCCAAGCCTGTGGATGCCACTCAGAGAGACGTAACAGAAAACAGTTTTTGTTCTACCTTCAAAAAGAAACATAAGAAAAGAAAGTTACTTGTCTTACAAAGTCAATTGTCAAAGTTAGACATTTTTTGAGCATATTAATACAGATTCTTTACTTACACGACTCCATACTATTTTTGTCACATAACCCATGCATCATTTATGCAAAGAATACATACACATGGCAACATAATTAAGATTGCATGAGAGACTGTAAATCTGCCATCTTTTGGTTTTGAGGTTAAAACCTCTATAGCTTAATTTATAACCATTTCCTAGACACTATTTCTAACTTTTAATTTCATGGCTTTATTCTGCAAAGACAGGGACTTCAACAGATGCTGACCAAGCAGCTTCTTGACTTCAAAAATGAAGCATTATTCATTTACAAAAGGGTTTATCTGATCTCGTTCCCTGCAGCCGTAAGGGATCTTCACCTTTGGTGAAGATATTAATTTACCTTAAGAATAATGTCAATGCTAACACCTTCATTTATGGGTAGCTACTGGCTGACCTTTTACTTTTCTGTTTCTTCTGCAGCCATTGATGGAAACCAGCCAAATGTCTCTGGTTTAGTTCATGGGTGAATTTCCTCTCGCAACATCATTTACATGGTAAATGATGGTAAATTTATGTGGTAAATAAAGCTTAATTTATATCAAGTGTCTTGTTTGTAGTCTGTAATTTAGAGTGTGTTCTCAGATAGCAAATGTCAGGGAATGATACTGCTGTTGTTCCCAATACACAAAGGTAGAGGAGCCTGGCTGTATGTGCTGTGTCCAGCTGTGTGGGGCTTTCCCAGCTGCCTGCTCTCTATCTCACTAGGTCTCAACTGTCCCTTTGCTGCATGGATCTGTAGATATTCTTGGGTGGTAATGTAGAACCTGTTATCACAATAACAGTTCAGAGGTTTAAAACTAGTTTTAGAAGAGGTTGAAAGTCTGCAGCACATTTAAAAGTCCTTAAACACATGATCCATAAGGAACTAACAGCCTTTGATAGTGGTTTCACATGGAGGGCAGTAATTCAGTGGGTATAAGGCCCAAAATACTTTCTTGTTTGTACGTAGTGGGTCTTCTGTAAACTTAAAAAATATTGGCAATCTGAGATGAGCATCAGGGAATGTGTGTCTGTGGCACTAGGATTGTGCAGGTTTCTGTCATATACATTGACTTTCATATCTAGCTATTTTTATTACAATTACATTACTTTTGTGACTAAAACCAGTATACCTAATGCTAGTGGTTAACCTTTTGGCTGTTTACCAGCACCTTGTTGGTCAGGGGTTAAGTGTCTCCTTTTTAGCTTTCTTATTTCTAATTTCTGACACTTCAAACTAGTTCAAAACACAACTGTAAATATTATCTGACCAAGTTATGATTCATTCTGTTTCCATAGCCCCCTTTTTGTGGACTGGCATTCCTGTCCCAGACCTTTACCTTGCCTAGAAGTGTCCTGTTCCTTCCACCAGCCCCACTTGGGGATGTGGTGCTGCCCCTCCTCGGGGCTGCAGGCCAGGTACTCCCACCTGGCTGCTGACACACATTGGCACTCATACAAACCTGGGCCTCTACAAGACCCATGCACACTTCAGCCACTGCTCTTTGTTATCCTCCACTGCCTCTGTGCAAAAAGGAGTTGGTACTCTTACTTACCAGCAATCCTGCAGTCTGTCTCCAAAGATCTGGGGCGTCCCAATAGCATCTGCACCCTCCCACACAAACCCTCCTGGGAATTTAGCAAGCACAGATCCTGCTTTCTTCACCAGGCACTGGGGAAAGAAGAGTACAGGTATTAAATATGCGAAATCGCAGCATCCACTTTTTGCTCATCCCTCAGAACATTCTCTCTAGTCCACAGCACTTAAGACTCCTGGATTGGGACTGCTCTTTGTATTTTGCAAAAATAGGAATGTTAAGTGCTTAATAAATAAGCTAAAAATAAAACAACAGCTTTATATTCTCCCTTTCATACAGCAGAATTTCTGTTTAGTTCCTAGAGTCTTGATTTCAGCTGGCTGTGCCTACACACTTAGCTACACCTACCTTTTCCTGCAAGAGCTGCATAAAGGAAGAAGCACTTAATGCAAGAAGAGGGGCAGGTTCTCCTTAAAAAAAATTCTTAAAAGATAAATTATCAGTTATTGACATGACAACCTGTATGTCACCATCCAATAGTAGTGACAACTTGGGTTCTGCAAACATTTTTTTTAAATGTCAAGTTTCTTTATGTTCACTAAGAATACTGACTGGATTTTTTCTTTTCTCAGTTAAACAACTTTGGCCCAAATCCTACAAACACATAAGTATTGAGTTCATTACTGTGAGCTCTGCCACAGCCCTTTAAAGAGCATCTTTCACAGTCTGTCTGAAAAGGCTACTAAAATGGGTCAAGATTACCAACTGGTAAACAAAACCAAGCATTTTAAGTTTACTTTAGAATTTAAATAAAGACGAAATTTTAAAGCAGCATTACTATTTTTCAAGCATTGGTGAGGCTGTACACACGATTGCACAAATGGCGACACTGAGTTCATTCATGACCAGGACAAACAACCCCACTGTGCCACCTGAGGACAGGCGGCAGGGCGCTGCAGGAGGCGGCCGAGTTTGCGGCGATCCCGCCAACGTGGGTCGCTGCGCGCTCCTCCAGCCCCTGCGTGCGCAAAATACGCGCTGCCGGGGGTGCCCCTCGGGACGAAGCTGCCGCACCGCCGCCCCTCTCTCTCGGGACGCACCAGAGCGGGGCTGGGCGCGGGCGGGGCAGAGCCCCAGAGCGAAGGGGAACCCGAGAGCACCCGCTGCTCCGCACCCGCGGCTCCGCACCCGCGCAGCGCCGCGTCCCACAGAGAGAGGGAGGGAGGGCAGCGCTGCCCGGCACTGCCCTGCCCCGGGGGCGGAGGGCCGCGGAAGCCTTTGCCTCCTCCCCCGGTCGCGGCGTACACGGGAGGAGCAGGCGGCAGCCGGAGGAGCGGCTCAGCAGCAGCCCCAGCCCTGCCCCAGCCGCCGCCGCCGCCCCGAGATGCCGCCCGCCGCCCCGCGGCCGCCGCTGCCGCTGCTGCTGCTCCCGATTCTGCTGCTGCCGGCAGCGCGCACCGCCGCGCCCTCGCACAGGTACCGCGCCCGCGCACCCCCACCCGCGGGGAGACACCGCCGCCGCCCACGGGGGTTTTATTGCTCGTTATAGCACCCAGGGAGGGCACAGGGGTGGCCACTGCCACGGCAGCACCAGATAATCACATCATATGGTATAAAGTATATAACATAATATAATACGGTATATAATACAACGTAACAGAATATCCCAACTTCATCAGCCGGGTGTTCACTCACCCTGTGGCCGCAGCTGTGACACCGTGGGTTTGAGCAGGGATTTTTCAGGGCTTCCCACGTGCTCTCACAGCGTGGTAGGAGCAAGGAGCTGACTCCGGAGCTTTTTAGCCCTCAACATCCTCGTACCGGCAAAATCAGGATGTGTGATTCATCATCAAGACCAAAGTAGCAGGACTTCCACACATAATGTGGTACAGAAAACTTGCAAAGTGATTTACTTGATCAAAATATCTAAATTAAAAGCGTTTCACGGTGGAATAGAGGAATTAAAAGCTATTTTTATTACTGTCCTATTTTAACTAGTATTATATATACTACAAAAGGTCACTGCTAATGACTTTTTAATAATTACTGATTCACTATAATAGCAATCTGCAGTGATGAATCACACCACCACACCCTCCATCTCATGAATTAATAAAGGAGGGAAGGATAACTGTCTGCAAACCCACGGGCTTTTAAAGGGCTGATTTTTAATTAAGGGCTAATTAGTTAACTTTCTCTACACTGGAGGTTGCGAGTTAAATTGCGTACTCTATGTTAATTGTGAAATTATGTCAGTAAACAAACACAAGTTTAAAGTTAGCAACATTTTTAAATATTTAAGATGTGTTTAAGACAGTTCATGCCTCTTTGCTGTTATAGAGAGAATAAATTCAATATATTTTTAAATTAAGCACCATTTTTCCCCATTTTTCTCAGGCCTACATTTACATGTGGAGGAGTTGTATCTGGAGACTCAGGGTTTATTGGGAGTGAAGGATTTCCTGGAGTCTACCCTCCAAACAGCAAATGTACCTGGAAAATCACAGTAAGAATTTTTAATATCACAAAATCAGTGCTCAAGAGAGTGAAGAGCTTTTTGTTGTTAATGCCAGTGTCTTATTTGGGTTCACGTCTGTGCCAAAATGAACTTAGTAACATAGAACAGCTCAACTATCTGGAGCTTTTTAGGGTTGCAGTAATATGATTATAGTGGCTAACATAAAACTGACCTCACCTAATGTCAGAAGCAAATTTTCATTTACTTCCACAGATACACTCCTAATTGGTTTAAATGAACCCACTTGAAAGCAAACATCTACCATTCCAAGTCACTGTAGAAAGCAATAGTTACATCAAATGGATTAGTAGAGCTTTGAGGTGTAGATAATGAAAAGCAAAATTTGTTGGCAAGAAGACATAGAAAAAGTTTCAAACCAAAACAAAAAATCCAGGCAGGTTTTCTTGTAGTGTGTTCTGCCAGCTAGGACATCTGGAGTATGTCATACAGCAAGCTGAGAAAGCAACAGGAAAGTGTTGTTATATTTGCAAATGACCATGCGAAAGAATGTGGTACAACTGATATTTTGATGTTAAAATGAGAAAGTAGGGCAGACACACCATAGTCATGGATAGTAAACCCATTAAACAGCTAGGACTAAACACTCTAGTGCATTATCCACAGGCTAGGAGAATGGTCCTGGAGTAAATGATGACTTTTCCCTCACCTACGCATACATTAAACCCTCCAAAATTGTCTAGCAAATTTCCTCTCCATTTTTTAGGCACAATTCACTAAGAATTCCTGTGACATTCAGACTTAGAATATGGGCTTTACAGGAAAAAAGAAGTGTAAGAAAGTATTAAAAAATAAATTAGTTTTTGTGTTGATGGGAGCTCTGAGGACAGCTTCTGTTCAAACACTGCATTACAGGCTAGGTGTTGGCAGTAGAATAGGATATGACAGGATAATTGTCTTCTGCTACTGTAGAGATGCTGATTCAAAGCAGGAGACACTGATCTGTTTACAGCGTTCAGTTAAAACAACTCTCTTACCAAACAAATAGTGTAATTTTAATAATTTTATCTGAGGATACCAATGAAGCTGCAGAAGCTGCTTTCTGCACCATTGTGTTGTATTATTATTTATTGTGGTCAAGTTAGAGGTTACCTTTAATCTGTGACTGACTTTATCTAGAAGAGTATGATGTAAAATACAGCATATGCTCATAAATATATCTTCTTCCTGCTGCTGAGGGGCTGAGATTTCAGTCATTACTGTGGCACACCTTGAAATCTGAAAAACAGACACAAAATGCATTTAGAACCATACACACATGCCTTAAATGAAAGGGGAAAAATTTCCGAAGTTAGCATTCAAGAAAACCCAAAACCAAACATTACTAGAGCTTCATAAATTCAAAATTGACTCTGGAGGTAAATAATTTTTGTTATAACAGCATAAAATATTTACCATTTGAAAATTTGTATAATGAATGAAGGCAGCACTGAAGAAGCATTTACTGAAGCATCCCATGGAAATGCTCTTCATCATATGTTGAGGCTAGAGAAACAATTGATTGTATTTGAAAAAGTCCATACAGAGTGGTTTCAGACTTAATGTGGCTGTTGCCAACAAGGTGTGAGCAGCCACATTAGCCTGGACATCATGAGGAGCATTACCACAAAAATGTAGCAGAGCTGTGCCTTCACTCAGGTTCTAGTGACAATGGGGACAACTCGATGGCTTCTGGCATTTCATGATTGTCCCAGCTCCCACTTTTCTACTCTGCTGCTATTTACTACTGCTCTCTGCTACATACCTGTTCTCTGTAGCTGGCCCAAAGTCAGAGAAGGGCTGCACAGCTGTAGTAGTGCAGTCTTCCTTGCTTCATTTAACCCTGTTTGACAATACTGTTCAGGAAGCCAAACTGGGCAGAATGCTCTGTCTTTTGGATAAGCAAGAAGGATGTAGGGTAGGCAGGGACTACCAAACTTGCAAGACTAAGCCCGCATCCTTTTTAAGAAGAGGATGGTTTACCAAAACCAGGGAAAGCAGTACACTCAAGGGTCTATTAGCCTGAATTCAAACAACAAAATCCTTTCACCAGATACTGCTAAGGCTCAGAATAGCTTGCAATAGTACCTGTTACACTGCCATGAAGAAATATGCTGTAGTTATTCTTAAACGTCCTTGTTAGCATCTGATCTTAGGAAAGTGACTAAAACCTTTTGCCTGTCCATTTCAGCCAGGGGCTGTGAACATCTTCCTGCAAACACTTTCTCATGAAGGACCTGACAAGTGTGTAAAAGACACTGATTGGATTCATGTCTGTGTTATGAGAACATGAAGCTGTTGTTTGGTCAACTACAAGGTCTCAATCTATAGAGAGGCAGAGTGACAGCTAATTCATTCTTTAGAGGAACATAGGTTTAGAAAACATCGTGGCATTGGGGTTTTTACAGATAAAGCAATGTAGCACTCAGGTATGAGCTGAAATCTTTCCAACTGGTTTGCTAAAGCTAGAAGAGTCTCTCTAACTCAATTATGGTTCTGTTATTTGAAGAGACTGGGACTTTTTCAGTTGGCTAAAGAAAACAGCTTCTCTATTCTAAGAGTTCTAAGAAGTGTTCAACACATGCTTGTGGTTATATTACAACTTTGGCAGACTACCCAGCAGTTTTTAGCTGGCTTTGCTAAGAAGTCATTTGTACAGCTATTTCCTTTCCTATAGTAAAGTATATAGCTTTATCTAAAATATGTGATATACATTTACTTTTAATGCTCTGTAATCCTTCTTGGCCACCACCTCACATAAACATGTCACGTAGTCCAAGAATCTGGACTGCCGTCCTGTGTTTTTCTGGCAGACTATGTAGTTCCTGTAAAACTCTTAACAATTTTATGTGCAACAATAATGCTGAAGACTGGCAGAGTTATGTAAGATTATACTTTTATAGGTTCAGGAGCTGTGTTCCAGCAGGGTTGCTGACATTAAGTAAGGTTTGACATTTTTCCTTATCAGGGAAGTTTGGGATCTGCCTGGGGAGTGAAACATTTTAAATCATTTTCTCTACATTTTAAGCATTCATTTTTGCAAATCAGTTGTTTTTCTACCCTGCAGTAGAGAACAGATCTTTATGCATGGTTGTTTTGCCAGAAAAGAAATAGCTGAACTGAATCTAGTGCCTTTGTCAGGGAGAGTAAGCCAATACAAATTTTTTTTAAATTGTTCCTTTGTGACTGGAGAGGATGGAGCTCAGGAACAAGTGACCGGGCAAGAACAGTGGTTCTTCCCAGGATGTAACTCCAAATAGCTTTCACATGCATTCTTTGTAGAGAGAAATAATATATTTGGCTTGCAGGTAGCTGATGTATTTTTCAAGTCTACCTAGGATTGCTATGGCAAAACGTGCAATCAGCATTTTGGTATTAAAGATGTATCAAAATATGTTAAAGACATATACCATACAGGTTTGTATGCCAACTTCTTAAATGCCAACTTAACAGAAAGTTGGCTCTTAAGAATTTTCCCTACCAAAAGATTATTTTCAAAGCAAATGCTCTAAACCAAGTAATTCTGGTAAGTATGACAGTTAGGGAATCTTCCCCAGAAACAGAGAGGCACAATTATGAAGAAGGCTTTCTGTTCAGTCAGAGCAACAACAGTTAAGCAGATGAACTACTTTAAATGTAAGCGAACTCTGATTAACATTATATGAAATAAATGCAATGAATTATTTAAAAAAAAAAATCTAGAGACATTATTTTGTGGTGGGTATATGCAACATAATCATGCCCTTTTGAAGAAGCTAGAAATTTTCAAGGAACTACCCTCTAGAAAAGCTCCTGCTTAAAAATTCAGGGAGAGCTATTTTCCTTTAGCCTTCAATAGGAGTAAGACATCCTTCACATGAGTTTAGTGTCATAATTTCTGATCCTAAATAATTTTATAGAGTTAGAATAAGAAGGGAAGAAGAGGGCAAGTATGTGGCAGTCACACCCTCACTGTGATAGAGGCAGGCAGAAGCTACAGTTCTTCTGTCCACTGTATGGATAAAACAGAAAAATAAGGCACACCCTGCAGGGGAAGGACCAGATATTTTTCCTTTGAATCCTCTCTCTCTCTTTTTTTTTTTTTTTTTTTTTTTTAAGAACTGCAATTCCTCCTTCCAGTTCGCCCTCTGAGGTATCCCATCATCTTACTGCATGAAGCTCAGATGTGGCTCAAAATAAACAATATTGAGTCATGCTGGCCTTTGCTTTCCCTCCAGTTTTTCTCATGAAGCAATATTTAAAATGTCCTAGGAAAAACATTGCCAGATTTTAGCATAAGAGTTTTTAACATTTAAAAATAGGAAGTGGTAGAAATTACAGAAAAGTGTTGGTTTGCAAAGGCACCTGTATTTCAGGTAGGATTCCTTGGGACTAGCTGAAAACTGGGTGGCCACTGCCAGAATGTGGAGCCACTATCCCCTGCACTCTTGAATGTCATCTGGTCAGACCACAAACTTTGAATTGAATTAATATTACTCTGGAACAAATTTGTTACTCTTGTGAATAATGAACAAATATTATTTTAATAAACAATGACATTACTTTATAAAGTAATGGCAATAAATAGTGACTGTGATTATGATTAAGGGCCCTAGTTCACACTTTTCTATAACTGGCTTATCTCCTCAGACTCAGCTAACTGTTCAGCTAACAACTAAAATCTGGAGCTGGCTTCTTGTTAAACATCCATGAGCACATGGCTGTTTTTCCTACACATTGTCTTACAAACTGTGATGAAACAAAACTTAGAAACTCAGTACATCTATGGCTAACAGTCTTGACCAAGATGAAGTAGACTGAACTAATGGAAGCTAGAGACATTAAAACTATAATGAAATATAATTAGATAATATAGTGGTGTAAAGAGGAGAAAGAAGCATACAACACTGCACAGAATTACTTGTACCATGAAATAAAAAAGCCCATGACTTGAGTGGATGGTTGGCTGCTGGGTGCTTTGTCTGTGCTCTCTCTGTAGCATGGGTGAGTCCCACCTCCTGGTTCCCCACGGCCCACTTGGGCCACCATGAGAGCATGGAATATGCAGTGGTAGGACCAAGTGCCATGGGGCTGGTGTAAGCAGAGCAGCACAGGTGCTCCTGTAACCAAGTTTCCAGTAAGCACCCAACAGCATTACTGAGGGATAGCCACTTGGCTAAATCTAAGTACATTTCTAAAAGGACAGCAAAAAGACCTTTTCTTATCCCAGGCCAGCCACCTCTCACACTTAAACTTCCTTCTTCAAACTGTGGGAGGGAGTAAGTGTCTTCAAAGAAGCAATTCAAGCTGAGGAAATAGTGGAAAAGAAGTCTCATGAACACTGACAAAACTGTTTAATATGACAGAGCAATTTCTGCCCAACTTTCAGAACCACTAGAAGGAAAACCTTCTTACAGAAGCTACAGGACACCATAGCAGAAAACATTGCACAATCTTAACTGTAGGTATAACAGCTCAGTCTGCTTTAAAACATTTATGTTGACCTTAAAGGTCACCTTATTTGGATCCCAGTATTCCACCCCAAAAGATTATATGTTATTTTACTTAGAGCAGCTTTTTTTCAAAAAGTATGTAATTTAACTTTCTAAATCTAACTTTATCAGACTAACTTTACAGCCAGCATTTTTAAACTGAATTGTCCAATGACACAGATTTTCGAGTATAACCATAAATAATATTCAGGTCTTCTGACAAGAATACCAAATTCCCTTAGCTTTTTCTTTTTAAATGACCATGTCTTAATGCTTTGATTCAGACCAGAAGACAAATGAATGCAATAATAAGAGATTCAATGAGACATGTGGGTTATTTTCTGGTATATAGCTTGGTCTCTTCAGTAGTGTGATTTTTAAACCTAACATCTGGCTTTAAAGTTTTCTAAAACCTAGTCATTGTGCTTTGGAATTTCTGTGTAAGATTAGATGAGTTCTGTGGGTTTGAAGTAGTATTAGCAATGTACGTCAGCACAGAGGAATTTAATGCATTTTTGAGAGAGCTTTGAACTTAAAGGAAAATCCTCTGAAACCAGCAACAGAAGCTGAAGTGGGGCCGGCCAGCCAGCATATAGGTGGGCCCCAAGTAGTTCAAAACAGCCCTGTCCTGCAGGATCAGGATCAGCATCAGAACTGGACATAGAAGCAGCTACATGAATGAGTAACCTTAGTGGATCTACAGTACATTTTTCACTACATCTAGAGCTGCCGCCTGTAGTACCTTCTGTGGGTTAAGTGGTCACTTCCATCTATAACACTTCCATCTGTACATGTCAAGGCACTTTTAATGCTTGAAACTCACAACACTAAAACACTTTGACATTTTCATATAGAAAGAGTTTAAGTGCAGTTTATCTTAAACTAGTGTTTTAAAATCAGTCGCTGTTAAGGAAGGAAAACAATTAATGATCTCTTAAGTGAAATGGCTTAAATATGGACCAACTGCAGATATATTAAGTGTGTGTTATATATTTAAAGCAGAAAGTAATAGCAGTGTCTAGGTAAAATAGAACAGTTGCAATCATTTTAATAGTTAACTACTCTACAAGGCAATGCTGGCCTCTACAAGGCTCTACTCTACAACTGAATGCTGATAATTAAGGGGCCTCTATATTTTAAAATACTGTCCATTTACAGCATTGAGTACTTCATTAGAATAGTTTTCACTTCTCAGTATGCTGATTATTCTCTTAAAAGCTTGCAACTCTATCCCAGGAAATGCTCTCCTCCTTATGAATGATTATTCTCTTGATTTATGTCCTTTTCACTAACTTGCCTCTTTTGCAATGTCCACAGATGCAGACATGCAAGATTTGCCCTGTCTTATATTTCCTCAAATGTTTCAGAAAACAAAGTTTTTCTATGTTGAAGACAACCACTAAAGGTTCTTTTGAACACTCTTGTTGTAGTTTTACATGTTCTTTCCAAATATAATTCTTTCACTGAAGCCTTTAAGCTAAACATACCCCCTCCAATTTATTTTATTTATAAATGTAACTCATGTCAGTAAATAAAAAAATCCTTCCAACTATGAAACCTTATGAAACAAATCAGCAAGATAAGAGAGTCCATTACATTTGTTCAAAATTGTAAATTGCTTATTCCATTGTTTTCATTTTTATCTCATCCTCACCTCACTTGTTAGCAGGGAGCTGCAAGGCTGATTGCATTCCTTCAGCAGAAAATAAGAGAAACATGCCAAGCTGAGCTGGGTGGTGATGGTATATAATCAACTATATAAGCCTGGCTAGACAATACTGCAGATCAGAAGGAAGATAATTGCAACAGAGATGGCCAGAGCTTTGTTTTTATGCTTGGTTCACTATGATTTCACAAACCACTGCCTGGAGTGTAGTTGACAAAAAGAGCTTACTGGAGAGAAGTGAAAGATAAGAAAATACTTATGCAAATAGTGGGATCAGAGAGGTATGTGGTGTCTATCACACTTCAGCATACATCTTCCCCTCCTTCCCTCTCTGTCTGTGTCTCCTCCTCCAGGTACCAGAAGGAAAAGTGGTGGTTCTTTCATTTAGATATTTAGACCTGGAAAGTGACAACTTGTGCCGATATGATTTTGTGGATATATACAACGGCCATGCCAACGGGCAGCGCATCGGCAGGTTCTGTGGTACTGTGAAACCAGGTGCCCTTGTATCCAACAGCAATAAAATGTTGGTGCAGATGACTTCAGATGCTAATACTGCTGGAAGTGGATTCATTGCCAAGTTTTCTGCAGCAGAACCACATGAAAGAGGTACTTAACTATTACATATGTGAAGATGAATATAACTGTGGAAATATGAAGAGTCACGTTAAAGCTTTAAAAGATGTGATGCCAGAGATACTAAGTGTTACTGTGCTGTTTAACATATTCATTAATTATCTTGCTTAACTAATCATAGAATCATGCTGAGTTGGAAGGGACCTATCAGGATCATTGAGTCCAACTCCTGTCCCTGTGTAGGGCACCCAAGAAACACACTTTGTGCCTGAGAGCATCATCCAAATGCTTCCTGAACACAGGCAAGCGTGGTGCTGTGACCACTTCCCTGAGGAGGTTGTTCCAGTGCTCGAACACTCTCTGAGTGAAAAACCTTTTCCTGATGTCTAACCTAAACCTCTCCTGATTTAGCTACCTACCATTTCCCCAAGTCCTGTCTTTGATCATAGGAGTGAAAAAATCAGTACCTGCCCCATCTCTTCCCTAGAGATGCAGAGGAATCCCTAGACTGCAATGAGGTCAGCCTCCTTTTCTTCAAGCTGAACAATCCAAACACAAATTATACCAAAATATAACAGTTTAAGCCATCATAGTTCATCAAAGTAGCAAAGAGGAAGGCTAACTACTGTAAAAGTTGCAGAAGAACTGCACCTAGAAGCAATATGGTAATGGTAGTCAATAAAATGACAGATGAAATTCAGTCCAAGTAAATGTTACAAATAAGAGGAAAACACCCTATCATTCTGTACAGTACAAGGAGTTCTGAATTGACAATTACTGTTTAGGAATTAATTCCTTAGGTTTAAAATAAGTAATTTTTGAAAATAATAGTTGATCATCAATCCCAATACTCAATAGGTATAAAAAAGGAAACAAACTTAATTTTTTAAAAAGGGAATAATTATGCTGCTATAGACCCATAATGTATCTACTTCTTAAAACTGTATGCCATTCTGATGTTCCCATGTCAGAACAGGATATAATGAAACTACCAGGAGCAATCAGAGACAACAAATATGATAAATGAACATTCACAGGAGAATTGCTGCATTGCAGAGACCTCTTCAAGATGGAAAAGAGAAGGTCAATGAGAGTATTGGAGAGTAATGACCAGTATGGAGAAAATGAACAGGAGCCACAGTCACTGACTCTGCTGATACAAAAAACAGATGACCAAGTGTCTGCAAAGGAAAGGAGATGGTGATTTTCTCAATGAGGTGTTCAGTGGTAGAGTGCTGTGCCAGGGCACATTGCTATTGTCAATTTAAAAAAAAAAAAAAAAAAAAAGGCATTATAAAGCCCTGTGCTTGGGAAGACCATGAACCGTGAGAGGCTGGGAGGTTTCAGGGAGGTGGTATTGCTCTGCCAAGTGGCACTTTTCCAAGGCTTTTGCTATTAGCACAATACCAGAGTAGATAGGTTGTTGAGCAGACCCAGAGCAGGTGATAATCTTTAGTCCATCCAGTTATAGCCCTGTATTGAAAACTTCTTGAAAGATGAAACAACTGTGATGTAATGGATCTAATTTAATAAGGAAGATTCATAGCTACATTATAAATAAAGATTACATACCTGATTGTAGTCTGGGACTGGGAGGAGAAGATGCAGAAAAAACAACTCTCCTCCACCGTGGGCTCTCCACAGGCTGCAGTTCCTTGGGAAATGCAGAGCTGCTTCAGGTGCTGCAGGGATGGCTGCTCCATTACCCACAGCCTCTTCTCCTGCTCCTCTGGTGTTCATAAGCATGTTTATTACTCTTTATTTTATCCCCATCTTCACCTACATCTGGCATTTTCTGCCCTTTATTAAATGTGTTTTCCCAGAGGTGCCCCCAGCTGAGCTGAAGGGCTCAGCTGTGTCTTGAGGTGAGGTGGTGGCAGTGGTGGCCAGACCCAGCCGCATGTCCCTCAGCGAGGCCTCAGCGGTCACACAAACACCTCACCCCACTCACCGTGCTCTGCTCAGCCTCCTGTGCTGTGCTTCCAGGGGATCAGTACTGTGGGGGACGACTGGAGAAGCCATCGGGGTCCTTCCAAACGCCCAACTGGCCCGAGCGAGACTACCCGGCTGGAGTCAGCTGTTCCTGGCACATCATCGCCCCAAAGAACCAGGTAAGGCGCCACCATTACGGCCCAGCTCCCATTGCCTGTGCGGGCCAACACTGCCTCAGCGCCGTCCTGGCACAGCCCACTGCCCGCCTCATGCTGAGACAACAGAAATGCTGTCTGGCTGAAACGTGAAACTGGGTACCTGCACGGAATCCAACCATAGCCACCTTCTTCTCAGGTATCACCTGGCTCACTGCAGTAACTCCTGTGCTTTCTCAACATCTTGTGTCCTCTCCTGTGCATCAATACTTTCCACAAATTAAACTTTAAGCATCTGTGACTGGTGAGGCTTTTAAAACAGGTTTTTTTTGGAAGGTGATTTTGTTGATTAACAGATCATGCAAATTGTTAAGGTGGATGATTACCTCAGGGCCAAACAGGATGATGACCAGATGTTAGGTTTAGGTCTAACATAATTTGTAGCATTTTTGGTGTTAATGCACTTTGATATCGAGCTATGTGGGCAGAGCTGATAGAATTTATTAAAAAGCATAAATTATTTTATTTTGCTTACAGTAGAGGAAATATATTTGGATTTGTCCTGAACAGTTTTTCAATATACCTTTCATAAAACTTGTTTTATTTTGTGCTTTTAAGGCACTATCTCCTAACATGCTTACTTAACTAGCCATATGCCATAAGAGTATATGTTGCCATTTCTTTAAGACATGAAGAGACATGACTAAAAGGACTCGTATAGCAAACACAGATGTGTTCCCTATGCTGTGGGGAGAATCTCAATCCTAGCTTCCTACTTTCTGTTTGTTGCTGAACCTTCTGCTATATACCTTGGCAGGGAGTCTACAATGATTCAATGTTTTCAGTCACCAAGCATGTTTTCTTAATCCTGTCCAGCTTTTTTAACTCCACTATGTGTAAAGGCAACTTCCACCTTAATCTTCTGCCCTTGATTGTAATCCTCCAAATAAAAAAAGCTGCTGCAGATGCATGTATTTTTCAGATCTTTCATACTTCTCCATTGACCAAGGTATTTTCTCCCTTGAACTCACGCAGTATGTCAGCTTAGTCTTTCCTGTATTCCTCTTTAATCCACATTCCTTACTTGCTAGATGCAGGTAATTTAAAAATCCTATAGATACACAGTGATTTTTAAAACCCTATATGTAAACTGTGGATTGCTTTGGTTCCTTCCAAATATCTCTAGAAAAGCCTATAAACTTTTCCTAAGCTTGTACAGAAGATGAAAGACTATATGCATAAAAATAAGGGCTTTATATCCTGTGCCCTTTGAAAATCCTGTTCCATGTATCTACAAGGTTTTGAAGATCTGTTTTTCATGTACTGCAGCAGTGATTGTTTGCATGCAAACGAGGCAGAATTTTGACAGTGACAAAAGCCATTTTTGAGGAAGCAGTGAATAAGCATTTATCTCCAAGTGCACATGAAGAGCTGTTCACTCCTCCTTTTGCCAAAATGTAGATGCTGTTGTCTCTATTTCCCTTTCACAGACATGTGAACCATAAAGCAAGGCACTGCTTTGATTCTAATATAGACCAATAACTACTTCATTTATCAGAGAAGATGAAAGAGCTTCTCATGATGGCAAAGAGCTTCTATTCTGTCATTTATTAGTGCAAAGTACACTTACGGAAAATAGAAATAGATATTGTGGCCTGCTGTTTTGCCTGCTATACAAAAATTTAGGCTCCCAGTCACATTACTTATTTCTATACCATCCTTTTTGAACACAGCTGTATTATTCAGATGGGTGCCTCCACTTAACGTGCATTTTTTCATTGTGATTAAAAGGTTTTTGAAACAGGCCTGTTACTCATCTCAGATACCAAGTCCCCCTAGGTCACTCATGTTTTATGGGAAACAAAAGGATGCCTCACACATAGTGCAAAAGCAAATCCAGGCAAAACTAAGACAAAGGATAACAGGCCATCATCACTACAAAAATAGAACGAGATTAATTTTTACTATGTCATTAAAACAAAGTATATGCAGTGTAGGAATGACTTTTTCTTTGTAGTTTTAAAATATTTAAGATCATCTTTGCTTGAGGCAACTCTTAAAAGAGAAATCCTGCATGTCTACAACCAACACAATTCAGTGTTGTCATTCAGGTCCCATTTGTGCTATTTATGGGAAGGTGATTTAAATACTGTCTTGCTTCTTATAAATAAGCAACCTAAATTCATATATTGTCTGTTTCAATTGTGCACTTACGTTGTGTTTTCCTTCCTTGCTACACACAACTGACAGAATGATACTTCAGAACTTAGTTTCAGAGTAGAAAAGTTCATTTCTGTTTTCTTGTCCATTGTTTTTCTTTCTTAAGTAGAAATGTCCATAGATACAAGTCATATTGGAGATAAAAGCATCAATACTTGAAATACCACAGATAGACTAGTTCTCACTTATGACTTGTAAAGCCCCAGCATTTATGGAAATTGCATATGGAAGCAGAATTCCTTTAACTACCTACTTTCTCTAAGTTTTAGTCTTACTATTTACTAATTTTCTTTCTATACTTTTTGTTTCTGTCCTTTTTATTTCTGCATCAAGTAATCACAGAACTGACAACCACAGTAATTCAAACCCTGCTGCTAATGAAGTCAGTGAAATGCTGACACTAACTCTGCCCTGGCTTTTTTTTAGGACACTAAAAGACCCTTTTCCTTTCATTTAGGGTTTGTAAGGGTTATTTTAAAAGCAGCGTAACACCTAGTACCTACAATCATATTTTTCATTCACTCTTAAAAATAACTTTAACAGAAGTTTCTTGGATGCATTTGAGAACAAAATGTTTTAGAGAACAATGGGGTTGTACGTTGAACTGTTTGTTGGAAAGAAGTGATGTTGATTAAAATACTTTGCTCCACAATTAAGTAGACTAAGGACTTCATCTTATGGATATAAAAAACAACCAGTAATTTATAGGAAGGTGTCAGTTACTACAAGCAGTGCTAGTAAGTTCTATCAAAACCTTAATGAATTATTTGCACTTTCTCTGCAGCTAATAGAGTTAAGGTTTGAGAAGTTTGATGTGGAGAGAGACAACTACTGCAGATATGACTACGTCGCAGTGTTTAATGGTGGGGAAATCAATGATGCTGAAAGAATTGGGAAGTACTGTGGAGACAGCCCACCCGCGTAAGTAACTTGAATTATAAATTCATCTGTCACATGTCTTTTTGATACCAGGTCTGTGCTAGGCTTCTGAAAGATTTTTATTCCTTTTAAAATTAAATATGACATTTTCTACCTCCAGTTGAATTTCCAGGAGCTGCTTAGTATCATGTCTCTCCCTGAGTTTTTGCATTTCTCTATCCATGAAGTTCAGATGATTCATCAGAATGAGTTTCATAACAGCAGTGTCTGACACACCAGGAAATAAACATGCATTTCAGTATTAGTCTGGGGGCAGATACCACATTCAGACCAGTAATTAAAGTGAAGCATCCTCTCTGTCTGTTTCTTTGGTTTTTGTTTGGGTTTTTGTTTTTATGTTTGGTTTTAGTTTGGGTTTGTTGTTTTGGTTTGGGGTTTTTTTTGTTTTGTTTTTTTGTAAGAATAATGCTATTAATGCTTTTTGGCTTTGACATTCTAACAATGGAAATTTTTTTTTTCCCATTTCAGGCCTATTCTGTCTGAGGGAAATGAGTTGCTCATTCAGTTTTTGTCTGATCTAAGCTTAACAGCTGATGGTTTTATTGGCCATTATAAATTTAGACCAAAAAAGTTACCCACAACTACAGTTCCACCTTCTACCACAACAGTCCCTGCTACCTCAAGTAAGTTCTACTGGCTTTATTTTATTTCTTAGGAAAATTAACTATTCCAGCACAAAGAGGGTTACAGAAAAAATGGAATAGAAAGTATATAAAAATTACAGCTTTATGGTTTGTTAGTGCTTCAGACGTTGAGAGAATGAATTGAAATTAATGTATTTGGAGAGCATCTTCATATACTCAAAGGAGAATCTACTTACATTAGGAAAAGAAAATCTATCCACTGTAACTGTGATTCAGCTCCAGCTGAATTTTGCTGTCTCTTCTCTATTTTTGACAGTTAACTAGCGAAGGGGTAAGCAAAATTTTTTTGTCCAAGGCGTTCTAAATACTTCAGAAAATAGCTTTTTTTAAAGAAACTCTTTCTTCTATACAATTTCATATGCACAAATATGACCATATTTTTCTTAATATAGTTATTAAGACCAAGCAAAACTGGTATGGAAACCACCTAAGCTCTCTTCATATTCTGTTGACATCCTGACAATATGATGCTCTCTTAGAATTATTTTTATTTTTAAAAAATCAGGGGTTTAAAGTTGTTATAAAAATAAGTTTTCTGTTTAAGACTAGACAACATATATGAAAGATCAGAGGAGGTTTTATCTGAAAGTATTGCCAGAACTACCTCATTACTGAGATATTGAATAAATTCTTACAATTTCCATAACCTGAATGTGACAGATGTAAGATACAATTACAGCAGAAAACCAAATTATCTCTGATGTTTTTGCAACACATAGCCTGATTTGTACCTAAAAGACATCAAAAGTCAGGACAGCAATGGTTTGTCAGCAGGAAGCCAAGAAGCTCTGGTGCTTAAATATGAAAGGTATTTAGAATAGATAAAAATAAAAATAAAATCATAGTGACCTATAGATCATATTTATGTAACTGCTACTCTAATAATAAGTAATTCAGCTCTTCTTCACCATACAGCACTTCTTAACAAAGCCACTAGTTCAAACACTTGCTCTCAACCAATCTAGGCTGTCAGGTACCTCTCACTGCATTTCTGTTCACGGTTCTGCTATTGAATTTTTTCTCTGTGAGCCGTTTAAGTGTGTTCAAATGCAGAAGAGGTGTACTTTACCAATGAATTCCAAATCAATTTTACTGACAACATCAGGGTTAGAGAACAAAAACAATGCCAAGTTATCTGAGAGTGGGTAAGAGAGGGAAAGTGTCCAACAGACAGAAATAGAAAATCCTTTCGATGTCTGATCAATTGAGCATCATGTAGACAGTTCTGATCTTAAAAACAAACCAAAGCACACCAAACCTCTGCAGTTTAATTAAATTTCTGATCAATCGTTTGCATTCAGAAGTGTGCAGCTCAAAGCATTGAGCTTATTATCTCGTAAATAAGACCTGTTCAAACTTGCACAAAGCATTGGGCACTTTATTTAATAAACTCAAAAGTAAATCTTGAAGTGTTAGCACACACACACACACACAAAAACACCTCTGAGAGGACCACACAAAAATCTTTTGTAATGCATAATGCCATTTTTAAATTTAGAAAATTCAGAGGACCTAAAAAATCAGACAGCTTCCTATGACTCACCTCCCTGCTTTATTTCTTATCTTCCTACTACAGACACTGAACTGAAAGACTCAAGGAACATTAAATTCTTAGTTTATGTTGTGCTGCATGTGGCACTGAGATAGGAGGTACTTGACTGACCTAGCAACTGATGCTGTGAGACAAGGGAACTAATTACATGCCATGGCACCATGCCAAGTGGTAACTGTGATTCAAAATAATAATGTGAAATATTATCATTTAGTTCAAAGTTCTACAAGCTGAATATAGTATATTATATCAACATTGTATTCTGTACAGAAGTCACTTCATAAAAAGTAACTCAGCCTACAATTAAAATAAATTTTCGGAAGCACAGACTACGAGGAAAGATTCATACAAAAACACCAAGGCGGTGGAAGTGATGGAGTTTCACTCCCCTGACTGTAGATCTGACTGTAGGATTGAGGCTGTATCATGTAGAATATGACTAAATGTGCCTTCAATAAACAAAGTAACTTGTTCTTCACAGCACTTTCCCTTAGGGGAGGCATTTAACTTTCTAAAGAATCTCACAGAATAAAGACTGGAAAAAAATGAACAACCAACATCAAATCAATGAAAGATGTGAGGTCTAATTTTTAACTTTAGGATTCAAAGGGAAAACAATGGTATGCAGATCTTCTAAAAGTCACAGGGATTACACTTAGGTACAAAGTAATTTTAGTGACATCTGTTTGAATGTCAGAAACTTGCAAAATTATAGAAAGATAAATTCATTGAGTTAAAAAGTACTAGTTACTGATTGAAAATTAGTCAGAAGTTCTTCAGAAAGTATTGGCTGAATAAAACCTTAACAAAATGGTCTATTCTAAAGGAAGTGAAAAACTGCAAACATATTTTTAATAATTAACGTAGGGATTTTTTAAAAATTAGGGTTATGTAGAGGTTTAGGTCTTTTAATCTCTGTCTCAGCTCCATGTTTCTAATACTTATGATGTCATTACCAATTAAAAAAAAACATTAAAAGGACAGAAAAGTCTTAAAAATGCTGCATCCCCAGACATTATGTAGAAGGGGTTAGCTGAATGAAGTACAGAGGTTCTAAACATCCACTGAAGGAGGAAAAAATACAAAGTGCAATCACTTGTTTATAAACAAAGCACTCTGTTTCAGAAGGAAATGTCAACCCCTAATATTAAACTGATGCTTCAAACATTGTGTTGTGTTTCAAAATGTCATCAGTAAAAACTCATGAAGCTGTGTGGAAAATTTAGGAAAAAAAACCCAAAACAAAAGGAATTTGAACTCTGATCTCTGCCATCACAGTACAGTACTTTCAGATAAAAGGCCATTCTCTCCCTCTGAAGTGTGACTGTAACACAATGTTATGGTACTTTAAATGTACTACCAGGGCTGTATATAGGAACAGGACACAACACTCACTATGATACACATTTAAGATCACACTAGAATCATAAGTACTTTTTCTGTAACATCCCGTTCTATAAAGTGATTGGAACAGATCCCTAGCTGAGACACACATGAAAAGATGATTGGAGGTCACTGCACAGAAATGGAATATTGTTATTGTGATGTTCATCCTTTGCAATACCAGACCAAATTACCACATACATCAGGACTATTGATCTTTCCCCTCTTTTTTTAAACATAATACTTTGTATGTGTTTCAAATACCTCATTAAAATTCCAATTTACTTTTTGTTCTTCAAAAAGTTGTGAAGCCAACAGTTGCCCTTTGCCAGCAAAAATGTAAGAGAAGCGGAACTCTTGAAAGCAATTATTGCTCAAGCAACTTTGGTAAGGAAAAAGTTTGTTTCTTTTAAACTATTCACTTGTCACAGTGTTTTAAAGTCATAGGAATTTTGCTTAGTGTAGTTCTAGGCTGTATTTTTACACCACCTTATGTATATGTCTGACATTATTATCTGTGTTTCACTCAATACGTTATTGGAGATGGTCCAAAATAGGCACTGCACATTTATCTGGAACAAATATACTTTCTCCATCTGAAAAAGCAACTGACAATGTAGGACAATGTAGGACTGACAATGTCCTACAGAGAAGTATTGATTCAACTACTGCATTGTCATCTCACTTGCTGTAATCAGACAATACACATTAAATGCTGTACTGCTGACTATTCCACAATCCACTGACTTCCAAAATATTTTTAAAAGAGATTAGAAGGCATGGAATCATACCAGCACTGCTTTCTGCACACAGACACATCACTCAGGAAAAATGATGTTTGCTGTACTGTGCATTTGGATGACATTTTCACTGCTGATTTAGTGGTTCAGAGTATATCCCCATACTAGAACATTTTTTAATCCCCCATAAAATGCCTCAGAATTTGATGAGGAAAATTCCCACCCCCTTTTTGCTTGTTTGTTTAAATCTAATTCTAATTTCATAGTTCATCCCATGAGATTAAAAAAAAAAACAAAACAAGATTGCTTACTGACCACATCTCAGTTCATGTGGTTCATAGTAAATGACACTATATAAAGCTTGCTCTTTTTCATGTAGCACCAGGGTAATAAGTCACAGTCACTCTCAAATACTTTTGTCAAATACTTGAAAGTTTTCAGTCTTTTTCATGGAAGAAGTAAGAGTTAAAATATTTTATATGCCAATGTGAATGCAAGTGTATCCTAAGTGAAGAAAGAAGAAAGATGCTGTTTGTAGAGTATTATTCCAAGTTTATTTACTTACTTTATAATTTAGGAAAGAAGAGCTCTTGCATCAGGCATTTAATTTTTCCTGTTTCTAGAAACAAACTGCAATATCCAACATTTTAACATCCATAGATATCTTTTGATTGAACATACCGATTTAATTAAAAGTTCTTGATTAAAGTAAGATAATGTGCAAATTTACGACTAACTCAAAATGTGGATTATGTAGATTTGTAAAGTAAATCCAACAGCACATGCTTGATAATTGAAAATCTAATTAACCCTAGGATAGACATCTTATTTACAAAAGGTGATCCAAGAAGAAAAACTGATGATACCTTTTTACCACTCTCTTTTGATAAACTGAGATGGCCTACAAGTAATTTAGTCATCTTAAGAAAAAAAGAAAATAACATCTTTCTTTTCACAGAGAGGAGATATGATGAATTAATCAGTAGTCTAAATTTAGCTGACATAGGCAAATTCCCATCAGTATCGTGCCTCTGATCAAAATCTCCTAGTGCATTAACTATTCCCTGTTACTCAAGAGTTCCAGAGAGTTGGTAACTATGCTTTAAGCTAAAACATTCTCAATTCAACTTCACCACTGTTTTGAAATTAGTAATTGAAAAGAGTATCAAATTGTACTATTTAATTGAAGTTATCAAAATGTAGAACTGGGCTTGCAAGAAAACAATACATTTTAGGAACAGTTTTTGTCAGTGGTGTGTTACCTATTACAGATGACAGCCACATTTTAAGTAACTGTTTCCAGTCCAGCATTGTTTTTTTCCTTATTATGGACAAATATATTTACTCAGTTTTTATGATGCCTCAAAATTTTTGTCTACACATTAATGCAAATTTATCAAATGTGTTTTGTTCTAGTAATAACTGGAACTGTAATCACAGCGATAACAAGGGCTGGCAGTCTGCATGCAACAATATCAATCATTAATGTATATAAGGAGGGAAATCTAGCAATTCAGCAAGCTGGCAAAAATATGAGTGCCAAGATTATTGTTGTATGCAAGCAGTGCCCTCTCATCAGAAGAGGTAAGTACACAAAAATTACTGCTTCATGTGTTTATACAAGACAACTGTTTTGATAACTGCTACTTGAAATGTGACCACAAATATATTATCATTACAGTAATTATTTCCAGAATCAGTAATTAATATTATAACCAAATTAACATAAAAAGAAGTAGTTATCCAGGTTTATATTGTATTTATCAGTTTTACTTAGAAAGGATTAGACTTAAATCAAAGATGAAAGCAGTTTGAAAATTTAAAAACCCAAAAGAAAACAACAAACAAAACCACAAAAAACCCAACGGCCCCATGCAATATACAATAAAATCTGATTTGGTTCCCACAGATGAACCTCAGTTTGATTTTGTTTCTGTGTCTATGTATTTTGGAGTCATTTTTCATGCAGATTTACTTAGGAGGCAAAAGAAACAGCATGCTTAACCTAGAAGAGCAATATGTCACAGCAAATAACAAAAATCAACATGTCTCCCCTCATTGCTTCCCTACTGTCTATATATACACACACACACATCATATATATATATATACACACATCTTTACTGTAGAAATACGAGTAGTATTAGGCCCACTGTGTAAAAACCTCAAACCTGGTAACATTCAGGATACTACTGGTATTTACCACGTTAATTCAAAGTGGGCAGTACCACATTGAAATATGCATGTCAGAAACTCGCTTTTGCCTTTACCTTTAGATGTCTAGAAACAAGACATTTGATGGGAGACAGAAAAATATCCTTGGTGGAATGAATTCTCCTTTTAGTAAGACAATCCTGCTGTCTCCAAACCACGCACTTATGTTCTCATCCTAAATCTCTATGAATTATTTAATAGCCATTACTTAATATCTAAACTTTTCTGCTTATACCCATAGAATGCCACTCCTAGCCTAAGGCCTTGCAAACCCCTAACTCTTCTAAGCCATGAAAATACCCAAATCCATTTGATTTCTCCAAAGCCAGGGCTTATTGAACATTATATGCCCACCTTGCTTGCCTTACTAGATACCTACATATATATATATATTTGTATTTGAGGGAGGAAAAGGGAATGAAAAGACTGAAGTGCCTTAACCTATCCTTCAAGCTGAGTAAATGGTAACCTATCCAAAATGAATGAGACACATTATACTTCGGGTGTTAGCAGCTGTTATCCATTGATACTACATTTCTAATATCTTTCAGACTCATTTTATCACCTACCTTTAATGAATATCTCCTATACATTAAATTGCATAGTAGATGCTTCATTTATATATCTACTTGACTTTTACATACCTTTACTTTTTTGCCCCACAAGCATGGCAAAGATGGGTACGGAAATACATGGCTTAGGTAGGACAGAAAAAAATGTTAGAAAGCGTTGGTAGCAAAGTGCAAAAGGAATACAGACCAGAGATAAAAGAACAATACTTACCAAATAACATCCTGCATTTCTGTTCTCCTTTGTAGGTTTAAACTACATCATCATGGGCCAGACAGAAGAAGACGGTAGAGGCAAAGTCTTTCCCAACAGCTTTGTAATGAGTTTTAAAACTAAGAACTCAAAGATCTTAAATGCCTTGAAAAACAAAACATGTTAAAACTACTCTGCAGCTGCATTCTATCATCTCTCTTGAAAAAATAGTTTTTATTTAGTTTAAGTCATGAAAATACACCTGACAGCCAACATGACCATGCTCACCTTTTCTTCTCTCCCATCCACCTGAGCACATCCTAGCACAAAGTGGAATCCATTACATGTAACTATCAAAACAAGAACAGATCCTCCTGTCTTTAAACTGAAGATCTGCAGCACTGCCATCTGATCTCAAACACACCAAATTCCAATTACTTGGAAGCTGTTAATTTATAATTACCCAGTCTAAAGAAGTTATGTATATAAAATAGTAATTTAAGTGCGTGCAATATTTATAGTAACTAATTTTAACTTAGCTTTTTCTCTAAAGTTGTTTTATTACATGGATTTCTGCATTATTCTCTGTGCTTAAGAAAATATTTTAAAATTAAATTATACATCAACTAGTTATTCATTATGTATAAAAGTGAGGCAGGCTAAACATGGAAACTCTTTTTTGATCACTGACATGCTTTTGATGGCTTGAGTCTTGCAGAGCACAACTGATGCTACCTGACCCTGCTGATCAAGGGCCTTGTTTTCCTTCTGCTGAAGGTATTGAATTGCTGATTTGAATAGATACTGGATTTACTCTTCAAAGAATTAGACAACTGTAAAACAGCTTTTTTATGCTGATGACTACAATCGAGTTAGTAAATGTCACTATTAAGAAATTAGAGAAGAGGAAGGTAGGAGTTAATTTAGTGGTGTTAAAGTACACATGCAAATAGTTAAATTTCTGTCTCTACTGTGAAAGGACAGACAATACAGCAATGCTCAGTCTGGCACCTGTAGTGGTAATAATAGCATATCTAATTTATTCCATTCTTATATACAACAGGTTCAACAAATAAATGTTTTAAGATTATGGGTAGGAACAGACTGGAAACAGTTCACAATGTTATAATGTTAAAAGATGGTTGTCAAACATTTGTCTGTTGTATATAGTTATTTGCTACTCTGAAAGTCTATAACCAAAGATGGAAGAATAGATACTGATTATTCATGAAGGTTAATATGGAGAAACTGAAGAACATTTCGGTCAAAAGCAGGTATGAAACAGATGTTTTTCAAACTGGGTAAAACTTTAAGACTGATAAAAATGATATAGCTTTAAGTACTTGTTTTCCTCATACATAAATACCATACCACTGTCCTTTTGTTAATGGGCAGGAAACGAATGAAACACAGAGTCTCTACTGGACGTCCTCATACCTTATTTCCTAGTGGAATGTGGAGTTC
This sequence comes from Calypte anna, assembly GCF_003957555.1. Classification (NCBI taxonomy): domain Eukaryota; kingdom Metazoa; phylum Chordata; class Aves; order Apodiformes; family Trochilidae; genus Calypte; species Calypte anna. Next base: position 10,858,944 of record NC_044255.1, on the reverse strand, counting down.
TCTTCTTCAGTTACTGATTCTCAAATGTAATGCAGGAGATCCTGCCACAGTGCAACTCCATAGCACAGCAGTGTCTGTTCTAAAGTTGTAATGGGTAGCCAGGCAGGAGACAAAAGAATGAGAGAAAGGCAGGAAGGTACAAAGAGGCTGTGCTGGCAGCTCACATCCAACAGCTCAGTACTGTAATGACACTGTATGGGTTGCTAGGCCTTTGCCTCACTGCCAACCCAAACAGCATTTCTCTCTGGGAATAGTACCAATATGTTTGCAAAGCAGATCTAATTTTGTGATTTGAGAATTCTTAAACTTTAATTTTCCAAGTATTGATTCCTATGCAGATTAAGGGGTTTTATGCACGGCGCTCTCCACATTTTGCAGCAGCAGCCTGGGGAGAAGCAATGTGGAAATGATGCTCAGAACTGTCTTGAACTACAATAATCTATTTTTATTCATGCTGACATGTCCATCTGTCATGCAACTTTTCTCAGTGAGGCAGTCTGGCAGCCTGTTTCTCCTTTCCTGAATGGTAGGTAGGGAAAGCTCCTGCCTTCTCAACACTTCCTTTAGACCAGTTTCTTTTCCAAATCAAAGCACTGACAGCAGGAGCCCTGCAACAGGGAACAGGAGCCAGGACAGAAAGAAACATTGAGTGATTTTGTTTTTCTCAAGTAAGAATCAGTTACAAAGTTTATGTAACAATTATCACAAGTTTTTAAAAGCAGATGTAGTAACTGTAAATCTCAGACATTTAAAAATCCAACCTGTTACCAAAATACTCAAAATTACTTAACTGCAACACAATGTTTAATTTCAACAGTAATAATAATCAAACACTTATTTTATCAAGAGCGTGAATTAAGCTTTAAGGAATGAATGATTTTGACCTTTCTGCTGCAAATGGAGGTATCTCCATTTTTTATTCAAGGAAAAAATCAGTTCTAAGCCAAAACAGATGCTAACATGAAAGAAAAATGAACATTTTTCAGTAGTTTCAAAAACCCCCTAATCTCTTCATGACTCACACTAAATGTTGTACTAAGAAACTGTGAATCCTGTATCCCTGTAAACTGCACATTCTCACAGCTTTTATTTTTTGACATCTGTTTACAGAAGTATCACAGACACCTAAAATTTTGTCTCTGTGCATGTCCAAAACTGCTTTGTGAGTGTGCATACAGGAGATCTCAGAGCCCCAACACCTGCAAACATGCACAACAGGCAGGTGACCAAGACAGCTTGAGTAACTCTGCCTGCCATAGCCAAAGCAATCAGAAACAGCTACATCAGCCTGCTGCTTTAGATACGAGAAGCCACTCAGCTTCCTAAAGGACTGATCAGCACGAACTGAGTGCCAAGCAGTTCATAGTGCAACTGGAATCCAACCTTGTTCAGAACTAGCTCATTATTACTTCATGGCACTGCTTGAAATCACTTAAATGAACTTAAGGGTGACAGGACAGTTCCACAAGGAAAAACAGTAACAAGGAAAAAAGGTAGTAGCACATTAATTTCAGCTATCTTCCCTTAACTTTTTATCTTAACATGACAAAGAAATTATTTCCAGTATGGCACCTGATATAATGTGTTTCAAATATGACTAATATTAATACAGTAATATTTTTCAAAGAGCTTTTATTTGTCTGCTTCCTTTCTTGGAGATACACAACATACACAGCACATAGTTTTTATGTTGGTGTATTCAAACATGAGATCTGAGTCCAAATACAAAATTCAGTGATCCTCTTTGCTTTGAATATAAGAGGTTAGGCTTCTTAATCACATGAAAAGCCAGACTTACCAGAATACCTCTGTACTGCAAGACTTCTGGAAGCAGAGTATTAACCCTTAATTCACATATACATAATTTCATAGTACAGAAAATATATTACCTTTACAAGAAAGAGTTTTATAAGAATACCTTCAGAAAAAGTAAACATTCTTGTAAGCCTCCACTCAATCAATCTCCCAAGATCAACTGCAGTCAAACCACTACGGCTACCTGTGCCTTCTGCACATTACACCATTTTGCAAGAGCACCATCATAAAAGTTGTCAACCAATCCTTTAGCTGTCATAAATATAATTATTTCATCATTAAAAATACTGGAATCTCACATTTTTCTCAGTTACACTTTGTCAGCTTGAAGTCTATATAAACATATAAAGCCATATAGGACCCTCTAACACAGAAAATGCTGTAAGCCCTTACTGTCCATTGTATGTGAAGTCAAACCACATGTTCTCACAAAACATATTATTCCTGATCCTCACACAAAAAAAAGGTTAGCTTGTCAACACTTGTGGTGAAAAAAAATTTTAAAAACCCAACTCTAATTCAAGAGTAGGATATATAAAGCCTGTCTAAAGCAAGCCCTTCTAGACTACATCTGCCCAATGACCAGGTACCATGTATGTTCTTACTGTGTATTTCTTGAAGTGTACAGTTGCAGAGGAATTGTTCAGCACTGCAAACAACAGCACTCAGGTGCTTTGTATCATTTCTGTTAAATCACAGGTTTTGAAAATTCAAATAATTTATCACCCAGATTCAAAAAACTCAATGTATGAAACTTAAAAAATTCATGGGTTACTTTTCAGGTTCTGCTCCCTATCTTGACACATGTGGTAAAATGCACTTTTGAAGAACTGATAGAGTAATCCAAGCAGTTCCAAGAAGGAACTGATTGTCTTGCACGTAAGCATAAACATGAAAGAAATGGTCAGTCTGTACTGAGCTCAAAATTTCACTGTTCCTATGAAAAGGAAGAGTGTTGAGGATTTTGTTTTGTATTCTCTAGTTAGTATTCCATCTATGTTAATATAAACATGTTGGCACTAGAACTGCCTCTTTCAGAGACATACAATCTTTATATGCACTGTAACCTACAGTCAAACAATTTCCAACTGTGCTGGAAATTCTCTACTATTTTATATCTGACTTTCTATTAAAAATAACAATAAGCTGGATTTTTGTTTTTAAACACTTATCTTCTCTCACAACTTCAGAAACAAGTATCAGAAAGGAAGAAACAGCAAAAGCAAAAGTAAAAGAAATAAACGTATTGTGCTAGTCACGAAGCTCTGATACCTGACAGCCACAGTCTAAGGAACATGAAAAAATTCCTATATACAAATTCTATATACACACTAGGATTTTGAGCTCATGAAAATGGTGGTATTTGTTTTTGCATTTATTTTCACCACTTCTGCACCCAGCTGCAACTCATGCAAATGCATTTTCAAATGTACCGTTGTGCAATAACCTTCTGTATTTGGTCTGGTAACAGAATCAGGTCAAACTACACACATTTCAGTTAAAAGTTAGGTCTTAGTTTCTTGGATAAAACATAGCATATTTAGAAGTTCGAAAGCCAAGCAGGTCTCTCATTTCATTTCGGAATTTGGACAAGTCTTGCCGCAGTTCATTGAGGTTTTCCACAGTTGCCTGATCTGTGCTTTGCATCTTCTGCCTCATGGAAGTCAAATAACGGTGGACTAAACAACACATCACCTTTTGATAATTCTCATCTCTCTTCAGCTTCAGATTCCTCCATTCCTTTGAACAATATTACACATTTACAATGGGAAAGTTATTTTTGAGCCCTATAGCCTGTATACATTTGTACAGAGAATAAATATGAACAAATCAATTAAGTTATTTTATAGATGCTTCCTGATACACACACATTTAGATGTAAGTTGCCAGCAAAGTTTAAACTAAATTATAATCTCCTATACCAGCAAAACCGAAAATTTGTCACCTAAGTGTTTTTGGTAATTGTCCTAGAAGTAACTATGAGTGCCATAATCCTGAATGTTTTTCAATGTGCATAAAGTGTTTGAATGCAGTTTATTTAATGGTATTTGAGCAAGATACTGCAAAATTAGTATGCAAAATTACAGGGTACAGTAAGAACATCTGTTTTAAAAATATTTAAGAATCCCTCTCCCACAACTATGACAGACTTCAGTGATCCTTTGTGCTTATTTCCACAGTTCTGTAGTATTTTTTAAACCATCTACCTCCCCCAAAAATTCTCTAACCTCACAATTTTTGAGATTACCTTGAGTTTCTTATGAGTTTTCAATCAAACAAAGCACTATTTCCAGACTGTTTTCTTACCTTTAGGCTGTTCTGACGTTTCACTTTGCCACTAGATGTATGAGAGCAGATCCATTTACTGAGACTGTTGAAAAGATAACATATAGTCTTGGGAGAGGGAATAACATTGAAAGGTGGAGGTAGCGTGCACTTGTCATCAAAGTAGCTAAGCCAAAGCTTGGCACGAGCAAACTTCCATTCCTTATCTTCATGATTCTAAAGCAGCAGAAACATTAAAAGAGATCAGGAGCAAAAATATTAACAGGCTATCTTATAAGGTTTTTTTCCCTTAAAACTTAAAAATCTTAAAAACTGACCATTATTCAAAGTTAATTATTTAGTAGATAATATATATAATATTTGAATAAGTTTGTTTTAATATACTAACATTAAATAATTAAATTACAAAAGGTATCACAAATTCACTATATACTCTAGTGTAAATACAACATTCAGCTATGGAGGTAGAAACCCCTCCAAACGCCCAAGCACTGCACCATATCAAGAATAACACCCTGACAATCATTGGATCTAGAGCATCTTCAATTCCCAGAGCCCAAAGCCTTGCAAAGTGCCTGTTTTACTTGTAACAAAGCAAATAAATAGTTTCTTTGAAGGAAACACAACCCCTGTGAGCTGAGACAAGGCTCCATGGAGGTCTGTAGATTAGTCTACACATCACAGGAAGACATCTATATAAAATCCAAGGGCACAGTTAGCAATTAATTACAGGTAATTAAACAGAAACCACTTACTGCTATCAGCTGAAAACTTTTGTGAAGCATTGCCACAAGGAGCTTAGTTAATACTATCACAACCACCACATTGTAGGTACCAACAATAACAGCACCCACAAAAGACTGTAATTCTTCACCATAACTAAAACGTGTGACAAAGATTGCAACATGTGCCAGGGAGAATATATACCAGAACAGAGCAAAACACGTGCCAATAAACCTAAAAGAAAAAAAACCAAACTGGTTAGGCAAAAGTAAGCACCAAAAGTGAGTTTACTTAATATTCATTCAAGTTCCGTGAAAAATTCCAGTTTTGTTTAATTACTAGGAATCAAGAGCTAGAACAATAGAGCCATTTAATAGATACCAAACTCACGAATGGAATGTGTCGTTGCTCTGTTGTTCACAGAAAATTCCTGCACAGTCCTTTTCTTCATTTACAGTAAATCCTTTATCATAAAGTTGTGTCAATCCAATTGTGAATGAGAACAAGACAAGAAGAAACATGCCAAGAAATTTTCCGAAGTCTTGTAGCATCTGGCCCATTGAAATCTGGGAAACAGATAGATACCAAATTTAAGTAAAACATTCTTGTTCTCTCCTTCAGCCTTTAATAAAGAAAAAAAAAACTACTCACACTTTAAGTGTTTAACTTAAATTTTACTGTGATAAACCAACCTTAAAATCAGAAGGTACCATTGTACTGGTCTTCAGTGAAATTCTGGATGCTACAAGAAAACTGAAGTAGTTTTAACATCACCTGAAAGATTATTGTCTTTCAGTTAACTATAACAATAGTATGTAAACCTTATTTTTTATTTGTAATACCAATGGTAATAAGGAAACTACAGGTCCATACATAAAACCTGTAAATGAAATGCATTTGAACAAGAACGCTTAATAAGGACACTGAATTAATCAAACACTTGGAATCTTAATTAATCACTAATCAAAAAGTAGTACACCAATGCCCATCTGCAGAAGACAGAATAAAATCACTGTATGTTTTATGTAAGATTTTAAATATCTGCAACATGTAGGCGTGTAAATTTAATGCAGTGTCTTCTGAACTTTACATTCTTCATATTATTGGTTGCCAGTTCAAAATATCCCATACAGAAGCTTGCAAGAGCACAAATTACAGCATCTTCAAAAAAATAGAGAACTGGTGCATTTCTGCAGACAGAGAAGACCTTAACTTGCTTTTGTTGTAAGCAAAAAGCTTTACACAGCCACAGTATAAACTGTTTACAGCATTTAAATTACTCATCTTACAAACTTCCAAGAATAATACACTGTTATAAAGAATTCAGGTCTATAAATTTGGGTCACGTAAATCTAATTCCCTATATAAATCAGTGTGTGGGGCAAGATACTCCCATATGAATCACAATCTGTACCAAATTAGAGTTCAGAAATCTACCCCTGGTCAGGTTTTGCAAGTACAAGCTCTAGCTCCTGCTCTCCCTCAGGCTGCTGAAAACTCAGTGAATATCCGTGTTGGGCAGCAGTTCCTCTCTGAGTCTTTGGACCATTTGCCACAGCCATGGAGAATCTGCAGCTGTAGGCAGAGCTATGCAGTGATTTTACCCTCTGGTCAGAGGATCAATGTCATTCCCATCATACTGTTTATCATACCCATCTTTTAAAAGAGAAATCCCCAACAAAAGAACATCTACCATTAACTGACACCTGGTCGCAGGCAAGAGAGAGAGAAAGCAGATGAAACAGAAATGCACAGAAGTGCAGACTACCACAAAAGATTTTGTTTCTAATATAGTGTAATAACACAGCCCAAATACCAGTTGCTTTCTTCATACAGCCATGCCATTCCTTTATAAGTATTTAGAATTTAATTTCTAAGTATCTGAAATCTAATACTCCAAGCTAAGAGAATATTAGTCTAACTTCTGTTAATAATAAAAAGCTGTGACACACAGCCAACCTACAAATCTGTATTAAAATAGGTTTTATTAACCAGTAAGTAACGGAATGCTTAAAAATAACTCTAATAGCCCAGAGAACACAGTATCTGCCTTTCCCCCCCACACCACTGGGTTTCCATGCCATATCTGATCACCACCATTTGAACCTTGTGACCTACTTTCAGAAAATACGAGTTGTTGCACAAGCTGTACTGGCCAACAGTAATAACATAAGCTTCAGTGTGCCACTGAATAGGGTGACTGTTGACTGTTTTTATTTACTTGGAAAATTTCATAACTTAGACTCCTAATAAAAAAACTTGTGACAGATCTGGTACATAAGTAAATATGCACATTAAACAGTGAATCTCTTTAAAACGTAGAAAAACTTAAATATTCAATCAATTTGTATAATAAGCCTAATGCTTACTGCAACATGAAGACTTTGGTATTTTTTTCAAAGTATGCATTTCCATTTTAAGATGTACAGAAGAAAAAATATAAAAATAATAACAGCAACATAGTCACAGCTAGAGAGAAAAGGGAAAGTAGTAAAACAAGCTAACTAAACCCTGACAGGAGAAACAGGTATCTTCCAGTAATATTAAAATTGTTAAAAGAACTATCAACATGCTTTTTAAAGCATTTTTATGATGATTTTTCCAAGTCCCTTTTAACAAAAGAAAAAAAAAACAACTACAAACAACCAAAAAGACAGTTCAGGTACAGTTATAATTTAAAAATATAATAAAAAAGTGAACTACAGTAGGTCTTACATTTTTTCTTTCCTTTTCCCATCTAAACCAGTATGTTTTATAAGAGATTTAAAAAATACCAAAACTTCAATACAATGCTTCCTTCTACTTTTTACTTTCTTACTTTAATTTCTTGTTCTTCTCTTTTCAAATAGACTCTTCATGGCAAATTAAGATCAAGTTGAATATTTTATTAAGCAGTAATGATATTCACCTGGAGTGGTCCCAGAATAGAGCTGGTTGTGTACATGAAGAAGAGACGCAGGTAACTAAGAACATTAGCAAAAGCAAAAAGACCTTCTGCCACCAGGGTAGGATGGAATGCATCCCAGTCCTTCCTTTCAGCATAATCATGAAACTGCAATACAAACAGGAAAATCTGACATTACAAACATAGAAATGCAGCCATGTACCACTCATTATTCCATCTCCAAAATAGACAACTACATAAAATAAATTAATTCATAGATGGCTTCTCTCTTTCAGATAGAAAGAGACTAAACTGTCACTTTTTTCAGACAGAGACAGTTTAGAAGCCATCCAAGAGGGAGTCAGAAACCAGATGATATAAATTCAACACCTAAATGCCACTTAGTTGCTCAGCAAACCACTTATTCCTCCACTCTGCTTTCCCTCCTGTTTTGCATGGTTTGTTCAAACAGGGACCCATGTACTTTATAAATACTGTACATTGTAATAGGCTTCAGTGAAAACCAACACAAAAATACTGCAAAGAAAACTAATGTACACATGCAATTGCAATGTGCTCATAGTTGGCCTTAAACGAGTTTTAGAAAGATTTAGCAATACTTTGAACCTGGACTTTGTTCAATGGATTTTATGAGTGTCTACAGAGACTGGAAGTCACAAGTGAACTTCTGATGTTAACACAATCTTACAGTATATCCACTAAGTACTATTCACCTATTCATGAGATATCCACAGGACTCTAACTTTCAGCTTGGCTGAAACCATTCAGCATTTCTATTATCAGCTTCTGCTATTTCAAAATGCACAACTAAGGAACTTAAAGCTGCTTTAAAATACTTTGCCTGAAAGTGTGCTGCACAAAGATGGCAAGACAATGTTTTCATACATTGCTGTTGCATGTGTACAAATCCTTCTGCTACAGAGACTCCTCTTGTATTACAGCTTCAGTGCCAATAATACGGACTTAAGATGTAAAGCAAACATTTTTATTTGTCTTTCTAAATATTTGTAATTGCCATATTTAGAAGTGACTAAATAGCCATCATGTGCCTGTAACATAGGACAGAAACCCTGCATCTTCAAAAAGGCTACAACTTAAACTGGCAGTGGAGGACTCTTATCTTAGCAAAGAACTACTGCTACAGAGATGGCTGGTCACAAAGCAAATGGTTGGGAAGGCCACCCAACACAGCCTTCTCCTATTTTTTCCCAAGAAATGGAGCTGTCCTTTCCAAATGATTACCAGCCTCTGAATCAATGCATGGATAGGGAAATGAGCCAAACACCAAGTTGAGAAGAAAGGTTCATTTCCCTCTCAACTGCCAGACAGCTGTCCACTCAAACTCCGTAATACAAAATAATGGTGCTACTGGCACTGGCTTGAATTTTGGTAAAATATTCATATTCAGTTGGTCTGGCAGTGTGCCATATAACTGACAGTAGCTCTTTTTGTGGTCCCTTAGTACTTGGAAATGTTTTGATGCATTTTCTAACTCCCTCTTCCCCCAGCTCTTCCAAGTTCAGGATGCAACAAGACAAGAGATCTTGACAATACCTGAACACCTAACTCAGAAGCCTAAACTGTATCCACACAGTAGGCTGTTACTAACTTAAAACACTTAAGTGCAACACCCTACTGTTAACATACTACATGCAACACACCTCCACAGCCTTTGCAGCAATGTACTGCTGTTATATTTGCCCAGTGAGTCCCAGTGGAGCTTCAGATTTGTGAAGCTGTGTGCTTACCTTGTTATGGGCAACTACTTTGAGAGCAAAAGTTGCCAAATACAGGGAATTCATAACGAAACTAAGCTGATTACGGGATTCTTCTAAGAAGTCTTCTAAGCCATCATACCAGAGTCTTTTAACATCTGACCACACCATTCCTGCAAGAAAAAAAAAAAAAAAAAAAGCAAACCAGAGAAGTCAAGTTATTGCACTGCATATTTTTTTACAACTAAAGCACTCTTGACTGGCTTCTGTAAATATTTTAGCAGAGAGAAAGAAGTGGAGTAATTAAGTAAATTTACTAAAAGCATTGCATTGGATTAGAAGCATTAATCATAAGGCAACAAGGTGTTTAGCTTTTACAAGCCTACTTTACAACTAGAGACAGACTTTCTCCAATAAAAAAAAGAAAGAGAAGAAATTAATACAAATGCTTTTTCTAACTGAAAAGTATTCTGCTTTTTCCAAAGGGGCTATAGAAAGCATTACATCACTACATGATGTCTTCTGCATTTTTTGGAAAGACTTATATATAAGAAAATATTTTTTAAGAATAATCAGCTCAGTAACTGCTACTAAACAAGATCCAAAACCCAAAAACTTTTCCTCCTCTACCTAATATTAAATAACATTAGGAGAGAAAAGAGACCATGACTAAAGATGACAGTAATTAGAAGCTTAACTTAAAGCAACATACACTTAAATATTCAGGATGATTATAATAAACAATGCAACAATCACTACTACAGTAAAAAACTGACCCTAAAATGACCATCCACGACTACTTAGATAAAAACTGATATTTTAAACTATATCACTGCTTTATAGAAGTCCAGTCAACCAAACAATAAATGTCTAATTCCTTTACCTTAATAAATTTTTCCATGCAAAATGGAAAAGCAAACATGCAGTAACCAATGAAAAACGTATTATAAATTTTTATGAACTTCCAACCAAAAGTTTGAGGACTCAAAACTTATACCTGTGCTCCCTCTACTGCATCAACCAGAATTAACATGCATCTGTTCAGGTACAGTTATGCCAATAACTGTACCGTAACGTATAGAAACATATACAGTACGTGTACAGTAACGTATAGAAATGGAAAATAGTTGATGACAGGTCCTTATCTGTTACAAAACTATTAATCTGAAGAACACACTTGCTTTGCCTTCAAGCTATTTCTCTTTTAATTTTTTAAAGATCAAGATTTTGAAGTGTCTAGGAAGATACACAGCTTTTACACAAGTTTTCTATTGCATAACTGAATCTCACTGGCATCACTCTGAATGCTGCCAGTCCTTCTGAAGCAAAATTCACATTCCTCTTCTGTTAGACTCTGTAACATTCTGTTTCTGATAGTTCATTCCTGCAATAATTTGGGACTGTTATAATCCTTCACATCTCTTCTTCAAATTGTGAGGGGTTTTTCTGTGACACTATCATCAGAAGAGTGAACTACAGCCAAGCAATGAGTAACATGCTAATTGCATAAGAAGGTATTACAAATCTTTACTGTTCAAACAACATCAACAGCTGTCAGCCAATCTAGTAAAATCATACCTACCAATTAGCCATATTATCAGAAGATAGTCTATTCTCTCAAGGGCTGGTCCCATTGTATTCTTCTTATTCTCATTGTAGACAAGGGAGTACAAATTCAGTAATAACAGAAACGTAAAATATGAAGCTCCATGAATAATAAATTTCATAAAAGGAGTGTGAATTATTCTACCTACTCGAGATTTAGGGGCTAACAAGTAACACAGGGACAGAACTGGCCAGAAAATGCCAACCATCAACACAGTCAAAATTTTCTTGCATGTGTGCTTGCGCCGATAGCCTGCCATCTGTCCAAACCATACAGTGTTTAGAAACTGCTGGCAGTTAGACTGAGCAACAAACTGGGGAAAAAAAACCACAAAAAGAAACAAACATGATATCAGTCTCAGGTTTCTTAATAAAGATTATTAAATTCCATTATTAAAATTCATTTTCAAACTGCATATTACCAATTAACAGGAAAAAACAGTAAGTTGAAACAATTATCTCATGAGAGAAAATAAATGCTATGGACCCACTATGATTATAAGCCTAATCTTATTTTCCTTCTAAAACCAGCAATGCAATATGAATTATGCATACTAGACTTCTAATGATTTCTGCATCAAGAAAATAATTTTGGTTGCTAATTATTTAGAAATCTCACACATGAGTAACATCATAACTCAGACAGCTTCATTGTCTGTTATTATCAATAATGCTCTTATCTCTAGAATAAGATACTGTTATTGTAAAACACTATCCACACTTTAAGACAATATATTGTCAGATGAGGACTAAAGCAGCCAAACAGTTTTATACATATTAGTTCTTAAAGCCATTAGGGCTCTATCCAGCAGTATTATTTTTAAATCAGAATAAGTTATGTTGTATCAGTCCTTCAACAGAAGAGCCCACTGGTCTGAATATTACGTAGATTATGCACATGTACTTTTAAAGTTCAACTCTTAATTTGTGTGGATTTATAAAAGAGTCTATTTCACTGGAGGATGCTTTATCATTTAGTTTCAAGAGTATCAGTAAAAAGAAACTTGGTATCATTGTCACCTTTCAGAAAGCATCATAAAAAAACCTGTCTCTATTGTAAAATTATCAGGAATAAATAATAAAGATACTTTCCTCATACCACACAAAAACTATTGTTAGCCTCTGACCACTGTGGTAAAACAAGCTATGCTCAAAACCAGAACAATATCTGAAATACCTGAGTGTGTGTGTTTAACATGTAACAGGAATGTGGAATGCTGGCTCTAGGCATTCCACAACTATAGCTTATGACTTTAAACACTATTTTAACACTTTCACAGACAAAGCCTAGATGCATAGAACAGACAGAATTATAATGCCTTCTGCAAATGGTAACTAAAAATTGATCTTGCATGGAAAGAAAACTTCCTCCAGTCCTTGCACTAGAATCTCACCGAAGTGCCTTCTAGTACCACAAAACTCAAGGTACAGTTTGTCAAGGAACAAAGACAGTAATGACCCACAACATTAAATACGTTCCAAACTGATGGCATAAAAACCAGAGGCACTGTTCAGTTATACCAGGTCTAACCTGATTCTGAACAGCAGAGATGATGCCTAAACCAAAGCTGAATGCCTAATGACAAGTGAGAAGATGGTAAATCATGTATCCCACCGAAGGATCCATGCACCCTAGGCAAGGATTTGAATAATGAGGATCTGAACAAAAAACTACCATTACCAGACCTGTTATTGAAAGAGTGGCAGTTTATATTCCAATACAGAAAATAATACATTCTTCTCTACAGCAAATACTGAATACTCAGTATCTTGCAATACCATTTCCCTGTTTCTCATGCAGATAGTCTCTGTATTCCCATCTGTCCTACAACTCCTGTCAATTTACTTCCACTTCTATGCCTAAGGCAGAACAAAAAAGTATGTGAATTAATAGAAAATATTATGTGGGATGCCTATGAAATTACTGCAAAGACAAACCTCTTTTTGATTATACTTGATGGCAAGTTTTAAGCGACTTAAGTTCATCCTCTCTTCCAACAATCCTCGCTTGTCTACATGTTCATCACTAGATGTGTGATTCAGAATAACTTCCAACTCCCGTGAATTCCGTGCTTGTGCAAGCAAATCTTTAGCAAAGGTTTTGCACTGTTGAGCTAGCTCCTCATAATCATTTCTGAAAGACAAAGAAACAGTACACACTATTACGCTGCTCATATATTTTCCATTAAATCACCAACTATTCATTTTTGGTTCAGATTGTATGTTATGCTAAGGCAAAGTGAAAAAAACAAAACTAAACAAAATACCAAAACATTCCTGTGGTGTCAAGATCCAAGAATACCAAAGACAACTACTTGTAAGTTTTGCAGTGTAACACAACAATTACATTCCAGTCTCCACTAGACAAAGACAAATTTAAAAACAGAATTTACAGTATGTTCATTGAAACAATTAAACTTTGAAATTATTTCCAGAAGACAAGCAAGTGCAGTAGTTACAAAGTATGCATCATTTGGACTTTATAGTTGGAAGGGGATGTTTTGGATTTTGCTTTATTCCTGTCATCTGAAAGTTAATGTGAACTAATACTATTTTTTAAATACAACAAACACAAGAAATGACCCTGTCACACAGTCCATTTAAGTGCCAAGTTGCATCACAAAAATGCAAGAGTTGAACTTTTAATAAGACATCAGCTATAAAACCAGAAAATTCATATGTTTAAAGCAGAATTTTACCCCATCTAAAAATTTACTTTCATGTTCTCATGTGTAGTATAGATGTGAAATTATTCTGAGTGTTTGTTCATTAAGTAGACAGGCATTTGAAATATTCTACACACCTATGTCTATTATATACACACATAGGCACACAGTTCCAATAGAAGGGGCAAAATTAATTAACAATAACTACTCCCAGGTGAGTATAAACAAGGAGTTTCATACTTCTACCCTGATGTAGAGGAAAAAAAGAGTTCAGAGTATTGAGATCAGTGTGATTAAAAGGTGTCAGGATTTAGCCTAATTTCTATTGATTTTCCCAGAGTAGAGCTGAAATTTGAACAGTTGATGCAACTATACACATTAAACTGTCTACATCTAAAAGGATTTACAGTTATTAAATTGTCAAAACACCTACAAACACGGCACAAATTATGTAACTTGTTATTATGTCTACTAATCAGTTTAAACACTCCAATTACAAAAAAAGAATAAACCTCTTCTGATGCATACACTTTTCTACACAAGCAATTTCATAAAAGTATTACAATTGGTTTACATTTCCAATTCCTACCTGAATTCAACCTCAACAAGGCTTAATTCCTTCAAGTCTGCACTAAGTTCAAAAGCTCGTAGGATGGGATCCTCCTCTGTCAACATGATTAAAGCAGGGCTGGCCAAACACCGATAAATATCAAGGCGAAACCTGTGACAAACAAATACCAGGTAAATTGAAGATTTTTTTCATTTGATTAGGACTTTCAAAACAGAACCTATTTCAGAAGTTTGCAAAAGAGTGTCAGCTGAAAGACAAAACTATTTCTTAAAATCAGATGCTACAAGCATCACATGTGATATGTCACAGGAGACACTGTCCCTTACATAGGCAGACTCCCTGTTCTTCTATATATCAAAAACTGGCAAAGCCTTCCTCTTTTCCTTCTTTTCCTAGTACTTAAGTGTTACCAGTGTATCAGCAGAAGGCCACCAGTTCACATGACAATACCAGTCAATTTTTGTCATTACACCGTATCTCTTATAGTTCTTGAAGTAGAAACAACAGGGAAGTAAAGGATTTAATATAAACTTCTTTTTTAACAAACTACATTAAGAACAGTGGGGAGCTTCAGTTTGCAATACAAAAAGAAAAAAACAAACAACAAAACAAAAAACATCCAAACAACCCCCCCCCCCCCCAAAAAAAAAAAAACAACCCAAAAACCAGGGAAAGCATCTGCAGAAATGTTTTCCTCTTGCACAACTAGCAACTTCTGAACACTGTAACAAAGTCTGTTATCTGTTCTAGTTTAAACTAAGAGCTGTTATCTCAAATACTGGTAATGTTAAGATTGGCAAAACCCTCTCCTAATTTGTACCTTTAAAAGAAATCTTTCAGCTTTCAAAAATATTGACAAAAACCAGAGAAAAAGAAAATATTATTAGTTTGAACCCCTCAATAGATGCTATATAAATACTTCTAAGAACCAGGATACAGAATTATCCATCTCTTCATTCTGGCTCAAAAAAGCCCAACTAACCTAAAAAAAAAAATAAATTATTTGAACAGTTCCTACATAACCAAACCACAGACAGCTACAATGTCTGTGACACAGGTGGCAGAAAAGAAAAGCACTTAGCTTAATATGCACAGAGACTAAAAGCATAAAACCAAAATGGACAAAAAAAGACAATGCCTCCTACCAGGCATTACTCCTTTTCAGGAACTATCATCTCACAAAGAAGGCTACACTGTGTTTAAGGAATGCACTCATAAACCTCACCTTGAGGAGAAAATGGGAATATATTGAATCTAACCCAAGCAACAGAAGAGAATTAAGACAAGGGGTTTTTTTATTATTTTCTATGACTGGTAAGTCTTACCTGGAATGTCGCAAACTATCTTTTTTGTTCTTTGCAGTACACAGTGTGCATTCACAGCCTACAGCATGAGGCTTTGGTAATGATATGTCTTGCTTTAACAGCATGGTGAGAATTTCATAGTTGTTACGATGAGCTGCTAAAATGACAGGTGCCACATCCATGGTTGTTGAGTACTCTGGGTTCTGAATGCGTTCCATTAATTTCTGGAATAAAATGTAGGTGGTATCTAAATTTATTACATGCAGTTCTATGACAGCGCTTACACAAAAGAGGTTTTTTGACTGTTGAACAATAAATATCACCTTTATAATATTTTCTTATGTTTCATAAGAAGAAAATAAGGAAATATTTGTAATAACACTGAGACACCTCTCAGACAAATATTGGGTAACAAAATGGACACACAAATGTTTCTGGTTGACTTCTATAGAAAACCTGACATCTAGTGCCTTGGTTCACCAATATACATGCATGATATTAAGTTGCACAGCCCCCCACTCTGCAACCCAAAGTCCAGAAATAACAACACTCAACTACAATGGTTGGTCTGGAGGATCTTTTTGGTCGATGATTAAGTAGAATGTCAACAGCTCCCACCACTTCCGAGTCAATAGCCACCAAAAGCGCATCTGATGACTAAGGAAAGAAAAAAGTCGTGATAGCAAAAGTGACTTAAACAGCATAGACTCAGTCTGAAGCTAAACTGCCTTTTTGTTTGTTTTTTAATTATTTTTTTAGTACTACAACAATGTTTGATGTACCACCACCCATGATCAGGACTCAATTTCAGGTTGTCATTCCATGAGTTAGCATAGGATTACTGACAATTTGTTTCATTGCACAAATAGGAAAAGACCCAACTGCAGAAATAACTTCCCCACAAAGATGATACATACAGAATACGTGGAAAAATCATCAAGTTCTAAAGGAATGCTTAGGAGGCAATAAAAATGGCAAAAGCAACCTCCTGTGTAACATGCCTCAGACATATAGGACACACTTCAGCACCATATACAATGTCTGTGGTAAAGCTAGTAACGTAAGCTTTTTCTTCTGGGCTGTTGATTACTTCAAAATCTTAAGTTGAGCTAAGCAGCTTTTAATCTTCCCTACAGTTGCTGTTATTCTTTTCAATTGGCTTGAGAAAATTAAGATCTTCAAAAATAAAAGACACAGCTTTTATTACTGCCACTTAAAAGGAGATCCAGGGAGGTAGAAGCTTGTTGTTTTTTTCCTCTCCAATATCAAATAACTTAGCCAAAGATATTACTTTTCCCTGTCTTACATACTTAACCTATCGCAGCCATAACTGTCCCAGCAGCAGCAGAGATGTTATGTGCAGTTAAGGAAGTATTCTAAGTATGAAACTGCCATCAAGCACAGATACAGTTTAACAAGGAACCGCTGCTGAAATAAGTTTGCCTCCACTTGAAATCATCTAACGTGCATTTTTCAAACTGTGCTACTATTTTATAAGTTCTTATACTCCACAGTCAAAGAGATCCCTGAATTCTACTCTTTTTAGTATGATGCTCTCTGACTATATACTGTTTATTTTGCTCCAACATATACGTTAGATCTGCAACAGGAACAACATCTAAAATAAAATTCAGACTGTTAATTTCAAATGTTACTACATATTTGTCATGCCAATAAAATCCCACTAGAAAAGTAAATTAATGAGAAAAAAAACCACTTTCACAGCTAAACAGAAACAAAACTGAGCTACCCATAAAAAGATTCTATTTCCTTTGAAATTCCAACAGTTAATAGGAAAGCTATATAAAGAATAGAATAAACAGATTAATGACTGCACAAAAATTTTCATTAACTTGTATTGTATACCTGGCACCCATAATCCAAAAGAAGCTGCAGTATGTCCAAGTTTTCATTTTCAATGGTTATGGTAACAGCATTTCGTCCCAGCACATCCACACAATTTATGTTCATTTCACCTGAGCTGTTTTCCTCTAGGAGTTTCTTAACCATATAATAGTCACCTGCACAAGTAACATATAAATGCCACCAAGTATTATTATACAGCACTAAAAACATGTGAAAAATTATAAATACCAGCCACCATCAAACAAGACAACATACCATTGTTGGCAACAGATGCTGAACGTGTCAGACAATGAAAAAGTCAAGGTAGATAAGCATTCTTTCATTAGAGTGGAAACTAAAGACATTTCAGCAGCTTTCTCTAAGTACTAAGACATGTACCTTAACCCACTTTAGTTTCAGTTTCAGTTTTAGTTTTAGTTTAGTTTCAGTTTCAGTTCCAAAAACTAATACACACACAAAAGAATGGGTTCTTGTAAAAACTGGGGCAATAGCTCATACTTAACCTCTGAGGTACAGGAAACATTAAGTTCAACATCAGAAAAGGTTGCTTGGTTCAGAAAAGCCATTGGCTCAGAAAAGCCCTCTTCAATGGAACAGTTCTGCCTCTTCCTTGAACAGAATCCACATTAGTCTTTTCAGTATCACTTTTAGCATAACATGCCAAAGCAGGTGTGATATAATGCTGAAATGTTATAAAATCCAAGCTAGCAAGTTTGATGACCAAGTTAAGCTAACTGCAGTAGGATGTAGTTAAGTTGCACTTTTCTATTCATCTTAAGTACAGACACACCAGGCTGCCCAGTTTAATATTACTATGTTTAACTGATTCTTCTTGCCAAAGATAATATCTCTCAATTACTTTTGTCTCTAGGGTACCACATTATTTTGCAACATAGAAGATCATAAAAAAGACCTTAGTATAAAATTCTTAGCGTAATATACATAGAATACTTCTGTTTGCAGTAGAATATGTACAGTCTGGAAGAATACTAAATCAGCTCCTATTTACACATTCTAATTTTTTCTTTTTTACTATTCTGTGCATCCTTTTATGTCGCTGAGCATCCGTTTGTGAAAAAGCTGTGGCTCGGAGCACAGGAGAGAGCAACAGCGCGGTGTAGCAGTGCAGGCTCTCATAGCAAGGCAGACCGAACCGAACCTCCTCAGCCCCGGCAGGGCATACGGCTACGGCCGCACTCACCTCAGCACCTGTACGGCCGGCGGGCAGCTCTGCCCATCTACACAGCAGCCCTACAGCCCTGCTGATGTCCTACAGGTCACACTCAGCACAAGAGTAAAAGCCTCAGAGTTCAGCGTCTTAGACATGTTAAGAATAGTTTGCTTTAAGGCTGGGTTTTCACTAAATATATAACTAAAGAAAGTGGCGTATTTTAGACAGCAAAAATCTCTTCCTCCTGCGCCCTTTTCATGGGTGCAAACTACGGGAAACCAGGCTCGCTCGTTCTGGGGGCACCTAGCTAAGCCCCCACTTTTACAACAACTACATACGCACGGATTATTCAATAGTGAACAGTAATGCAGCAAATACATTACTAACTCCTGACACAAAAGCAACTCCCTCACAACCGGAGAAGGAGCTGGCCCAACGCCCCGCTCCCCCGCGCCCTCTGGTATCGGGATAGCGGGAGGCGGCCGCGGGGCAATCCTGACGGCAGCGCCCCCCGGGCCCTAGCGAGGCCCCACCGGTGCGAGGAGAGGGCACCGGAGGGGTTTACACTCAGCGCCCGCCCGAACCGACGGGGCCGAGGCAGACTCGGGCCCTCGGAGCGCCGAGGCCTCCGCTCTCCAAGGGCGCGGAGAGCCGGGCCAGGCCGGTACCTTTGTCGCAGGCCAGTAGGAACAGCTTCTCGTCCAGCGTGGTCTCCTCCTTCACCTGCCGCACGTCCTTCAGAGCCAGGAGCTTGTTCGGCGAGGCCGAAGCGGACGGGTCTGCGCTCTGGTACAAGGCGGCCATGGCGCCGGCTGCCCCAGGCCCATCAGAGCCCGAGCGGGGCGGTGGCGCGGGGCAGCTGAGCCCCCCGGTGGCCCCTGGCACCCCGCAGGTAGCGGGGCGGCAATGCCCGGCGCTGTCAGACAGCGGGCGGAGAGGCAGCGCAGGGCAGGGCCGACGGCGACGGCTCCTCGCCGCACTGCGCAGGCTCCAATGGCGGCGTTCCCCCGGCCAGGGGCAGAAGGGGGTGGGCGGGGAGGAGCAGCGTGGCACCGACCCAGCGGCCCATGGAGACCCGTGGGCACATCCCGCAGCACAGCTTCGTCTCCTCTCACGGTTTTACCTTTCCTTCCGTCAGGAGATGCGAGGAGGCTTTCGGGGGCAGCGGGAACACACCGCAGCCGGTCACCAGCATTACGGCACTCGTGGTTGTCTCCACTTCTGCGTTTTTTTAATCCCTGCTGCCATGGCAACGGAGGCCCTGCTCGCCCCGGCGCCGGGTCGCACAGCCCCGAGAGAGGCCGGAGGCGGCTGCGTAGGGCACTCGTTTCCAAGTAACTGTTCAGAACTATCATTCACATTGCTTTTCTGTAAATACTGTCAGAAATGCTTTTTCGCTTTTCATATTAAAATTGTACCTAAACTTGAGACATTTGGTACATTATATACCAGATACAAAATAATTTTTTGTGCATTACTCCAGTGTGATACACTAAGGAAATAGCAAGTTGTTGTTTATCTTTGCAGCAATTAGAGGCACAGAACCATGGTTATACTGACTTTAGCTCAGCTATAGGGATTAATGCAAGCTTAATATCTGACTCACTTGTTTTTTTATTCTTATTCAGAAAAATTTTTTGTTTAGCACTTGCAGTCTTTAAAATGAACACTATTCTGAGAAAGCAATTATTTTCAGGTTTTGTCATCCTTCAACATTTTGTTCCTAGTTAGCTTCTATGTCAAACATTTATGCTTAGAAGCAAGAGACAGCTGCCCCTGAAAACCCACTTCCATTTCACCAAACCAAGTTCGAAGTAAATCTGGACATAAAATAGTGAGCCATGCGATTGTAGCAGATTTTTTTCCTAAAGGTAACAAAACACTACAGCAAGTTTCCACAACATCAACTGTTGCTTTTTTCACTGATATTTACAGAGTAATTTGTCAAGTGCCTGGGCAAGTAAATACCGTACTTTAGAATTGTGTAGCCATAAAGGAAACATTTATTCTTGCAGTATAAAGTAAGCCTCAATTTAGCCTACCTTGAATGAGGATTTAAGAATGATTTGACTCCAAATATTCTTGGGTTTTGCCACACTTAGAACTGTGTTCAGGAGCCAAGAGAAAAAAATAGCAGTTTCATACTTGAAAAAAAAATAACCTTGAATTTTTATTTAGTTTTCTTTTTAATGTTTGGCTTCTGTTAACAACTCTAATAAATGCCAAGCTCCAAAATGTTTGGTTAAAATTTACAGCTGCAGATAAAGGAAAGCAAATACTTACTTTAAAATTATTAAGAATGTTATGGACTTCATCTCATCCAGATAATGCACCAGTGTTTCTAGACTAAACCTCTGCACACACTATATACATTTTAGGAAAAATCAAATGAGTAATCTACTAGGAAATGCAGTACTTAAATTTGAAACCACAACCTGGACTAGCCTGCTTTTTATTTTCTTATACAATATTTTATGAAAAATTTTTAAAAATTAGATGTTTAGTCCAACTACAAAAGCTAAGGCATATACAAATCTAATCATGATGTGATTACTTCTGCTCACTGTTTGCTGTTTTTTCTTAAGAATCAGACTGTAGAAGTTTCTGCTTAGTAACAGAACAAAACTACTACATCTAGTTAAAGATTATTCCCAGATAAAGGTTTCATCAGCTGTATCAGTATTCATTAGTTTCCAGACTTCACTTGTACTCATTGAAGTCAAGACTCTCTTGCTTCAATAGGAGTTAAGCTCTCAGAGAATAAGGCAGGGATAACTTCTGTGCAGTTAGGAGTAATACAGTAGAATTGGAATGCACCTTGAGAACTATATGATTACATGTAAGGAATACTCACAAAAATCAAAGTGTTTCACAGTACGTCCTGAATTAACTATATGCAAAATAATACACATTCTTACAGTGCTAAGGAAACCAATACTCACAAAGCTTGAATAATACCAGTGGTGGTGGTTTGTTTTTTTAAAAGCAATGCAAATCTGTGATGTTCATTTGGTGATGAACATGATCTGAAAACATTACCTATAAATAATGTTATGAAATTGAATACATTTTTAACTAATATAAAATCATTAGTAAAATGTATTTAATGTATTTGTGCATACGAATTTCCTCATTTTATACTACGCTTTAGAACCCTGTAAACTGTGAGGCATTCATCATGCTTAACATGGCAGAAAGTTGTATTATACACGTCTTCATTTTATTTTGTTCAGTCCTCTTCCCATCAAACATGCAAATACTGTCATCACCATTTTTGGCTTCACTTCAACCAGATCATCCGGAAGCGCGTATATACGAGCACCGATCTTTCGAGCAACTGAAATGGCATACCTTGGGAAACAAGAGAAAATATATACTATTATTTTCCTTGCATCTATTAGTGTGCCAATATCAACAGCTTTTAATAGCTGTTCAGTCAGGACTAACACATTACCAGAAAATGGACCTTATTGTGAAGAAAACATATATTAGCAACTGTATTGGTAGATGTTTTGATACTGGTTATCAAATACTTCGTTTTTGTCAAAACCAATATGGATTATCACAGGCTATTAATAAGCCAACTGCTGTGCAGTGGTGGCAGGTCGTACCAGCCATGAATTTCAGTTCATATTTTAAATATACTAGAAAAAAGGTCTAGGATATTACATTTTATAATAGACTGTATTTAAAACAAATCAACCACTATTGGTGTAATCTCTGTAAACGAATCAGTAAATCATTCATTACACAGTGAAGCCATGCATTGTCTGCACTTTAGGAAAACACAAAGCATTCATTTAAAACTTACTTCGCATTATTCAATTTGTCTTGGTAAGAAAGATCCTCTCTCTTGACCATTTCTTGCCGAACTGCCTTAGGTTCAATGGCATCTATTAAGTCTAGGACAGGCAAACTAGTGCTAATTGATTTATCCTAAGAGAAAAGACTTGAAAGATTAGTATAGGAAATTCTTTGATTATTGTGTCTTCACAATTTAAAAACTCTTTACACACATCTTGCATCCCTATTGAAAGAGGGCAGCATGTTTTGTTACCTTATTGTAACATAGGTTTCCACCACACCTCAATGAGGTCAAATGTTCTTTTCCTCAATCAAAATTAGAAGATTCACACTTAGTGAATCACTTATCACTTAATGCTGATATTATTAATACACAAATGGTTTAAATAGCTATTTACATTCCCCAGGTACTTTCATTTTTCTCCTTTTCTTGTAACATACCCAAACATTGGTAACCTTGGACAGAAGCACCTTAGGAAGCTTGACCTATTCTTTTTCTTGTTTTAGGGGGGCTTTTTTTTTGGTGTTTTGTATTGAGTTTTACAGCAGCAATTATAATTTTTTTGTTTTTTATTAAGACTAGAAAAATACTTCTGAAGATTCGCAAGCTGACAAAAATATTTCATTATATAATTATGGTATCTGAGATGAGAGCCACTGTTAAAAGCAAATTGTTAAAAGATTAGGTTAAAAATCCCATATCTGATTATATATGTAAGGAATAAAAGCAAATCAATTTTATTACCTTAAAACTTGCAACTGAAGTTTTCTTATTTGCTCTTGCAAGTGTCTGATTCACCCACTTAATAATAATTTCATCATTTACTTTTTCCCCCTCTCCAAGGTCTGACAGCACATTCAGAGTATATCTTGAAACAAAATGAGAGTCCAAGTTAAAGCAAGTGGTAGAACTTGACTCTGCTAACAGTACAAAGCTACAAGCAAAAGTAATACTTCACTTCAGCACAGTAACAATGCCAAATATTTGTACCCTTACCTTATAAAGTACTCAGTACTTTGAATAACTTTTTTAGTTGTTGCAATAACACTAGTAATAGTGACTTAAATCTACTTCATGTATTTCTTTTACTCAGTACATCATAACTAATTTTAATTTACGAGCTTAAAAGACTCCCTACCAAAGTTACCTTGAAAACTGAATCACTAAAGGCCAAGGAACAAAAAACAGGGAGTGTTTTGGGATACGTGTAAAAAAAAATAACCTGTGGGAAATATTAGTAATAAAATACTCTACTGAAATTGGTTTTTAATATATTTTTCCCTACTCACCATAATAGTATGATTGATTTTATGACAGTTACATTACTATAGCTGTGATGGCCTAAAAATTACTTCCCATTTTAATTTCTACAGTATACATCATCTCTTCCTATTTCTCTTTTTAGATTTTACAGATATTTAAATTATTCTCTACTTATGGAAAGATTTATGGAATTAACATGGAATAAGTTCTTCATTTTTTATTTGCTTCAGGATTTATAATTTTAATCAGGTTTTAGCATACAAGGTTTTAATTGTCTATAAATCAATGCATACACTTACACAGTATTGTGGTTTTAATCGCTACACATTATGTAAAACCACAAAATCATAGAAGTTAATTTTAGAGTAGAGACATAATTAGAGATAGCACTCTAAAATATCTGCTGGATGAACTGAAGTTTTGTCTTAATATATAGAGGCACACATACACACGTGCACAGATACATATACACATCTATTGTATACTGTACCTAACTTACCTTCTCATCAGCTGCCATATCAAAGCCAAAGTCAGAGTGGGATTACCCTCATTTAGATCATGTCCAGCTATACCAACCAGTGAGAACTTGGCTGTTGTCTTCCCAAGTTCTACTGCATAATTGCAATTCTCAATCTAAAAAGAAATGTGTGCAAAATGAAGACACCTTAGTATCTCTATAAGGCAGACTTATGATTTATGCATGTTTTGAATTACTTTGGCTATGTTACCCATGGTAAGATGTGCAACTAGGAATAGATTTCTAGTCTTTTACACTCTGATTAAAGTAACACAGTTTTTACTACAAATGCAAGATTCCAATGATAATCTTTCCATGATATTTCCTCCTCTACCTCCTCTAAATTTCTGGCTTCATAATGGCCACAGAATTGAAAGCTTGGATAATATCTGGAAGTTATTTTTATCTTTCCCTTCCCTGCTTCCAAGACTGTCTCAGTAGACACATCTAGACAACCCAGATTACTACAAACAGCACAATAGGAGACAGTGAATCTGGACTATATGACAGAGAGAGTAACAACCCACCTTTTTCATGTTACCACCCAGTAATGGGTAAGGAGGTTTGTTGACGTGGCTCCAGTCAACCGGCACACGAGTCATATCATACAATTGGAAGATTATTAAAGCATCGGAGAGGTCACTAAACCAGATTAAAACAATGGTTTTTAGTACTAAATCTCATAATTACAATGAAAATGTTAAGTATGTGCAACATCTTGAAGCGTAATTAAATTGATGAAAAGCTACAGTCACATAAATAAAAACTCATATCATTTTGTGGAGTAACTGATCTGTACCCTAATGTTTGATTTCTGTAATTATTGACATTAAAATTGTACATTTGATTTCATTATTTTCACAAATCTCAGTGACCTAAGCACAGCCACTGTGGTTGGTTTTAGCAACTTCAATTCAGAAACTGCATTTATAAGGTAGCCATAGAATAAACACGTAGCCAAAAAATTAATTTATTTATATAGTTTTAGTCTCTCCAGTGTCAAGGTTTCCAAAATGCTAAACAGTCATGCTTCATCTGCACATACGGACGTGTTTTGCTGAAGAATAATCAGAACCAACATAACAACCCCATTGGGTTTTTTTTTGTTTTGTGTTTGGTTGGCTTGTTGGTTTTTGTTGTTTTTTTGTTTGGTGTTAGGTTTGGTGTTTTGTTTTTTTCTTTTAGCTTGTTTTTTTTGTTTAAAAAAGCCTTACCTGTATAAATGATTAACATACGGGCTTACACCCAGCGAGTTCATCCAGTTTCTGAAAGTCCTTTCTTCATTACTTTCTCCTATGATGACAAAGAGAGTTCTAGTTAAGTTTTTTGATAAATAATTTTATAAACAAATGTAATTAATTATCAACATTTAAATTACTCTTGTCCCCATGCCTCCCAATTCCCCCCCAAAACCAAAAATGTCTTCTGGACAGTGAAGCAAGGAAACGCTCTCAAATTTAGAGTCCCTCGCTTTTGGGCATAAGGGTCAGAGGCACTACTACTATTAGACTACATTTCTTTGTGTAAATACGATTTGATAGAATACAGAAATAGTCTGCTGGTTATATTTTAACTAGTTAAAATATCATGGAGAAAATAGTGATTGCTAATAAAAACTTCCAAAAACAAAACCAGTGGAAATGGTATTCAACAGTATCTTTAAGTCTACTCAAAATGGCATATTTTTATTAAAAGTTAGTAATAGTACACTTAGAATCATAGAATGGCTTGGCTAGGGTTGCAAGGGACCTTAAAGATCATCTACACACAACCCCCCTCCATTGGCTTATTGCAATCGCATCCAACTCCAGAAACTACAGCTCCACTTCTCTCCTCACAGAAGTTCCCAGTATTAATTAGTAAAGGTCCTCCCCAAAGCAAAAGAACTTAGCTTTTTAGTCATTAACACTGCAGGCTTAACAACCCAGCATTGTATTGCTTAAATTGGTGAAGCTCTTTACACTGCCAAGGGGGGCAGTTATATTCACAGTTTCCTCTAGCAGCTCTGCTTATGAGAAATGTAGAAAATTCAGTAAGAAGAAAACTAAAACCCCCACACCATTTACTGTCCTGACTTAAATTTGTTTTTATGTATTTTAATAATGAGTTCCTAATCTAATGCTTTATATGTAAAGTTACAATGTATACTAGTTTAATTTTCTACATTCAGCATGACCTAAATTTAGCAATGTTATCTGTGACCAAATGTGTGTGATTCGGTGCTGCATAAGCTCTTCTCTCTTACATCAAAGAAGAGCATTTAAGACAATATTTAGCTTAAATATGCAAACTTGGAATAACCTCACCACTTCATTCCCCTGGGCTTATAATCCATAGTTAAGAGAACAGGACATTTAAGAGGAGAAAAAAACAATGAAAGATTTCTCAGGCCTAAACAATGTAAAAATCCAGATAATAATTTTCTTTGCTTTTTTCATTTATTCCTTATAGGATAAGGGTACCAATTTTGTCTAATGAGGTTTATGTACCATGAAGACTGTCTGACTTAGTACTGCAGTTCTATGTTGACTGTAGGATAATGCTTTTGCAAAATAAAACTATTGTATAAGCATTTATCATTAGAATCAAAAGAAAACCTCTTGAATATTCCTTTTTTCCATTTAACAGACCTATGTCACAAATTCAATTTTTAGATAAAGGTCACAGTTTTTATCTAGGTCTCTTCCCCTTTTTATACAGAGAGCTCTAGACTTCAAAATACATTTACAAAAAAATACATTCAGAAATTTCAGCTGTGGTTGACATTTACATTTTTTCAAAGATAGATTTTATATCAAAAATTTCATCCAGTTTACCAGTTACTTCCCTTTCCAATTATTATGAAACAGATTAAATTCAGCTTACTGATATATTTCCTTCCTAAATTTTAAGCCCTTACATATGCAATTCAAACTAGTATTAATTTCAACGATTTACTTGTAAAAATAACCAGTCACTGATGAATATATGTTGAAACAAAGAAAACCTGTGTAAAGTCTTCAAGTAGTCAGATTTGTTTCATGTATTTCTTCCCACAACAAAATTTAAAAGACAAAAAAAATCATTTTATGACAAAGTTATTAAAAACATCAATGTCTTCCCATAAAAAAGCTACAATCAAAATAAAAGCATGGAATATAATATGAAAAATATTAAAAGGTTATAGTATTTTGAAGCAACTCCTTTTTTGCTTTTTTTTCTTACATTTTTAGGCTGAGCTTTCAAGTTGGTTTGCAATACCTAAAATACTGACTGAAAAGTGCTGCTAAGAACACTTGTTCACTGCAAAGACAGTAACAAGATTTTTTTTCATGAACTCTTACTAAACAAAGCACAGCTACCAAAACAGATAATCAGAAACTGCAATCAGATTGAGAATTTTAAAATGCATGCTTAACACCCTTGAAAGAATCCAAAGGAGCCCATCAGGAACAAGAGCATGCAAGTGGGGCAGCACCCTTTTGGACAGCAGGAATCCAGGAGCTTAATACAGCATACTGTATTTAATATGCCACTCTAAACAGATCCCTTTATCACACAACAATAAGTGTTGGTAAGCTTTACAGATGGCTGAGAACTGACCAAATTTTTGCCTATATTCTTCTATTTAAAATATACCTTGTGATCCTATCAGAAGCATATCTTCTGCTGAGTGGTGCAGCAGATAGCCAAAATCATTGGAAAACTGCAGAAAGGGGGCAGAGCTACACAAAAGAGAGAGGAGCAAATTTGGTAGCATCCTTTGTATATATTGCCATCTCTTTCTTTGAGATTACAGCATGGAACTGAGTGGGGAGCAGCCACTGGGATGGAGTAAGGAATCCATAGGGCTCCAAATACCTACAGTTCTGTCTGAAAGACAGAGAGCTCAAGATGCAATTTGTAACCCAAGTTTAGCTGGGCTAAGTGCCAGTAGTTAACCCTCTCATGGTAACAGCCTTAAAGGCTGCCAGTGAACTAAGCAACAGCAGCAGAGGACACCTACACCGGAGGAAAAGTAGGTGGACAAAAATCTCTCATCTTCCTCCTCCCAAAAATTCAGCTTTCTGTGTGACTTGGACTCCAAACTCTGCTGCCTTCCCCAAAAGTGAGAGGTTCCTCAGAGCAGCAGCAACACCCAGTCATGCACTGACTGAGGTCAGGACTCCCCGCTCCATCCCACATAATACCAAACATTCATTTTGCTACGGCAGTATCTCTGAGGGATATGCTATCTGTTCTGAAGGGCACATCATCATACTTCTTAAGCACTGTCAGAGAAAAAGGCAGTTTATTCACATGGTGTTTGTTAGCTTAAGCCAAAGAACAGCCACATCATACTGTTAAGGTGGAACAGTCACTGAAAAGATGGAATTTAAGCAGGGAAATAAAGGCTTTCAGGAAGTTCTGCTCACCTGCACATGTCTAGAGCTTTATAACTTGGTTTTGGGAAAGCCCCTATAGGTTAAACCCACAGAAAGAACTATTTGGCATTGACTTATTCCAAGTCTTACCCTCATTTTATATGCATCAAGTTAGACCTGTGTGGGTTTTTTCTGCTCTTTTACTTATGACGGCATATTAAAAAGATAGAAAAATACAAGAGCAATGCAAAAATCAACCAGCAAAGGACAGAGATGATTAAACACTAGAAAAAAAGAACAACTGCAGAATAAAAATTTATGGAGTACAGAAAAGTACTAAATACAGTACCTACATTAGGAGGGGTCAAATCTGGATTTCATGAAGCAAAATAGGAAAGCATTACAAATTATAAGTCAGATTTCAACAGATAATCTATGATGAAACTATAAAGAAATGCATGTCTTTTATTTTATATCACTACCTTGAGAAAACATCAGTAAACACACAATTTTCAGAAAAAAATAAAACAATTGAACAGAAAACCACATTAGCAACATCATCTTTTGGCTGAAATAGCTATTTTGATGATTTGACATGACACCACAGGAGTTATTACTTAGGGGCATAGAAAAGTAATCTACTTGCCTTTGAACAGATAACATGGGCATGATTATCCATCTCTTAAATGTATAGTATAAATAAGCTAAATTTGGTCCATATTAATACATAATCGTAATCTATCATTCAGGTGACTTCAACTTTTTACTAAATGTTTTAGCTGAGACCTTCATGTTATCTGAATATTTTAGGAAATTTCTGAAAGTATTTCAGCTGGTTTTTGCCATGCCAGTGAAAACTCGATTCCTAAATTTGACCAACTTTAAAGTATTTTGAATCATGCCTGCAACTTCATGTTCAGAACAGAGAAGCTGGAGATATACTGCCTCTACACAGCTTCTGTATCCATTTCCAATAAGTTTTCTAACAAAATTTCAGCAGAGGAAGAGCAGGCCTTTCCTTCAATCATTTGTACTGGACTGCAGGGACTGCTGGGACTAGGGATATCACAGCTGAAAAGAGCAGTCTGCTTCCCATGCTCTGAAACCTCTAACACAGCTGGCACTTGACTGAAACTAGAGCAGGCAGTCAAACAGGAATGGTCTGAGGGATACAAGATTTGTGACATAAGGATGCAGCAGAGCAGATAAATTATGAAAAGAGGAGGAGGAAAGGAAGATAGACTCACCTAGATGGAAAGGAAACCTGATAGGAACATTAAGAGGAAGGCAGGAGTAGGCAGTGCAGAGGAATGTGTGAACAATTGCTGATGATTCTCCCGAGTGCGGCACCCCTGATTCTCACCATTCCTTTGAGATCAGTGAACAACTGAAATACACTGGCAGGAGCCATTTCATTATCCTAGATTAGCTGGTCCACAGAAAGGGTAACAGCCAAAGATGGCTACCAATTATCCTTTAACATTAGGGATGAACTGTACAATTAAAATCCAAACTTCTTGATATGCTAGAATCTATGTGGTTTGCTGATGCAATAGATTAACAGAGGCTGCTAAAACACAAGTCTTTTTTAAAAATGTTTCCCATTTTAAAAGGCAACAAACTAATACACATATATATCATAAAAACAATATATGAAAAGTCTTTAAAAAGACTATTGTTGCATAGTATACCACTGCAAATGAGGGAAAGCTAGAATTTGTGCATCAGCTAAAATATTAATGCTATGGAAAGAAGCAAAGGAAACTGGAACAGCAGTAAAAGAAGAGTTTTTGATCCTAAAAATCAATGATGGAAGGCTTCTCAGGAATAGGTTTTGGCCAGGCTAAGACAAATGAATGATATTCACAGCAACAGGGATTTCTACTACAAGCTGATATTGAAAGCTTGTGAGAGAGCTCCATATGCTGGTGTCAACACAAGCACCATCACACAGGGTTTCTACACCACAACCTAGAAGGAATACTTAAATAGACATCACTAATGTCATCATGTCCTCATGCTTATCAAGTTGAGTACCTTCTAATAAATTGATGTCGTATGATGAACTGTCAGGCCTGTGTAGGGCTGGATATGTGTTAAAGAGATTTGCAACAAAAGCCAAATTGAGTTTAGGGTTGCCTGCAACCACATCAGCTGGAGTTACGAACTGCCTGCAGCCCAATTTATCTGCCTGTTGGAGCATGTATTCAGCCCTCCTCAAATCATTTTTATCCTAAAAGAAAAAAAAAAAAACAATCATCATGAATACCAACATATTTCCATTCTTTACTGAATCTTGTTTGGCTTATCTTTAAAAGACCCATAGCAGTCTCTCCTTCATTCCCCCAATATCTAAGCTAGCTCTTACAGTCTGTGACAATTCTCGTCTTTCTTCCACTTTGTATTTTGTTTCTGATGGTGCCTGTATAGCATTCCTCATGAATTACAGCAGTAGCAGCCAGAGGTGTAGTGGTTATATTTCTGTTTTCACACTGCTGATGCCCACACTGCATATTCTACTCCATGTACAACAGGTTTACCTTTTCTTTAAAGCAGTATTCTTAAGCACAATGATTTAGGTGCCCAAAACCCTCAATAAGTGTATGAATGCTCCAGAATGTGATAATGCACTACCATGCTTTCCTTTTCAAATTTTTGCTTCTGAATCATCTTTAGTCATTAACCTATGTTGTTTATTTTATTTGGCCTATTAATCTACGTAGAATAAATCAGTCTTCAAAACAATATAGCACATACTTTCTGCCTCCATTCTGCATAACAGTTGGAATTACTATTTAACAGGATGTGAGTTAGTAACTGAATTACTGTTAGAATTGAATGACAGTGGGTACACTCAACCTTGCTCCAAAACAAGTTGTTACATGTTATTGATACTTGTTAATAACATTACAGAACACAATCATATGAGCTATGGAAAATGACAAGAATAAACTAGCTAGTACCTTTCTCACTACCAAAAAACCCCAAACCAAAAGCCAACAAAAAAACCAGAGCTTTCCTCATGAAGGGCTGGGGAAGACTAAAACTTGCATGCAAAACAAGTTCACATGTGTTCTTTCATTATTAAACTTATTGTGAAGATGCTGTTTAAGATTCTGATCGATATTTAAGTACTCCTGTCTTAGACAGTAAGTTCAGTTTTGTAACAAATGTATTCTCAGAATAACCCAGTGAGCATTAAGTTGCAGCTTAACAAAAAGTGTTTTCACATCTACTGGGGCTGGTTTTAGACCTATCCCTCCACAGCTTAAAGCCTGATGGTTGCCACAGTTGCCTTTGCTGCTGGTTACTGGAAGGCTTCACATGCAATTTCTGAATGCTATTTGATTTAAGGAAGGACCACAAGGTTTTTCAAGTCAGCTCACTCTGTCTGAATTCCAGAAGAGCGGAACTGAAGCAGGATGTTGTATTATTCATGTTGGAGTACCCAACTGAAAATAAACAGACACTACTCCAGGTAAAACATAGCTCCAAATTTTAGACTGTAGGATGCATTATCCAGTTTCAGTGGTGCACTGGAACTTTACTCAAGTTTTTACTTATTTAAGCTTTTATAACATTAAGGAATCTGACTGAGCTTTTGTATACATTACAAAAGCAAGTGGAGATTCTGGGAAAACCTTGTTATCTGTATGTTGATACACACATAGAGGTCTCAAATAACACCAGTCTGTTTTTACATTTCTGGATACTTACATGAAATCCTGAAAAGTCAATTTTAATGGGCAATTTATCAAGGCCATCTCCTTTGGGTGCAATCTGATTTAACAGTTGGTAGTATGCTCTTGAATCCTAAAACAAGCAGTGTAACATATTAAAAAAAGCAACTATGCAGCCTTTCATAGCCATTTACTGCAATTTACTCCAATTCAAAAGCCACAGGAATAAAAACTACGGCACCCTAATTTCAGTGAATATGGATAAGGTACTGCAGCCATTTTATTATAGTATTTCACATATAACTTACTTACCCAGAGGACACAATAAAGGAACGTCTGCTAATTGCTTTGGACATTGTTAAATTTATTCTGCTGGATGAACTAGGAAGGTGTAGTTAAAATACTTAAGGCAAAATTATATAGCTTACACATAAAAAAATATTAATATAGATCTTATTTTTAGTGTTGGTATTTTATTCCATCACTACCTTTTTCAAAGAGTTTTATTAAATTTTTTTGAATTAAAAATGAAAGCAAATTTCCTCTTTTGGGATTAATCTATAGTGACAAAAGAAATACTTATCTGACATAATTTTCAATATGCTTCTGAGTTTTTTACCCACTAAAACTAGTAAACTAAATCAACAGTCTGCTACATTTAGAATAATTTTATAATACTTCTTTTAAGCAGCAAGTATTTTTTACCATGGGGGTAGTTTTCATATATAACCCTACTTAAAGATTTGTTTTACTAATAACTTTCTTGGTGGCATAGATAACTAGCTATTAATGGCATGAAGAAAGACTATCACCTCAGGGAATCAGCTGCATTTACTACAGTACTCTGCATGCCTCACACAGAATGACTAAAGGAGAAAGAATTCTGCAGATCTGTCATCTGCCTCAAGTAATCAGCATGCCTTTCATTCTCCTTGTGTCAATGAACTGTCTCACCAGCAAAGCACAGTGATTGAGAGGAGCTACTCCCTCCTTGGACCGGGAATTAGTAGCTACTCCAGACAGCCCTCTGAGTAACTGTTCTTTCCTCGAGAGGTTCCCATACTCTTCTGTAGAATGTTATGTGTAAAGGGTGCAAAGAGAAATCACCATTAGCAAATATGCACTGAGAGGAGATAGAAAGCAATACAACTCTTCCTTAAAACAACAAAAGAAAGAAAAGATGGCTTTCAGTAGACCCAGGAGCAGGGAAGGATAGATAGAAAAAAACAAGTTTGTTATCAGAGTTACTTAGGACAATTTGCACTATCTGAGAACATAAGAACTTCCCTGATCATTAAGTTGTTTACAATGTTTGCATTACACTGGAATGTAAGAATTCATGGTATGAGCAACTGAATAGGGAAGAAGAGATCAAAATGATGTTCTTTTAGTGTTGAAAAATGGAAGATGAACCTATAGCTAAAAAAAGCAGACTACTACTTTTCTCAATACTTCCAATATGGCTCACTTGTTTCTATGAACAGTGTACATACCATTACATTCAAATATCAGAGTCAGAACTACATACCTTAATGTCTTGGCTGAAGTTACTGATTTTCTGCCACCCTGCATTGCTCAGATGGTAGTTCACCCAGCGTAGCAAGAGTTCTTCTGGGGAAAGCTTCATTAACTGATCTAGTTCTTCCCCTTCATTTAGCAAAGCAATAAGAGCTGGAAGCAAGTTTGAAAGAAAACTGAAATCATTGCTATTGTGATCTCAGTTAATTCCAAACTGCAGAGAGCCATACCTGGCATTGCTATACTCTTACCTTCATTTCTGGAGATCTCAATATCAGCAAAAAGACCAACTTTAATGATCTGCCACAAAAGTCCCAATACCAAATGTGGTCTTCCCTCTTGCAAATCTTGTGATCCAATATTGACAACTGTACAGCCAATAGCAGATGCCGAGTTCAGAGCCAGGTTAAGATTCTCCTGTTTGGAATATCATTGTTTAACAAATGTATGAAGTTGTGATTCCTAGTAAATTTAATAATATTCAATATTGCAAGTTTCAGATATGATCAGAAATAATGCATTAGTTCAGTGGTTCCAAGTGGAAAAATGGCACTCTGGGGAGCTTTTCTGAATAATCATAGATCTTAGAAAAATTCATTGGAAAACATTATTTACAGTGTTAAATATGGATGCACCAAAAAATCATGGATCACCCTCAGCAGTCTGGATTGCTGAGGAATACCCAAATCAGAATATTTTTCTAACTCATAAATATCACATGCACAAAAAATCGAGCTCAAAATACCAGGGGCCAGTTTCTGTAGAAAAAACTACACATATGGAATTTTTCCTTATGCAGGAGGCTACTTATATCTCTATCAGCTCTTGAATCTTACACAAGCTGACACATTTTATTCAAGCAACTGTAACACTGTAAATGGACACGCATCATTAGAAAATCATAATTCAAGGTCCTGACACTGGAAGTCAAGATAATGACTGTTACAAATTAAACATTCCAATAAAAAACTGATAGCTCTTGTAAATTTTACTCTTTTCTTTTGTCATATTTTATCTGTCTACAGACAGCATAAACACACATGGTATAATTTTTAGACACAGCATCTTTAAATAACTACAGATTACAAATCCCACTTGGGAGATTTGGACCATTATATGTTTTAACTTTTCATACATTATGTCAGCACCTGAAATAAGAAGTCTGCCAGTCAACTGAAGTTTTTAATCAGGATTTTTTTCTTTCCTCATTAAACTGGTAACTTAGAGATCTACTTCCCTCTTCCAGATCTGTCTTCTTGTGTCCAAACTAAGGTCTTAGTAATTGTTTCTCTCAAATAATTTAATGACTTCATCCACAATTAAAAATAAAGATGATCTTCTTTCTAATCCACTCTCCACCACTGAAAATCTATCATCCTACTATACAGCCATACAGATACTTTCTGCATTGCTACAACATAACCTGCCAACCTCCCTGAAGTGAGAATGGGAACAGTGAAAATGGAAAGACGTAAGGAAAGCACAAAAAATACAAGTTGTCCTGTACATCATCTAAGAAACAGAGCCTATTACCAAAATGGGCTTTGACATTTTTTAATACACAGAACTTTTTTTTTCTCCACTGTCATTAAAACAAATCTGAAAAATATTTTATGTTTTCATGTGAGGCAAGTTCCTGTCTGTGCAGTACTTACAGAAATAGTGAAAGGAGTGAGTTTCTTCTTATTAATAGCCCTTTCATCAATTGTATCTGGTTGTGAAAAGTTGATCATTTTGCTAAGGAAGAGAAGTCAGAGGTTACTCAAACTGCTATTTCTCAGCAAATATAAACTAACAAATTAAACCAGCTGTAAATATTCCTGATATTTAAAAATATGCTCTAAGTCTCTTCTCCATGTCGAGTAATTGCACCTTCATCCACAAATCTCCAGATGATATGTAACCTTAGGAAACTTAAGCAGTTGAGTTTTATGCTTAAGTTCACACCAACCCAAATAAGCTACATCCTTGATCATGTGGTGTATGTCTAAGTACTAGAGGTGTACTTTAAGTCGAAACTTACAGCAGACAAAAGTTGAGTGACCTACTACCTACTACTATGTTCTGCCATGGATTTAACTCTTACTTCTGTTCCTCCTGCCCTATAATTTAGTAACTAAAACTAGTAACTTTTAAAATTACTGGGAATAGCTAAGTTTCCTAATTATTTCTGCTAATGAATACATGACCTGTGCAGTTACAGTCTGCACATCTGTTGTGTGTTATTATTAGAACACACTTCTGCAATATACACACAAGTTACATTGAGAATTTCTTTAAAATAACATCTCTATGGGCAAACAGATTTTCCCTGCCCTACACAGTAGTTGAAATATTTAATAGTGGAGACCTGACATTAAAGCCCATCACAAGTTTTCCAATTCATGTCACTGTGATGAGCATTCAACCACTGTGAGTAGTTCCTTTTCCTTCTCATGGCTCTGGACTCACCAAAGAAGAATGCCATCTGCAAGGGATTTAAAAAGGCTGGCATCTGATGGATTCATAGGTAGGAGGTGCTTACAATCTGGGTCATCTTGTAGAGCTTTATTTATCCAGTTAACAAAAGCAACTTTTTCTTCCTCTGGAAAGACAAATAGCATTAAAATAACCTATTTTTTCCATGAACACATAGTACTAAATATCACTCAGATCAAAGAGGTTCATCTGCAACACAACCCCTTAGGTTCACTGTAGCTACTCTACAGGAAAAATATCAGATCATTGGGAAAGAATCCAAAAGTGGCAAGTACAGACTGATCTTTCTCCTACTGCACCCCCTGAGCATCTGCTGATTTTCTGAAGGCATCCTTGAAGATGAAATGTATTCCCTGCTTTGAAGATACACCAAGTCCAGCTCATTGCTGTAAGGATAACAACTAGAGAGCGGGTATGACCACCTTAAGCTAACTGAAGTGAATCTTCCTCATATGGAAGGCTTAACACAGTTCAGAAACCACAGCAAATCCCAGACTAGAGTCCATAAAAAGAGTTGCAATATTACTTATTGCAATATGATCCTGGAAGGCACTTAACATTCCAAGCAGGAGCTGCAAAGTAATTAAGCACAATTACCAACTTAAATGACATGCAGCAGGGAGCGGTAGAAAGAAACAGAGATCATATGTTAGAATTAAGTTCTCAAGTGCAGCCTATGCAAAAATCATATGGGAGTGAGCAGTTCTGTAATGGCACAGGGACAGCTGAGGAGGCCCAGCCATCAAATAATTATTTTTAATGTGTTTTTTTAATTCTAGTTAACACTGTGTAAATAAAAATACAAATTAATTTATCTGAATAAAGAAATAAGGTTTATGTAATGAAGCCAAAAACTTCACTGGTATTATGAGAAATATGCCAAAGGACACATTTGTTTCTTTTTTTTACATACTGTCAGTGCTTGCTTCCACTTTTTGTCTTGGCAAAGATGCCTAACTTATCTGAGTGCAGAGTGAAACTAGCAATTGGACAGCCACATTTTGATGAACCATGCTTATTTTGACCATCTCAACAGGTTTCCTCTGTGATATTTTTCTTTAAACTCTGACTTCAAGTTGTTTTTTACCTTTGTCTTTAATACAACTTTAAAGGTTCTCCCTCCATGCAAAATTTGCTCATGTCTATTTGTTTCTTACCTGAATAAGAGTGCTGTGTCCCCTCACTAGATATTGCTGATGTTCCTCCAATTGCTGTAATACCTTGTTTTTTGTTTATTGATTTTCGGAAAGATTTGCTAACATCTTTACTTTTCAATTCCTGAATTATCTGGAATAAGAAAAACAGAGAGCATTTTGTTATTTAGCATACCTTCAAATAACTAAGTGGTAAACTTCCTTAAGTACTCCAGTCAGTAAATTACCTGACTGCATTTCTTTGGTATTTACATTGACTTCTGCTCTAAAAAAAAAACCCCAAACCACTGCTGTATGGATAAAACTAGTTTAAAACCCCTTATGAAAACTTGTCTCCTGGCTAACACATTTCTCAGCGAGTACCAAAAGTTAAAAGTAGCCTTTAGTATAGAGATGGAGCAGAGTTGCCTAACCATTAGTTTATCACTTATAGAATTCAAAGGCTGCAATGTAATTATCTATTCTTTTGACAGGACAACAAACCTAATAGTTCTTCAAGAACATAGTTTATCCCCTTATCTTTGAGGAAACAGAAAGCAGGAGCAATTGAAATTACTGTGCTCTCACGTGCTGCCTAAATGAGACAGACTAAAGTAGGGCAGTGAAATATAAAATAATTAGATCAAATTTTTTATGCTGTCATACAAAACATTCCCATTCTTGAAACAACTTATTTTTATCAAAATAGTAATTTCTTGTACCACTTAATTCAGTTTTTTACCCTAGTTCTCAACCAATATCAGAGAGAAGAGAAACATCCAAGGCAAATGCCTTACCGAGACAAACTCTTCAAAGTTGATTTTCCCATCCTTGTTGCTATCTGTCACAGCAATGATTTTTTCTACAATCTCCCGAACTTTGTAACCAGGCAAGGGCAGACTTGCTTCCTTAAACAGGTCCTGAAGCTCATAATCACTGACATACCCACTGTTGTCAATATCTGTAAAATAAATGCACAAGTTGTTTTTATACTTAAACCAAGTATAGTGACTCTAGAGAACAATAATTCAAGTATGAAACTTCTGACATAGATAAGCAAACACAAAGAATACTTGTGGATTACAGACCCAGCTGGCTAGGAGTTGTGCCATCAGATTATTCATTTTGTCAGGAACCATTTTATCACCCCAAACCACAGATACAACAAGATGGCAAATAGTGAAGTTTAAGATTCTATTAACAGTCAAAAAATTTTCTATAAACCTGAAAGTAAAAGATTATATCCTATTGTCAATATTATACCATTTGCAATCAGAAAACTCAAACCAGATTCAAACTGGTATTAGAAGAGCAGACTTACACAAGAAAAACCACTGACACGAACTCTGACTCCACGTTTTGTTCCTTATCCTAATATTTGATTG
This sequence comes from Calypte anna, assembly GCF_003957555.1. Classification (NCBI taxonomy): domain Eukaryota; kingdom Metazoa; phylum Chordata; class Aves; order Apodiformes; family Trochilidae; genus Calypte; species Calypte anna. The sequence goes on along the minus strand of NC_044255.1, from coordinate 10,820,195 downwards.
ACATTTTCAGTTCTTCAAAACATTTGATGGGGTTAGGCTTATTTGTGAAGAATAAGCCTGGAATGATCTGTAGTTGTTTATTAAAGGTGACCTTCTTTAATCTATTAACTAGCTCTGTTGAGAGCAATTTGTACCGCCAGCTTTACTTACACTTGGCTCCAAAGACCACATACCAGGAATGTCCTAGTACAAAGTATGAGAATGATTTTATCAGCAAAAGGTACAGTATAGCTCCACAATTGTGGAAAGAGGCAAATGACTGCTGCATTAAAAACAAAAAAGTTGAATAACTCAGCACCAAAGAAATAATAAAAATGCCCTTTGTACTTAAACCTTAGTCCAGCCTGTGTGCAGAAAGCTGTTATGTATTCTTGTATTAGTATAATAAAGGAAAATTTTACATTGGAAAAAAACATAGGCTTGGAAAGCATAAATGAATCAAACATTAACTGGTATTATTTTTTTTGTTTCTGTGCTTATTTCCATATAAGTGTATACACATATCCATACAAGCAGAATTGGAGAAAACAGCCTTACCTGGAGTCTGTCTATGCAATGGAGAGAAGTACTTCTAAAAGCAGAAAAGCTATTGTCCATACACAGTATAGATGAAGTTCAAACAGATACAATAAATCATATCCAGCATAACTAGTGCATAATGTCCATAATGCTATATATTTAATGCTAATATTTTCCATGTTTGACAGCAATTTTGTCTCTCTCATATTAAAATCCTTGAAAAATTTGAATAGTATTTTCCCTGTTCTCCAAATTATGTATCTAATATAAGCAATTTAAGAGAATATCACAAGCAACATAATGAGTCAGAAAAAGGAGCAATATGATGTGGCCATTTTTCTGGCATGGCAAGGTGCTCCCAGTTTCTTTTCTCATTTAGTAGTTAAAAGAACTCTCTTCATATTGTTTCTAGCATCAGAACTCACACAATAATACCAGAGAATATAAGTATGCATCACATTAGAGAAGAGCAAGAATAGAAACATGCTTTCATCTCTAGCCATAATTACTATACAGTAATCCCCCTGTAATCCATACCACACTGTGCAGCTTCTGTACAGGTTACAAAGAAGGCCACATTTCACAGCTGATGAAAGGCTAAAAACACTCCTAATAAAAACATCTTCATTTTTGATACTATCAACAATTCACAAATCACTGCACAAACAAACATTATGCCTACGTATTAATGTATCCACTGCCTGGCCTGCAGACATGTAGCAACACATGAAGGAACACTGATGGTCTAAAAAGCAGAAGCTCACTCAGATTACCACCTATTTTATTTCTCTAGGTTCATCTTTCACCAAGGGTAAGTTTCCGTGATGACAAGCACAGAGTTAAATACATGCCTTTTCTCTCAGTTTACCAACAGAGCTGCAAGCAATTTATAGCAATTTACCCATAAAGGACACTGAGAGTAAAAAAAAAAAAAAAAAAAAAAAAAAAAGCTACATGACACTTCATTTTTATACGTTATAGAAAGCGAAATTCAGCAAGGAAGAAAATGCTTTTCAGCAAGAAGAAGCAACACAGACAATTAGAGCAGAAATGTGAAAACATACAGGAAGGACAGTGAGGAAAAAAAGGAATGCAGAGGGTGAAAATCAAACAAATAAGAAAACTGTCAGACAAGACCAGTGAACTCTGCCTATCCTAACACTTCCCAATAGATATATACACATACACATACAGAATGATCTTTTCTTTGGTATGTCTTTGTTGATTCTGATTGTTTAGTAACAACTTTTTAACTGCCTTCCATGGATGGATCTTAATTCTTTTATCATTTCTAATCTTTTTTTTCTTTCACCTTTTCCATACTACTCATGGTCTTACAGATTGATAACATGAAGCTTCCCAGCAGTCTCTTTATCAAGCTGAAGACTCCAAATATTTAAGACTTCTTGTCTGAAGAGACAATATTCCCCAGTATGAGTGGCTACAAGCATGTTTGTTTGGTTTGTTGAGCCACACAGTTACACATCACCCCCTCAGAACTGCAGAAAATAAATAAAACAAATACAAACTTTTGCATCAGTATTGCTATCTGGAAATAAGGGTTAGTTACTATGCAATTTCTCACTCTTTTAGTTTACATTCCAACTAGTCTCCAAACATCCTCTGTCATGTATACAAAATTGCAGTTATTTATTAACAACTCCTAGCAAGATCAAAACATCTCCAAGTTCAGCTTACTTAAAATGTAAAATCCACTAAACAGAGAGGTAAATTACTCTTTTTGCCTCTCAAAACGAAAGGATCCATAAAGATTTCTTACACAAATATGACTTGGCTTTGCAGTGTTAATGGCATCTATTTTCATATTTAAAACATACCTATTTTACTGAATGCTTCCCTTAATTCCTCTAGGTCTTCACGAGAAATTGTTGTTATGTTGTTTTCCATCTCTGGACAACAACAAGTGTCGTCCTCAATCGCTTATACCTAATAAACAAGAAATAGATAAGTTTTCATTTCTAAGTACCAGCTAATACAAGTTACTGATCTTTTTAATACAAGGTACCAGACCTGAATGACATTTCCAGGCCTGGCACACTTAAAACATTACAGGACACTTTAAAGTACATCAAACACACAGCAATTCTTTTCACAGAAACAGTGACTGAGAATTCTCAATAGCAGCACCCATTTCCATATATATTTGATCTTCTTATTTGCATAGAACAGGCACTGACCAATAATCTACCTCCATTGTGTGAGTGGTTTTCCAACACTAAAATAATCAACTTATATTTCAAGAAATACTTAAAAAAAAAAAAAAATTTCTACATGCAGTATCATTCCCAGTTAGTGCTGAGTGCTAGTATTTAGTCCCACAAAGCACTGAGTACTCTAATAGTGGCACAGTAGTTAACATCACTGGGACACTTCTAAGTACCTTCTTCCAATGAGTGGGTGAACACTGATGATCCTTTCCACAGCTGCTGCAGGAGTTGCCACCTCCTAGCCTTTACTCCATCCTTCTGACAAGTGTGTTGGATCACAATACTGTTTGAGAGCCAAATAAAGGCTTCTACAGAGTACAAAGATTGCAGTCTCAATGTCAATCTCCTTTCTCTGCCCAAATCCATAAAATGGCAACACAACACAGAGGGCACGTTTGCAAGGGTAGGTAACCCCCCAATGTCACATCCTCACTTACTTGTTCTCATTGAAGTGTTACTGCAACAGGATGATTCAGACCTTTGTTAGGGAGTGCAAGTTTGTGAACAAGTCACACACAGTTGTCCAATACACAAACTGATGTTGGTATTTGCCAGTGCACAAGCTGTTGGCACAGACACAGGATGTGCACAGCACCACCCATGTACATGTGTGAGGCTCTGAGCAGCATCATGTACATAGTACCTGTGGTGCTATGCCTGCTATAAGAATAAGCAAATATTCCTGTGTTGGCCTTATAACAACTCAGATCTGCTATTTGCAGCTGCTTCTCCCCCCAAAATCGTGCATATCAACAGAAGTGCACTACTAGCCAATGGACAAGACCCTGAAAGTGGAAACTGAACTCCCGAATTCACAACAGGTTTTACCACCACGCTGCTGGAAGCCCTTGGACCTTTTTATGTCCTGACTAATTAGGTTACAAACTTTCCCTGTCAGGGACTATGTGCAATAACTGTGACAACAGGATCCCTCTGGTGTCTGCAATAAGGCTGTAATTAATCACAATTTGCTTCAGAATAGATTAAATATTATCCATCTGAATATGAGAAAATTTCTTCCCTACTCTGGCTGTTTAAGTTTGCCTTCAATCTTTTACAATCTGACAGTGAGAAAAAATACAAACAAAGCGATCACACAAGTCACCAGTACAGGAGAGAAGAGACAGCAGAGCACTGATCAGCTGCTGTGTGCTGGGAGATAGTGCCAAGAAAAGTCAGACAGCTTTCCTGGAGGCTTAGTAAGCAGTGCCCAAGCAATGTGCACCTCACTGCTGATGTGGATTGCTAACACTACTGTAAAAGCAATTTTAATACAAAATATATTAGCTGTGGTCAGCCACAAACAGTTGTAATGTTGCCTTACTGCATAAACCACCCAAATTGTGTCCCAATTTTGGAATTACAGGCAGTGACATCACTGATCAAGAATACTGAGAGAGGTATAATACTTCTGCATTTGTGATGACATAGTAATATAGGCTTTTTTCATATAAAATAGGAGTCCTATACAAAAGGAGTTCTTCAACAAGAGGATTATTTTAATAAGATCCTGTCTACTTGGGTTAGTATTTTCTGTTTCCTCACTAGGACTGTGGGTCACACAGGATGCAGCCTTGAGCGTGGGTGTCAAATTAAGTATTTTCCCTTCATGTCACTCAGTCTTATTAAGTACTTGATTTAAAATAGTACTCGTCCATTTTGCTAAGCCTACTAGCAGCATGTACTTTACACTAAAAGGAAAAAAAACACAGGACCAAAAAACATTTAAAATATATATTTAGGAAAAAACACCTTACACACAGCTGTGTACTTGCTGACATGCAAGTACCTTGATTAGAAACCTGATGTGGCAATTAGAAATAAAGAAATAATGAACTGTGAAAAAACTGGGAAGGGGGAGATTCCCCATTAAAATTCCTCAGTAATTTAGAATTAAAAGCTGCAAAAAGACAGAAGACAGTCCTCTGGAATACAGAAACAGCATATAGAAGCATAAAATGAAATCTTTACCCACGCAGGTGCAGAACACAATATTTGTCACACTTAATGTTTTTCACTATTCACCATTACCATGAGTCAGATATTGTTAAAAGCAATTTCTGCAAAGCTGCCATGCAATTAGTTTCACTCCTCCCTGTTTATGATTCACAATTTAGACTTTCCATTATATTATATTTCATAAAATAGCAATCTTTTATTTCCAAAGACATTTATTATTTCTGTAACATAGTAGAAACATCTGTTCTTGAATGAAGCAGATAAATAAAGCTAATACCTCTGCTCTAAATAAATAGTCTTAAATACCCTCTTATATAATTACAGGGTAAATTAGCTGGTCAATTATATGGCAGAAGTGCTACTATCACGCTTCTGGCATTCAGGAAAGATCTAGTCTGAGCAATTGGAGACAAGACCCAAACTAGTCAGATATTTCAGACAACTTCAATATAGGGAATTTCAACTTCAACAGGGACCTTATATTGAGGCTAATAAATACCTTGCATATGCAGGTTTATCACCACCCACGATGACTCAGTGCACAGGCAATTCTGACAGGATTTAACACTAAGACTCCAAAGGTTCCTATCTATTGGAATCATAACTACCTGGCAAAAGATACATTAGTTCACAGAAAACACATTTCTCTGTACTCTGGTAATGTTCATATAATTTTCTATAGTCTATGCTTATATTAAACTACCTCCTGCTGCCTCAGGACAGGGTAGGTACAAACACTGTTTTTATGCTGAGAAAGTGCCCTTGATCCCTTTTAAATCCTCTCCAATGTGCTTATTGTGAACTGACAATATTCATTTATCCCTTGCCTGCCTTCTATGCCTAGAAGGCTCTTTGTATCTAACGACAATCACTGGAGTCTCCTGGAAACATTCCATATCCACCATTAATACAGACTGCTGTTGATACCCTTGCGCTATTCCTTTGTGTGCAGAGGAGTATCTGTGGCTGAGCAACCATGAAGGATAAAGCCAGCAGGCACAACAACAGTTCCTGCTGCTTTTTTGACCTGTTATCAAAGCTATCAGAAAAAAACAGACCAGTTAATTGGCAATCAAGCCCAATAGTTTCCTCCATTCTTACAAGCAATTGGTAATTCCTTTGCCAGCTCTTCATTTCGAATTCTCTTTGCCTTGTTTCCACATGCAGCTGCTTCTACAGTGACAGCAGACATTACAAATGCTGACTCAAGAGCTTATTTTCTTTGTTGCAGCTCTTTTCGTCTGGCGTTAGGGACACACCTCCTCTGTTTCTGGTGCAAACACCACACTGTACTGCTGCATCACCCTGAAATCTGCTTTTTCTAATGACAACCAAACTGGCATAATTTAAAAACACTGGTTGTGCAGAAGAATTACTGCTTTCATGTCAATAATCAGATGTTTTTTGGTATGTACTATTTACAATTATAAAACACAGAAGTTGTACTTCTTCCTGGGCTTTGACTCAAATGGCTATAGATTTTATTGAAAAAAAAACCAAAAACCAGAACGAAACAAAAAACAAACCCGCAAACCAACAACCCCCTCCCCCCCCCCCAAAACCTCGCTCAAACCCAAAAAAGCCCATAAATACCAATTAAAGTTGTAGCATTCCTGTGTAAATTTATCTGGGTATTCTATAAGGAATGTGGTGGAACACTGTAGCTTTCACCCATTGCTCTCAAATTTGGGTCATATTAAAATAGAAGTTCTATCCTGTCTCAGAGAAACTAATATAGTACATTATAAGACTCATAAAAGGAACTTGCTGTCAAGAATATGCCTCAGATGCTCTCCTTAGTCTGTGAGGAGAGAAAAGAAAATCCTGGTGTATTTTAACTGAGGAAATGCTAATTAAACATTAGTGAAGAGACTCACATATCATAAAATCTGAACAATGGAATTAACTTTCATTGATACACATAATGTTCCATTTCCATGAATATACACCCAAAAGTTTCTGTTCTCTTTTATGGAAGATAAGATTTGCAAAGATTTCCCTTTGTTCCATGTCTATTTTAACGTGTTTTTTCCCCCACCAGCTTACACTAAAAGATCTTTTATTTTATGCAAATAGTATTCTTGACCTTCAAGTATAAAGACAACCAAATAAATCCTTTAGCGTTGTGAAAGGACAAATTATTTAAGGTGTTTCACTGGTGGTCTGTAATAAAATAGGAGGGATCATTACTGGATATGAACTTCTACACTCACTGTGATAAGCCTTTAATCTTTATGACCTATATGATTATAAATCATATGATTTATAAACAGGGTTCAGTGACTTCACAGTTTTTAACATCATTAACATTGGTACAGATTATGGAAAAAAGCTGCAGGAGAAACAAATAGAATTACACTTTATGTCATCAAAAGTTAAAGAAGTCTTGATCACAGAATACAGTCCTCTGAACCTAGAAATAATCGAGTACACCTCCAGAATGATTAGCACTAGGTCATATAAAGAAAGGAGATACAAAAATAGATCCACTTCTAATGCAGCAAAGAGGATGCTTGTAAACCTTTAAAACATCGGAGCACTGAAAGGTCAAAGCAATTAGCTATATAAATACATATAACTGTACAAAAAAACCCCAAACAAACAAACAAACAAAAAAAAAAAACAAAAAACAAACCCTGCAACTGCTGAAACACATTGCTGAATTCTTGAAAGCAAAGGCAGAGTACAATTAAGCTATCAGGTCCAGTAATTAGCAGAGTAGCATGAAGTGGAAAGTTCTTTAAATATACAACTGGTGTGAAGCTTCACTGCCTGAAAAAATCAGAGGATATGTTTCTCAGACTGGGCAAATGTCAGGGCTTATAAACATGGCTGCATACAATTCAAAATTACTACAAGTTAAATGAGAGCAATGAAGAAATGTTATGCTTTAGTATATAAACTGATAATCCATGGAACTTTCCTCTAAATACAGCAGTACACAGTTAAGAAAGTGCAATTTAAAAGGGAAAACTGGTGTTTTTTTTTTCTTTTTAACTTCTTCCAAAGCTATATCCAATGATCTTTGCCAAAGGAAAACTATCAAACCAGCCAAAGTGATAAATTTTGTGCTGTGAAATATTTATCTTATATAAAGAGGACTAGAAGATCTACACTGAAGTTAATTATTCAGTCAGTAGGAATTTATTCAACATAGTACAGTAATTCCAGTAATAATCAAATCAACATTTTCCACTATGCCTTTAAAACAAACACGGGTTACTCAAGAATAAGGAGTAAAACAGTAAACCAGCATACCTGTTAGACTGGTCTGGGACCTAATCTGACTTTGCTTCCTGCAGTGTAAATACAGTCTAATTTTGTGAGGCTTAAATCAGGATAAGGAGCAATTCTATTATTAAGCAGGTACACGTTTACTTTAGAAAGATACCTTTTCATCCAAACAAAATACCTTCAGCTTCCTTTGGCTGCCTAGTACACAGAAGAGCCATGGAAACTGATCAACAGTATCAGTTTCATGTAGTTTCCTTCACATACATCATTCAGGAGCATCTCAGACTGCCTGTGCTCTGTACAGTGGCATTCAGCACTCCAAATAAAAAAATCATCAATGGAAACCTTAACTATGCTAGAAGGACCAGGGAAGTGCTACCTCTAGGAAGTAATTTTTAAAAAATACTATCACTTTTGTTTCCTGAATCTTTCAGCTAATATAAAGAAAGCAATACCCCATATCACCAAAGCAATGACAACCCATATAACATTAACCCAGATATTGTCCAAATTATAAAACAAAATTTCTGTTTGAATCTGTTGTGTCAAGGAGTCTTAGAGGCTGTACTCACCCACTTTGTTTCCACTAAACTTGTTATAACCCAGAATATCAAGTGGTATCTAAAAACTTGCCTCTGCAATTGCTCCTTTCTTCTGCCAAGTGAAGGCACAGCACCTTCCCCTCCAGTTCCAAAAACCAAGTAGAGAAGTAAACTCCCCTCTTCCAAGCCCTACAACAGATTACAGGCCACTGTTCCACTTGATGAATCTGCTTTAATACAACAACCTGCTGTAGTTATCACCACATCATCAAAAGCAAACCTGAAACAGTGACATTCTCTGTGAAACCAGCGTGCTGAGCTGGTACAAGTCAATGCCAACAGTGCTGCAGAGCTGTGTGGGTACGTCACAACTTTCTAATTCTATTTTCTGATGTATGTAAATAGTCATAACACACTAGTTATGGTTAGATCACTTTTCCAAGTATCATAGAACAGCAATTTGTCTATTTCTACAACACAATGTGTCCCAGACTTCCTGTTAGCAAACCATTTCCAGATGCAAAATGGATATACAAAGCTACTTCCAGTCAGAACTGCAAATAAAGAAACAAGATTTTTCTCATAGAACTTGATAAGAGGCAACACTTCTGCTTTTCAGAATACAGAATCAGACTGTCTGCTTGTCAATATACCCCATAATCTGAAGCAAATCATCCCAGTTTTGAGCTGAACTTCAAATTTTACTTGATGGAAGCTTCAAGATTATGTATTCTGAACTGAGAATTTTAGGCAACATAACATATGAGCCTTCCAATAAATTAGGACCAATGGAGTCAAAGCATACAATGTGAAGTACACAGTTGTGGTATAAGCAGCAACAAATTAACAGCAATGAAAATGAAGTTTACCCACAAAATCTCTAACAGTTAAATTCAAAGAACTCTGATCCCAAGTACATGTTGGATACAGAGAATCCGCTAAAATGGCATTTGCTGATGGTTTTATTATACACAACCTTTGCCTTGGTGAAAGTTCAGTATCAGCATGCACATGGTAACCAAGCTCTGTCAGGAGAGGTGCAGACATGAAATGAAAATGAAAGCACAGTAGGAATTTGAATAGACTCAAACCATAAATTTTAATTGCCCCTTATACTCAAGATCTTTTGTGATAAATTTTAAATATGTTTCATTCCTCTACAACATAGACATTTAATGAGGAAAAATAACACAAAAGGCATAAGGACTTCAGGTTTAAGATAAACAGTAACTTTAACTGAAGTCCACTGAATTTGTGGATTTTCAGCATCACTAATAACCATGCCATGAGTAAACTAATGACAAACTTCAAAAACAAATAACTCTAGTACAGTGCAACTGCAATGATATGCATTCCAAGTGAGATAGAAGCAGTTCTTGCTTAGTGCCATTACAGAAACACAAGCAACAGTGTATACGGAAAGGGTCCTCAAGGTCTTGGTTCCACAGTTTATTACACATACAGGAAGTCATAGGCATACTTGATAGCATTTCCATTTTATGATAAGAAACTCTCGCATTCAGCAATAAAACCTGCATGCTGTTAATGGCACACAAGGACAAGAAAGAGTAGGCAAAAACAGTTAAGGAAAACTACCAGTAGGGAATTCTCTTGGGAGACAATGTGTCATGCAGAAGACCTTCCCTTTGCTGAACAAACTCTAGAACAAGTGTCTTCTTCAGCCTGTTAGAAAATGTCCATTTGTAGAAACCATGAGGATAGTAATATCCATAAACTTTGTGGGAGCAGTAGTAACCTTCCCATGTAAATCATGTCACTGCTTCTTAACTTCCACCATACTGTCCAGCATCTCAAGCAATTTTTACATTTTACTGATACAGTTAAAACTAGTGCTCACAAAGGAAATTCAAAAATTTGTTATGAAACTCATGAAACTTGCAGCCCATTTATGAGAGCTGTGTGGTTTACACTTGAGACCAATTTTCAATCCTGTGCTTCAGATACATTACCATCAGGTCTCTTCTTTGATTAAAATCACAGCTATTTGCAATGAAAAACTCGATTCATATTAAGCATTAATGTGTTTCCTTTACACAGCTCAAGAACCCTACTGAGCCTGCCCACTATAATGCAAAATAATAATGCTAACACAAGTGAAGCAACTTGGAACAAATTAAATACTTCAAGGCACAGATCTAAAAGCAAAAATCCTGCTTTTTCATTTTATACATAGAAATATTTGTATTCAAACAATTCATTATCACAGAGTTACATTCCATTTAATTAGCAAGATATTAACAGTTAAGATGGGCCTCAGGACATATTAAGATGACTATGTGTTTACAGGTGTGAACAACAATGTTTACACTGGTCCAGGCAGCATTTGACTGAGCTTTGATCAGCAACCAGATTTGTCTTTCAACAAGTTAAAACTTAAGAAAAGTTATATACAATGAAACAGTACCTTCTCTTCTCTCACCAGCAGCATCATTTGCCCTCCTTATGAATCACTTCATACTCTCCAAAAAAAAGTTTATTATACTGAAGCCTGTGTTGCATACTGACTAGTCACTTGGCTTTTCTGTACACCAATGTGCTAAACCCTCCTTCCCGAAGAAATTCCGCAAGTTCCCATCAAGCACCTCTCCTGTTCTTTCTATTCTACAAGGCTACTCTTGCCTTGCTGACCTCGTCCCTACACCCACCATCTTTACCCATGTGAATGTCTTTGCTTGCTTATTCCTTTGATACATCAATCCAGTGGCCAGGTGTATGTTTCCTCTCTGGAAGGACGGAGCTGGCAAGGATCATTCTTTTTATTTAGGATATGAAGTAGGTGCCTCAGATGCTACTGCTGAAAGCAAGGAAAAAATAGAGGCTGAGCCACCACCACAGCCATCATGCCACAGGGTGCCAATTCCAGAAATTGTGGCAAGATGAATGCCTTCTGTGGTTAAAGCATCATAGCAGCATTACCATGCAAATGCATGTTAAGTGGAAGGAGTCTATCATTAGCATAGAAAATTTTATTGCAAACTAGAGAACAGTTTATCATAAAATCCATTTGATGACCACTCACTGCTCAGAAGAACAGAATTTTTTCTAAGCCCAAACTTGGTTTCTCCATTTCATTTCATTAAATCGAACTACTACCACTAAAATATAAATGGAATGGCTGCACTAATAAAATCAGCACTCCATCCCCCTATTCATTCCTTTGTGCCTAGGCTGATATTACATATCAACTTTACAACAGCAAAAGGGAGTTCTTAAAAGGAATATGAGGAAATGAAACATAACCTCTTTATTTCTCTCTCTAGGTTTATTGCACAGATGGCTTTTGTTAGCATGCAACTATAATGACAATTAAAAATTTTAGGAACTTCCCATATAAATATTCTCTGATACATATTTTGATCAGGAAATAAATCCTGAAATACTTCTTGAAACACTTGCATCAATAATTTTGACGGTGCACACAGCAGAGCTCATGCTCCGAGCTCAGGATGTACTACCCCAGAATCCTCAATTGAGAGAGGAGCTTTCTGGGTGTCCCACGACTCTACAAATAAGACTCACAACTTGGGAGTTACGCTTTAAATATTCTTGTACATCTTTATTAAGCTATAGTACTGCTTAGTACTGCTAAACAAAATCTACCCAGAAGCAGCAGTCATAACCCTAAATTATCTAAAACAATCAACTCAGACCCTAAGCAACTAAAACAAAATAAACAAACACCAAGTAACAAAATCCAAAACAAAAAACATGAAATGTTCAAGGGTTTTAAAATTACTCTTATGGAATGACATCCGTCTGCTGCTGTCAGATACTTAATGTTATTCTTAGATTAACTTTTCAAGCTTTTCTCTGTAACTGGAAGGACTGAAAATTTGTTTTAAGATTAAATAGATCATCAGATAATGTCTCAAAAGTCACATTTTGTGAAGTTGAAAGTATCTTCAATTTTTATTGAAAGCCCTGTCAAGACATGAGAATTGATGATGCTGTGCAAGTCACTGACTCACCATCTTCTAGTCTACCTCTAAACTAAATTTAAATCCTACATTTCTAAATGTGATAGTGTTATAAAGCCACTATAAAACATTCAAAAACATACAAATACAATGACTAGCACAGCTTTTCACTATCTACCAGGTTCCAACACAACATTTTACAAGCTTCATGGTTGTTCAGAGATAGCTAGATTTCATATTCCATCAACTATAACCAAAACATTCTCATGTTCAACCATTTAATCTGTCATAATACCACTGATAGTTTTACAACATTTTTTGCAGGGCCATCAGGTTTTGTCTCAAGGTTCTATTTATTTCTTCCAGACTCGGTATCACTTGAGAGGTAAGACATACTGAAATCTCTAGTCTTTGCTAAGGAATTTATCCTGCTATGGAACCCAGAACTTCAGGAAAGTATCTCTTCCTTAAACCAAATGGAACATAACAAGCCATTTTTCTCCAAGTGTGACATTTAGTTAGCACATAACTTAAAGATCAAAATGACAAGTAAAATCTATCAGTAAACAAACAGACTAAGAGGCAGAAGGGGAAGGCAATCTTAGAACAGTGCCACCGCAACACTCCAGGAACCTGCTGCCTTTATCTTCTGTATGCCTGCTCTCCAGTAGTCTGAAGTACAAAACCTCAGCTTGCTACAATTAATGACATTCCAGCAGAGAACCACAGGCTCTTACTAATTAACTTTAAGGTCACCCCAGAAGTTAATCATGCGAAGATCATTAAGAATAATAATATAAATGTACATCCATTCTCCCACCCTCAGCAATTCCATTTCCATCCACGTATTATCCATACTCTAATAGCAATTATTAGATAGTACCAAGTAGATGTGTGTATTTTTTAGTTTTCATTATTGTCAGATGGCACTATAGCCTTCTGCCACCTGCTAATTCCTCATTCAACTCTACATGGTTCAAAAGATTATTAGAAGATTAGACTGATCAGCTACTATACTACATGCAAGCCAGGATTTCTTGTCATGGAAAATTCACAGGTTATTTTTGTTTTTCTTTGTTAATTGGTCAAGCTAGAGGAAAAAGTAGGGTCTTCTGCAACACATAGCAAAAGCAACAGCCAAAACCATCCAGTCTCTGCAAACTGCACAGATGAATAATGCAACCTATCTGCCAGCTCCAAGCTTTAAGGAGCTGTGCTTCCTACAGTAGCGAGGGTAAAACAAGCACATCAGTAAAACTGACTAAAACTAAAGAGAGTACTGTTTGCAGATTCCAAGCTGCAAGGCTGTTGAGACACACAGGAAGTTCATTTGCTGGTACAGTAGTTCTTAATAATTAGGCCAGCAGAAAACAGCTACAGATATTGTTGCCAACTGTCATTTTTAATTACATTCTTCAGAGGAAAATTTTCTGAGCAAATTTTTTTACAAAAAAGTAATTCAAAACCTCAGCCTTAGGATCTGTAATATTAGGAAGTATTGTTCATTTAAAAAACATGAAGTTGTTTCTGATGTTGATGTGAAAACTTTACCATATTTCTTAAGGAAAAAAACCCAAAAAAACCAACTTATTAAAATCTTTAAAAAATTTAAAAATCAGTTTGCCTAAATTAAAGTCCTTTAAGCTGCCAGCATGAGCAGACATCCCTAAACATGAAAATTTTACATTGCAATTATGCAAAAAAAAAAAAGTTTTAAAAAATTAGGTTAAATAACAAATACAGTCAGGCATTTCTACTAAAAATTTTATTAATCTTATGCAAAACGATACATAAAGATATGATGATTTTAACCAGAAATTGTTGCTCTTTTCAAATATTCTAAAAGCATTCATCTTATAAAATAGCGCCAGGCCAGTAACAACTCGTATAAGCCTAAAAATGATAGTTTAAAAAAAAAAACTTCTGGATTTAAAATGAATGACCTGAAGTCCCATAAGTTGAGAAAGATATCTACAGTCTAGTCACTATAGGGTACAATAATTACTACACAGAAAACCCAGTGAGATGGTCACGCAGTTTACTTTTCTTACGGAGTTTTTCTGCTTAGCTACACGTGAATTGCGAATATTCTTAAATTTAGCATGGGTTTATATTTGCTTTGTGTTAGCCATTTTAACATGTCACAGAGTTATGTGACAATAGTTTGTTCTCACAGCTTGCAGTGCATAGCAGTCTTCTGAAACTGCCAGGTAACAGTCCAAAGCTTTTCCAAACGAAAACTTGATTTTAAAGTAAAATACTACTATTTCTTAGAACATTTGCAACACATAAAGGCTTTTAGGATTTGAAAACAAATTTCTACATCTTCAGCAAATCAAGTATGTAGCTAAAAACTGCCCTTTTTCATTATAAAATTATCAACCACGGTCAGCTACCAGATAAGGCAACTTATTGAACCATTGCCTCTATTACAAGAGCAGAACTTGCCTCTGGTGGAGAACTCACAAGATATGCATTTCACTTCACATAACATTTTAAATAAAAAAGCAAATATTTTGGATTTGAAATTAGCTACAGGTCTCCACAAAAGGGCTCCTCCTATTCCCACTGAACTTCCCAGAAACTGAATAACCCTGTTGTTTACAGTCACTTCACACAGTGACAATTCATGAAAAATATTTTCAACACTCCAAAGTTAAGGCTCTTTAGCATTAATCAGTAGTCTATATTTTAATCCCTATTTTTAAATTTCTAAGCACAGCACAAGGAGAAATGGACTTGTGGAAACAAAATGGGAGAAAGGGAGTTGTGGAGCTAGAAGGGGAACTTTGTAAATCAGCAAGACAAAAACAGCAAACTGTACACATTTTGGAAAACAAAAGCCTAAGAAGGAACACCCAGTTTGAAAAGAAACAGCAGCTCCTGAAACTCACACTGAGACAAATCCTTTAAATTGGCATTCAAGTAAATATAATCTTGCTGGTAACATGAAGCCTAATATTTCAGCTCTATTACACATCAATGTTTTTAATAAGTCCAGTCTACCAAGTACTATGAACAAGATGAAAGGATGAATACACTCTGAATTAAACTGGATCCAGCATTAATTCTTTTGCTAGTGCATGTTATTACTAGGGAAACATCTGCAAGAGAGCCCTGAAAGGGTTCATAATCCTTTTTCCACCAAAAGCATGCATGTAGAAACACACAATGTGATCTCTGCATAATTTATTTCTGAGACTTAGCAATACAAGTCTCACTGATTAGCTTTTGTGATGTACTACCTTTATTCTCTTCATTCACCTGTATGTATGTTAGCAGTAACTAAGCACACACCCACACATAAAAATCTAGAAATTCATCAAGCGATTTGCATTTAGAAGTACCAAAACAAATAATAAAGTCTACAAGTGTCATGACTGACATGAGTATTTTCTGCATGTGAAAACCTGAATAAAAGCTGAAATAATGTAATTAGTAATTTTATCAAAAAACATACACCTGAGAAATGAGAAGTCAACCATTCTGTTTTATTTTGAAGCCCTTTTCTAAAGCTACAGCAACAGCAATGCTTAAAAAAGCCTTAACAGAGTGGCAGCACATCAATGTAATGCAGAACTGATTCTATCAGTAACCTGGAACCCTGATCCATATTGAACTTGACCCAACTAATTCCAGTTGTTGTTTTCATTGTCAGTATCCTTTTGCATAGCACAACATGACCACTGGTCAACTTTCTGCTCAGCGAACACAAGGTAAAATGATCTAGTGAGACAACATCTTATACAGAAGAGCTTAAAACCTGGGTTTTACAAAAATCATTTGCAGTTGCTTAGCTACTTATCTTTTCCCAGCACTAAGTTTACAATGTATTGTTTCATTATTGTCTGGCACAGTACAGTGCAGCCCTTTCCAGAAATAAACCTGATTGTTAGGATCAGATCCTTTTACCCCTGGTACTCCTGTTCTATATTTATTTAACCCATTTAGGTAGACCTAGTGATTTTTGGAGATTCTGCACCAACAGTTATGATAGAAGTGAGGTATTTCACACATTATGATGAAAGCTATAGAAATACTTTATTTAATTAATTACTGCAATAAGAAGGGCGGCAAATAAACATGGCACATAGACTTTGTGCAGAATGTTAAATGTAAAGTTACTGGTACCAGCTTTTTAGTTTAGGTAATTCCATATTGCCTACTGCAATATGGATACATATTGCATTGTTCCATTGGCACAATACTCAGATAGTACTGACATAATTTTACAAAACAGTCATGAAAATAATAGTTTTAATAATTTAACTTTTATAATTATTATAATTTTTTAAAATATGGTTTTAATTTATGCCTCTTCAACAAAGTTGACTAAGCAACACAGGCATAGATAAAAACAGTGCATGACATGTACGTGGTGTACAGGAATAATACAATGCATTCAAAGGTCAGGCAACCACTCTGACTACCATTTATGACTATAAATGGAAATTACCTCTAAGTAAACTTACAGACCATCAGATATTATTACTGCAAGCATCCAAATGATAAGACGCAAGCACACCTTGATATTAAAAGAAACTACATAGTACAGGTTGGAGGACCTTCACACACTGTCTTGACTGCATTACCATTGACCATGATCTAAATCTAGATACTGTTTAAATTATACCGTTCATGAAGGGAACAAGGAATACACAGGAATATTTGTCTAACTGTAATCACTTGTGTGGAGACTTAACTGCAGTTATGCTAACCACATGGGGGAGCATCCCAGATACATCCAGAGTTGGTGAACCCCAAGAGTAACAGTAATTCTATCTCAGAATATACAACAGAAACAACCTGCTGATCTACAAGGTCATTCTGTATCTTGGAATAGGAACACTGACCTGCGGAGGCACATGGTAAAATACAACAAAAGCCAAGGAAGATAGGCCTGGGTGTGAAAGAATCACACAACTATTGAGACGACTGCACAAGTCTCTTAAAGGTGAAGTTACTTCAAGTATCACCATATTTGATGCTTGGCTCTACCCATCTGAATGAATTTCTTCCCAAGTTCTGTCTGCAAGCTGTGCACAAGAAATATTCACCAGTATCAGTTTGTACTGGAACAAAAATTCAGAATGGTCTCAACACATGCTCATTTTGCTTGTACTGAGTCACTCTCTCCAGCTGGATAATACATCAGCTCCTCCTTCTGAAGGCTAAGAAATACAAAAGTAAAAAATAATGGGATAAGGAGGAAACACGGAGATGAATTTAAAAGTTTATTGAGCTGCTTATTGTGCATTCAAGAAAAACAAGGAATGAAGTCAGGTGTTTCTTTGGAGAATTTGGGGAGTGGTAGATTTTTTAAGTGCCCATGAGCTTGTTTTTATAGGAAGTATCTAGAAGACTTCTTACATTCTCACATCACAATGACATTGTTATTATGGGCACTCTTCTATAGAGTCTTATATGCAACTGGGAAAGAAAAAGGGTAGGGAACAAAGCATTGCTTTAAGTAGTTAAAAAAAAAAAAAAGCGCGCCTGTTTGGTTAATGCCTACAGAAACTGCACCACAAATTTATTTAGTGTTCTACCAATGACAAATGGAAGCACTGCTACAATACCTGTGTTAATATGATCTCAGTGTTCACTAAGGAGACTTCCAAGCAAAAGCACTTATTTTTTCAGTAAGTACTT
Organism: Calypte anna; assembly: GCF_003957555.1. Taxonomy (NCBI): domain Eukaryota; kingdom Metazoa; phylum Chordata; class Aves; order Apodiformes; family Trochilidae; genus Calypte; species Calypte anna. The sequence continues at coordinate 10,802,123 of NC_044255.1, read as the reverse complement.
TGTGTGCCCTACTTAAGCTTTACCAACAGCAACCAAAAAAACATTGTTTGATTCAATATATTTAGCATATCTGTTTAAGATTGAAAGCTAAACAACAATATAGCCTGCTTAAAGTCTTCTAAGAACCCAGCTGGTACCTTGCTATCTTAACAAGGATGACACAGGAATTCTAACTCTTCATCAAAGTGCCAATTAGTGAAATTTACACCTGAGACTGCTTTCTCGGGCTTGAAAATTTACACTCAGAATGCTGTTTTCACAATAAACACATTTTATACTGAAACTATGTAAATTTTTTTTTTATATTTAAAATAACAAAACCCAGACGTGCTTGTATTTCTGGATGATGACATGGTTTGTTAAAGAGAACGTTAAAGATACATGGTTTCTCCTTTCTCTCTAGGAATGACTCTTGAAAGACTAAGAAAGTGAGCCGGTAGAAAACATTGCAATACCTGTTGAAAAACAAACCAAGATAAAACCCAGTTGTTTTGTGAAGTTTCTTAAAGTGTTCTAAGCCCTTTCCATGTTTGAAACCTTTGAAAGATCAGCAGAATTTTAAATGAAATGGCATACAAATATTCTGCAGGAAAACAACTATCATCTATGAATGGAAAATTAGTAATAGGCGTCCTAAAAGCATTCATCTGAAATCAACCAGTAATGGCAACACAAGCATGCACCCACTTCGTGGACTGCTTTACATGCAAGAGACATAGCCTTAGCACAGTAGAAACAGTCAACAGGACTAGAAGCCTCGGCGAGGATTTTATTTCAGCCCAGAAACAATTCTAAGACAAAGTTCATGAATGAAGAAAGAACTGTACTTCCTAATTAGAAAAACAAAGCTTGGACTTTAGTTTCCCTTCACATACTCTCCCTGCTATTACTTTTTATACATAAAACCCCTTATTTTATCGTTCTGTACTCTGAAGCCTTGCAGACTTGCTACACAGACCCCACACACGGGGTCACAAGGCAGCGCTCACCCTCACACCCAGCACCGCGGCTTCCTCACCCCTTTTGCTCTGCTGTAGAGCGGCACGAAACTCCCTGTACACTCCAAGAGCTTTAAGGAGCCTTTAAGGTTTTTTTTTCCTCAAAACTTTGGTACGTCATGCATTTAAACGTAACTGCTCCTTCAAAGTAACCATAAACAGAAAGCAATAACAACAACAGCAGTAATTAAGTACGCTCGTGACCGCTACTGGCAAGGAGGACACGGTGGGAACCGAGCCCCAAGCGCTGACAGAGAGCGCCCTCCTTTCCGCGGAGCGAGCCGGGACCCCCCTTACACACCCGCCAAGCAGCGGGAAGGAGTCACACCCCACAGACCACCGGCGCCCCGTTCATTCCCTACCTGCTCACTGTTCACCGGCTGCCGCCTCACGCAGTACCAGGGCGCCCACCGGAGCCGTCACCACCTGCTTGCCGGCGGGGCGGGGCGAGCGGACGGGCAGAGCCGGCGACCCATGGCGAGGCGGGGGGGGGGGCGGGCCCGGACGAGACGAGGCGGGGTGACTTGAGGCCGTTCTCTGCGGCCCGGGGGTCGCAGCTCCCCCCTAATAGAGCTGAAGGCTGTCAGCTGGGGCCAGACCTTTCCTGTGGGGCACCCTGAGGACAGCCCTGCCGTGGCCGACCGGGGCGGGCAGTAGCATCCAGCGGGGGCTTCTCAGCCAGCATCGAAGTTTGCCCCTCACCGCCTCTCAGACCGGTGCCGCTACCCTGCTCGCTTTCAGCCACTCTCAAAACTGCGGTACTTCCCGCCCGGCTTTGCGCACCGAGACCCTCGGAGGCGCGGTCTGTGAGCCGCTGAGGCGCCCGTCGCGGCCGGGTTGCGGCTGGCGGTCCCGGTAGCCTTTCAGTATCCATTCCGAGCGCGCCTTGGAGGGGTTCCCTTCTTACTTCTCTGTGCACTGCACTGCACTGCACCGCAGAGGAGAGCCCTGCTGGGGCAGCGAGTTGCCCGTGTGAGCCCACTCGAAACTGCGCACGGAGCTGCCGTGGCCACGCTCTCCTCTGGAGACGAAGCCGTTAACTGAGCGGCACCGTGGGGGCGCGCAGCCGCTCGTCCGACGGCGGAGGAGTTTTGGTTCCTGCCGGACGCCGTCACGCAGTTCCCGCCTCGGTGGCGCGCGGCCTGTTTCAAAGCGGGAGCCATGGCGGAGCAGGGGCTGGAGATGGCATCCATGATCCCGGCACTACGGGAGCTGGCCAGGTAGACAGACTCGGCTCCCGCCTTGTTGGGGGAACCGGGAGTAAACGGGAAAGCGGGAAGGTCGGCTTCGGCATCAATGTGTGGCGTGGGGGTGTGTAGGAAAGTAGGTTCCTTGCCCACGGCTTTGCGAGGTCTGCCAGGGCTGGGCCTGCGCTCACCTCACACCCTGGGCACCTTCTCCTCCCGCTGGCTGCTCGGGTTGCTCCTTCCCTCACGGGTGGTGCTGCTGGAACGGTAACCCAGCGTCCTGGGGCCTTTTCGTCCTGTTTCTAGGGGCGGTTTACTGAAAATTAAATCATCTTGAAAATCTTTGACTTGGAAGTTTAAATGGCAGCATAAAGACTGCAGTTACGTTTTTCAGCAGTCAGACAGTTGACATCGAGGCCCAATTGTGTGTTGAATAATTGACCTGATGAGAGCTGGCTCAGCTGCTATTGAGACTTCTTACCCAGGGTGCTGGTAGCTAATCAGTTGATTAATTTGGGGTGATTCCAAAAGTAAATTAGGTTCTTAATTTGTTTTTTCTGCATCAAAGCTGGTTTATTGCTTGATAGTAGCATGCAGATGAAGGGATTCATCTGCCAGATACGGATTTTATAAATATCAAACATAATTGTGTAAGAAAACTAAATTATTTTCAGCACTTAATAAAACTTTCTGCTTCTGAATAGTAAGGAGAAAGAGAAATGGGCAATACCTCAGTCACTAAACAAGAAATTAATTTCTGTTTCTTCTGGAAGATTTCTAGAAGAAAAAAAAGTTCAGTCTTCAACATACTCTAGTTGAGATAGATTTCAAATAGTTACTTTGTATTGTTGAATGGATAGTGTAAAAATAATGTAATTTTAATTTTAGTGCTACTCCAGAAGAATACAATACAGTTGTGCAGAAACCACGACAAATACTCTGCCAGTTCATTGACAGAATTCTAACAGATGTAGATGTTGGTAAGTATCCCATCCCCAACTTTTAAAATTATGACCTGCTTTATGCTTTAAGTAATTATTGGAAAAAAAAATTCATTTGTAGTTGAATACAACACCATCCGTGACTTTTTAAAGTAACTTTCATTATGAAATATTTACCATTATGATGCAAAGTAACTTAAGTAAAAAAAAAAGGAGGGTGGAAATGCAGTGCAGAGTTGTACGAATATAAATGTTCATGTTGTGGAAAATCAGGAGTATCAGGTAATGTGATTGCTCATTGAGTAATACAGCTTGCAAGCCTTAATACTCACATGGTCTTTCAGAATTTAAGTACTTTGGTGTGAATAACTGTATTTTTAATTTGAGAATTCTAACAAACTTCTGGCACTCCTTAAATAATTTTCCAGTTATTACAGCACCTTAAGGAGATTTTTGTAATTATGACATAAATGTATTACAAATGTTGTCATTATCCTTCATTTGCATTAAGAAGAATCCCAGTAAAGATAATTACACAGATTTAATATCACACCATAGTATTTTATGTAATAAATTTTTTCTTTCTCTTTAGATGAAAGATAAATGTGTCAAGTTCTTTGGTTTGGGTTTTTTTTCCTGCAATGCTAATTCATAAATATGTTCCCTCTTTTTTTTTAAAGTTGCTTTGGAACTGATTAAGAAATCAGATTCACAGCCAAGTTCAGTGATGTTGCTTGATTTCATTCAACATATCATGAAATCTTCCCCTCTTATGTTTGTAAATGTGCATGGAAATAAGGCAGAAACCGAATGCAGTTGCATTGGTAAGTTTGTTGAAAATGTTTGTGTTGAATCTTGATATTTTTGGAATTTAAACTTTAAGATTGTGTGTTCATAAAAAAAATAACAAAAGTGGGGAAAAGGGAGATTCATAAGTTGAGTGTTATGTGTCTATAAGTAGGTGAATATTGTGATACACTTTTAATGTTGTCAATTGTTTTCCACTTGGGTTAATGGAAATTTATGAGTGCAGAGTTTGACCTTATTTGTAGCTGTTGCTTAGTTATATTACCCTGCTTATGTTTGTAAGATACCCTGTCTGAGGGTTTTTTTGACAAAGGACTTGAACTACCCAGTATAACATCTTTTGTCCTCCTTTGCTGTTCCCTTTTGCTCTTTTTTCAGTAAGATCTGCCAAAGAAATGTCCCAGTGAGGGCTCTCTGTTTCTAAGCCTGCAAGCATTTATTCCAATGAATCTTCTGTTTTACAAATGAGCAACCTGCTCTCAGGGAGATGCTTGTAATGTGAGGTTTTGGGTTTTATCTTATTAATTTTCTGTTTGCTGTTTCTTTTAAATTATAGAATTTAGTAACTGGATCATAACAAGGCTTCTCCGAATTGCTGCAACTCCAAACTGCAACGCATTGCACAAGAACATTTGTGATGTCATTTGCTCTTTACTTTTCCTGTTTAAAATGAAGAGTTGCTCCATTTTTGAAGTACTAACTAAAGATATGCTACAGCTTTTCCAAGACTTAATCTTCCTGCATGAAAAAGATACACAAAAGCATCCCTGGGGAGGTGGACTGGTCTGGCCAGTGACTGTAAAGAGATTTTCAAGCAGTACAAGTGACAATGTGGGATATTTAAGATTGGCACCAATACAGCTGATGAGTATGCCCAATGTAGAATGTTTGGAAATTATACTGATGTCTGTTCTGACAGATATTGCTGCAGATGTGTTTTTTGTAAGACAGGATACAATTCTCTGGGGAATAGGTTGCTCCCTGTTGGAGTATGGCAGTCCAAAAGTTAAAGCTTTGGCATTGAAGTTTTTAGTAAAACTAATTCATTTAGGAGGACCTCCAGAACAGCTGGCCAGTGTTTTCTTCACAGTCTTCTTTGGAATTCTACAGTTAGCACTTGAAATGGATACTGAAGAGTCAGAACTCATTGGAGAACCACTCTTAGTGTTGGTGAGGACGTTGTTGCCTTTTGAAGCAGATTCTTACCAAAATATTGAACCTGTCTACTTGAATATGCTTCTAGAGAAGCTCTGTGCACTGTTTGAAGGTGATCTGTCTAGGTGTCTTCAGTCCAAGCAGCTGAAAGCTATTTGTTGCCATATACTGCAATATTTTCTGGAGTTTGTTCCAATTGGCTATGAATCTGCTTTACAAGTAAGAAAAGTCCATATTAATACCATATGCAGGATTTTTGTGAATGTGCTTGGAACTCAGGAAGAACAAGAGGTATGTAAATTTTAAAAGCTGTATTTATTGTGTGACTAGATCATGTACAAAACAATATATCTGTGCAAAGAAGAAAAATCTAGGACATGCTGGGTTTAGTTGCATAATTAGATTGATACTCTCTTTTTCAACTGCTTCGTATATTTGTGCAGGTGAGATTTCTTTAATTAGTTCAATGTAGCTGGGTCTTATGGTTTTTAGATGTATTAAACTACTGAGGAGCTATGTAAGCACAAGAGTCTGTCTGAAATCATCTTATCTAATAGGGGTAAGGTGCAGATATGTTTATATAAGGTCAGCTTTACAAGTATTTTCCATTCTGAGCATAAACTGTATACATTAACTGTATACTTTTACTGATGTTTGTTGAGATCTGGCAGATGGAAAGGTTTGAATTAAAATAGAATCATGGAATGGTTGGGGTTGGACCTTTAAAGGTCATGTGTCTGTCTTGATGGCTTAGGAAGCAAGGTATTATGGCAATAACTGGGAAACAGATGTACAAGCTGCATCCTCTCTGGTAGGAACACTGGAAACTTCAGTGCTTAGGAGTTTTCATCTTGTGATTAAGACTTTTGAACAGAAAGGGTTTTTTTAACTATAATATTTTGAAGTTCTATTTTAAATCAGAAACAGTAATATCTTGGAGAAATAAGATGGCCTACTTCATGATACTTCTGTTATTTGTCCCTCGCAGTATCTGGTGAGTCCACTGTATACAGTACTGAAAACACAAACAGAAGAAATCTTGCAGGAACTTCATCACAACCAGCCAGATAGTTCTGATACTGAGGGTTGGAGCAGCAGCAGTGATGATGTTCCAGAGAAAAGACAACGACTAAGCCGACCAACAAAGTATCCAAAGAAATCACCTACTCGAGCAATGTATGTCACACAGTACTTTTATAGTAATTTGGCTAGTGAGTATTAACACATTTGAGGCAATTTCTTCACAGCAGCCACATGGAAATATCTTCTGGGAAAAAGATTTAAGTGATATTTTCAAGAGTCAAAGTCTATTCATGATTTTTAACCCCAACTTTAGTTAAATAGACTATTTTTAATACATTCAATGCAAGTAATTTTAATTTTTATACACTGGAAACAAAAGCTAAGACAATATGTGCACAGTGATAGAATCATGTATGTGGCTATGCTGTTGAACTGAATGTGCATAAAACAGGTCTAGTTATGTTAGGTTTATGATGAACAAAGCCAGTTCTCTCAGTCTCTGCTTGTGCTGTGCTTCAGCTCTCTGATTATCTTGGACTCGTTTCAGCATGTTGATCTCTTTCTTATATTTGGGCTCTAAGAGCTGGCTCCAGTATGCTGTACTCCAGGTGTGAGTTCATGAGCAGCTTTCACTCTTTATAATACAGCCCATTATGTAGTTGACCTTGTTTGCGACCACGTAGTTGGCCTTCTTTGCAAGAAGGTCACACTGCTCTTGCATTCAACTTTTACACAAATCTACTAGGTTATTTGCTCCAAAGATACTTGCTAGCCAGCCAGCCCTCAGCCTGTTTTGTTGCATGGATTTTTTTTTTTTTGGGAAAGTTGCAGGACTTTTTATATGTCTCTGACATTCATGAGGTTCTTGTCAGCCTGGTTTTCCAGCCAGTTGAGGGCCTTTGAAGCAGCTACTCCTATTTTATCCACAGAGCTACCTGTCTCATTGTAAAAAGGATTCAAGTTAGTCTTATGATTTGCCCTTGGTAAATGTATGCTGACTGTTCCTAGTCACCTTGTTGTCCCTTATGTGGCTAGAAATGAGTTCAAGGAAGACTTTTTCCACAACCCTCTCAGTGGCTGAGGTTAGGCTGACAGACCTATAGTTCCTTGCATCCTCCTTTTTCATGTTCTTCAAGATGAGTGTAATGCTTTCTTCTTTACAGTCACCAGGAGCCACCCAGCTCACCCTGGCCTTCCAAGGACTGTAGAATTAACACCTTCATAGCCTTTCAGATAAGTCTGACTTGCGTCATATTCAACTCAGAATAAGTATCTTGTTCTCTCAAACAGTACACTAAAGCTACACATTGGCTTTTTTCCCAGTCCTGTGTTCAGTATGGATTAGCTCTGTTTTTACTATGGTGTTTTATCTTTTTTGAAAAAAAAGTATCTGTTGGCAAATAATTAATATGGTCAAATTACAGACTTAGTCCTGTAAACATGAAATTGAAGAGCACACTATGGAATGACATCACAAAGAAAGCTGCATCCTTAATATCTATCCTTGAGAAAGAAGTTCTGACAGCAGATGTTCTTCAGACTGTGGAAGGGATTGCTGTAATTCTGAGACTCGCTGCCTTGTGCATAGTTCATTGTTCTCCTCCAACTAATTCTACCAGGTAAAGGTTCCAAGGTGAAACTGTGAGACCAGTAGTTTCTTGTAACTGTTATGATTTGTGTACATAACTTCAGTGCTTGTCCATGCATCAGCACAAGCATTGGATAAGTACTGTGTGTTTTGAAGAGGTACATTTTCATAGTAATTTTGCTTACAAACAATACAATAATGTTTATAGTCTGTTGCACTGATCTTATGATTTCTATTTTAACAGTGCAGATCATAAAATAACTCATCCATGTAACTCTGGCACATGCAAGAGTACTCCAAGCACCTCGGATTCAGTGATCAATATACGGTTCTCATGGATTTCCTCTGATTTTATTGCAAGTGTAGTGAAAGTCTGCAGAAACCTCCTAGAGGCTGCCACGGAGACTGTTAATCTAGAACAAGTGATTGACAAAGTAGTGAAAATCTTTGATGCTTTGTTATATGCACAAGGTGAGAAATCTTTTAAACCAGCATGAATTTTACTGGATGGAAAATATTACATACTGGTATGTTTTTTTCAGAAGGAGCTGGTAGGATGGAGGCCAGACTCTACTAAGATTTAGGTGTTACTGTGAATTCAGCTTATTTGTCATCCCAAAGTACACCTGAGAGTCTTCATACAAATTCTGAAATACCAAAGTTCTATTCATGCTCCTGGCTGTGTATTACATGTTGTCAACTCTTCAGTGACGTTTTTAGATTATTTTGATGTAGCACTATATCATTTATTATTATTTGTCTAAAATGTAAGGTAGCAGCATGTGGGCTAGCAATACTGATCTTTTTTCATAGAAAAAATATCACTTTGTAGCAAATTAGGAACATAATTCATATATCTGTTTTACAAACTATACAGACTGATAAAAATATCAAGCTTTTCTTGTGGTTTTTTTTTCCCCTTAGTGAAAATTCCACTGAATGATCAGATTCTTGATAATTTATGTGGATTACTGTCTCTGCCCTGGATTTACAGCCATCCTGATGATTCTTCCCTTAAGCCATCTGGTTTTGGGTTTGATCCTCTAGTTTTGAGTCAGAAAACAGCACAGAGTTTCTGTAAGTATTTCAAAACATGTGAAACCTAATACCTCTATGGAATGATTGTGCTAAAGTAAGATTATTTTCGTTGCCCTCTTATGATGGTTGATCATATTAAAAGTTTAAATCAAGTAATTATCTCCTTTTGTGTTGTTTTTTTTTTTCTTTAGCACCACAAACTCAGTCACACTGTGTGTTCCTTCTGTCTCTCTTCCCAAGAAACATTCATCTGGATTGGAGAAAATCCATTTATCATTGGGCACTACAAAGTCCCCACAAAGTAATTCGGGCTACTTGTGTTAAAGGATTCTCTCTCCTGCTTCATCCGCAGAGTGTGCAGGCCTCCAGTAGGATTCCCAAAGCTCTTTTGTATGTATTAGCACTGCTTTTCTGTCTTCATGCAAGGAAAAAAGCAGACAAATTAGAAATGTACTATAAGCACTGAAATATATTTATTTCTATTTAATCCAGAATTTACTAGATCTCTGTTTTGGAAGTCTTGGGATATGAAGCAAATAGGTGCAAGGGATTATGTCTGTATGATAGAGTAGCATTCCCTTACCGTATCAGTACACAAGTTAGTTCAAGTAGTTGAAGGCACCATTTCTAATTAATTTAAGGAAGGAAAAGGACATAGCTTTGTCAGTTAAATATAAATTATGTTTGTCCATGTGTCTCTTAAAACCTTTCTCATTTCTCTGCCTTTTGTACACAAGTCTTTCTGTCTTCTGGCCTATTGTGTCTGATCTTCAGTTTCTTTGTAACCAGACTTACCTTGCCCAGTGCTACCTGAAACATCTAATAGACCTTGAGAATAACTTGAAAAGTAAAATGATAATTTAGTGAGACAGGTCCATAAATTTCATAATAGTATTTTCATTATAGTTTGATAATTCAGACAATGTAAAAATAGAAATTTATTGGTAAGTGATCTATTAAAATGTTTTAATTTTTGCTTTCATTTCAGAAATCAAATCAAAGATGAATCTGAGCAAGTCAAAGAGGCTTGTGCTGCTATAGTTGGGAAGTTATCTTGCTGTCTGTCTGGTCCATTCAGTGTACGACCTTCCTTAGCAGACTCTGCTATTAAGCACGTTACTTGTGATATTTTATGTAGCAGCCTTACTGTGACCTCTGCTCATGAAAAAAATTCTTCTGTGCAAGCCTGTCTTTTCAAGCCATTTCTTACTCTCCTTGAGAACAAAGTATCCAGTTCAGTAAAGCTAGGTATGTGACATTACAATTTGCACTTCAGTAAGAAATACTAAGTCACTACTTCTATACCTTTCTCCATTCCTTTATTTTTAGATTGCTTTTTTTTAGTAGCTATAATGGAGCTTTAAATGTGGTATGCCAGGCAAAGTCACTGCTGATATTTGATGTCAAAGTTGATACTCTTTTTTTAAACTACCTTGGCTAAATTTTGGTCTATGGCTATATCTAGATATGCAGTACTTGATAAAATCTGAATTATAAATGGCTTTTATGGATTGACAGTATTAAAACTTTTGAGAAAAAAAATGTGCTTTATGGCTTACTTGCATCACTCTTTTGTCTATTTAAGTAGATTTTTTTAAAAGCACTGAAAAAATATTTTCCTTTCCCCCTTCAACCCAGCATTTATAGAAAATATACCTCACCTTTGCCAGCATCTGGATTTCAACACTGATGAGTCCAATGTGAAGATTCTTGTTGGGTCTTTATTAAATCTAATGGAAGATCCAGATAAAGATGTAAGAGTGGCTTTCAGTGACTGCATAAAAAGCATACTAGAATCCTTAGACTCTGAAGAAGGATTCATAAAAGAGGTGAATTTGTATTTATTTTGACTGTTTTTTGTAAGTTAATATGGTTTTCCTTTCCCTAATGTCAAATACTCTTTAAATTATTTTTTTGTTTGTTTTTTGGGTGTCCCAGCTCTTTGTTTCAAGAATGAAAGAAGCCTATACAAATGCCAAAATGTCAAGAAATAATGAACTTAAAGATACCTTGATTCTCACAACAGGCGATATTGGAAGGTATTTTTTAGAGGATCCTGAAAATTGCAAATTAATGTCAGTTTGTGATAAAAATTCTTATTCAGATATAAATGTAAGATGAAATTACTTATTGCAAAGTCAGCCTTTGCCCAGAGTCCTTTGCAGCTGTACTGAGCTGTTGATTCATGTGGAAGTTTTCCCAGTTTTCTTCTGCCCCCATCACAGGAAGTACAGATAAGCTATGCAAACACAATGATGAGTAATTTTCCATTATGGTAATTGTATATTCTGAAGTAATACTATTAATACAGTGATTTTTTTTTTTCCTAAGGGCATCAAAAGGAGATTTGGTACCATTTGCCCTCTTGCATTTGTTGCACTGTTTGTTGTCCAAGTCAGCTTCTGTGGCTGGAGCAGCCTACACAGAAATTCGATCTTTGGCAGCAGTGAGGTCCATAAAACTGCAAGCTTTTTTCAGTCAGTACAAGAAGCCTATCTGTCAGGTAAAAAGAAAAAAGTTGTTTGTGCAAAAAGGCATGTGTTTAGATTCTTCTTGTGTATGTTGAAAATCTTAGACTATTTTACAGAGTGAAATCTCATAGGACAAGAAAGAGATGATTTGAAAACTGAAAAAATAAAAGCCCATAAACAATCAAGAAGGAATGAGAAAACTTTTGCTTTGTCATGATCTTCTCCCCCCACCAGTATTACTTCTATTTTTTCAGTCCCTAATTGCTGTCATTATGAAATTAGAGGAATTACATAGTTTATGGCATCATGTAGTACCATTACCAGAAGAGGCTATAATTTGAAACTGAAGTCAATGTTTTACAGACATAATACTGACATCAATTATTTTTTCTTTTGTTTACCCGTTATGTAGAAATAGAAGTTTTGTTCAAAAGAAAATTACTAAAAGCAGGCTTCCATAATGTTGAGTATTTTTAAAGAATGCAATGTCTGAATCCAAGGTTGCAAAATTAAATGCAATTATTAAATGGGTGATAATCCTGTTCTATCAAAAAGTAATAATCGTAGACCCATGTGCAATAAAGGAGAAAGATAAACAAGTGAATAGAAAGAGTGAAACTCCTGTGTTTATTTTTAGGAAGTGAAAAAGGCAAGAATAACACTGAATATATATATTTCTTCATGTTTAGTTTCTGGTGGAGTCCCTCCACTCAAGCCAGATGGCAGTACTGAATGCTTCTTGCCAGGGTAATGAGCTACAGAAACAAACAGCTGCTCACCAGAGAGAAATGGCTCTGGACATGTTACATGAGATTGCCAATGTATTTGATTTTCCAGATCTAAATCGCTTTCTCTCAGTAAGTGAGTCTGTCCTTGTTATTTTTGTTTTTTGTGTGTGTGCATAAGCTTGTGAGTTTCTATTTTAGTCTACAATTTTTTCTGTGATATTTTCTCTAGTTGCTTTTGTTATAGTATAGAATGCTTTGGGATTGCTGCCACTGGGAGCTCAATGACAGAGGAGCAGTTCTATCAAGGAGTTATAGGGATACTTGCAGTGCTAGTTCAAGTATGAGAGATGATGAACTAAAATCTAAAGTACTTACTGAGTATACCTACATTAATGGATTAGTGTCCTTGAAGGGATTCTTTGTAATACATGCTTATTGCTGATGTCTGCCTTCTTGTTTGAAATTATGTAAGTTACTGTATTGTGCTGCAGTTAGGTCTATTTTTTCATCTGCTTCAGTATCTATGTTACTTGAAGGATAAGTAGCTTTGTACTCATAGTTTAAATGTTGGAAAATGGGAAATGGACAACTATCAAGTAGGCAGCATTCTGTTTGACTGGTAGATGGGGGGGTGATATTGTGTGTGAATGTGTTGGGATTTTTGTTATCTTTTTTTTTTTTAATCTGTATTTTTACTAGGTATTTTCATCTCACTACATTTCTTCTTTATTCATACCTTTGGTTGCATGTATAACCAGAGATGTCTGTTTTACTGACACAAATGGAATGAAAGCAAATAAAATTAATGTAAAACCCTAGGGTTTTGGAGGGGTTTTATTTTTTTCTTTTTGTTCTTCATTTACCAGCGGACCCTACAAGTTTTGCTTCCTGATCTTGCAGCCAAGGCTAGTCCTGCAGCCTCTGCTCTTATTCGAACCATAGCAAAACAGTTGAATGTAAACCGAAGAGAAATTTTGATCAATAACTTCAAATATATCTTTTCACATTTGGTCTGTTCCTGCTCCAAGGATGAGCTTGAGCGAGCGCTTCATTACCTCAAGGTAAACTGGCGTTTCCTCTATTATACATGCAGCTTAAGAAACAGTTGATCAACAGTGAGCTTTATGCTACATTTAAGTTAAGCTCTTGCAAAGCAAAGTGGGAAATTCGTATTTGCAGGAGTTTTTTGTTGTTCTTTATAATCTGTCTCATTGTCTCTGAGGAACTACTAGAAGATATTTTATGAACTTAAAAACTTGGTTTATCTCACACTGAGCAGATTGAAAGCTTTTTCTTTTATTTCTATGGTAAGTCAACCATAGTCCAATGCCTCCTATCTCTCAGTGTGCTAGTTTCATTATGATGAAATGAAGACTTGGTTTCTGTTTGCTATTTGATTGCAGAATGAGACTGAGATAGAACTAGGAAGCTTGCTGAGACAGGACTACCAGGGACTGCATAATGAGTTACTGCTGCGTATTGGAGAACATTATCAACAAGTGTTCAATGGCTTGTCAATATTGGCTTCATTTGCATCTCATGATGATCCCTATCAGGGACCAAGAGAAATAACATCACCTGAACAAATGGTAAGCATGTGAAAATAGTCCCATTCACTTTGGTTCAAGAACTTTTTTTCTCCATTCTGAGAGTGAAGATGATTTAATGTTCTCCAAGCATCACTTATTTGAGGCCAAATGCAGAGGAAGGGCCAGCAGTTCATATTACGTGTTCCTGCAATAGGGAAATATATACCAAGTATGCATTAAAAAAATAAAAAAGCCACAAACAAATCCCTTTGCACACAGACCCCCAGATCCTACCAAAACAGAAAATCCTACAGGCTCATCATGGTGCCTTTCATTAACGCCGGTATTCTTAAGGAGCAGTGTATGTATTTGGGTTTTGTCTCATTTGTGTCAGGAATTTGTGTCATACTTGATTATTGATTTCCTACCTCTAAGAATGTGTTAATAGTAAGATTATTTGGTTTTTGCTTTTTCTTTTTTTCTTTACTTCTCAACAGGCTGATTATCTGCAACCTAAATTGCTTGGTATCTTGGCTTTTTTTAACATGCAATTACTGAGTTCCAGTGTTGGCATTGAGGATAAAAAAATGGTGCGTAAACTTAAATTTGTGTATTATTAAAACAAAGATAAGCTAGGGCTTAGACTTATTTATGAGGCTGTGCAACTATCAGTGAGGTCTAAATATACTAACATTTGTATAGCACTTCATCTAATGCACCTATTGTTTCTATCTTTTTTTTTCTATTTTTTGTTCTTGCTGTGTTTCTGTTTTCCTTAAGCTCAAGTTTCTTCCTGAGATACTGATGCTGGATATTTCTACTGCTTTGTTTGGTACAGTGTTACCGTGACTGAAGTGTCTACTGTTTTTTCTGCATCTCATTATTTCTCGTCTTTTGTCAGTCCCATTGACAACTGAACTATTACCTGTTCCCTGCAGCTTATTGATTGCTTATGCCAGAACTTATATGTCAGTTCTGTTGCTAGTATTTTGCTGTGGTTTGTTTGGTTTTTTTAAGGCCAGTCTCTTTGTTTTCTCTATATTTTTAAAACTTGCCCTTTTCAGCTTTAAAACTTAGGATATATGGTTAATTGTGTTCTAACAGATTTCTGAGACCATGAACTCCTTTGTTGTTCACAGTTCTTCCCTCATCAATGTGTCAACAGCCTAATTAAGGACTTCTGTTAAAATCCTCTCATTACAGATGCCCTTTAATTATGTATTGAAACATCAAACTGAATTTCATGTCTTGTAGGGTATGCTTTCTTAAGCCAGGATAACATGGTTTCATTAAAAAATATGGCTTGTATATGTTTTACTGACTAAAACACTAAAATTACTTTTCTCTGTGTTTAGGCTTTGAACAGTCTTATGTCTTTAATGAAGCTTATGGGTCCCAAACACATCAGTTCAGTAAGAGTGAAGATGATGACTACACTGAGAACAGCTCTACGATACAAGGATGACTTCCCAGAACTGTGTTGCAGGTGAACTGACAGTATGCCCAGACAGTAACATAGCTGCCATTCCTGTCCTTGAATGCACTGTTTTGTTTTCATCTAGACAACAATTCTAAACTACAGAACTGAAATAACTGAAAATGCCTCTATGACTCATTTAAAATGTCTTCATGCAAAGAATCATTGATAAGTGTTGTTTTGTTTTCTGTTATTTAGAGCCTGGGATTGTTTTGTTCGAAGTCTGGACCATTCGTATCTTGGCTCCTTGCTTAGTCATGTGATAGTAGCATTATTGCCCCTTATACATATCCAGCCAAAGGAAACTACAGCAGTATTTTACTTTCTCATAGTTGAGAACAGGTACTGTAAAAAATATTTCGAGTTATTTGGATTCAATCCTGTAATACAAATGGGGATAACTGTAAATTAAAGTTGTCCAGCATTGAGATGAGGCAACTTGGTTTTCTGCAAAATAGTATATTGTTCTGTAAAATTGCCACTTCTTTAAACTGCAGTAAGATTTTTTTAATTTACCATGTGATTGCCTCATCTGAAAAGATGTTTTTATGTTGTCCTACATAATGCTTTGGCCAAGTTACAGCCCATTTGGGCATTTGCTTTGCCAGGCTTTGTGTCCACAGTTTTTCTGCTGGTACAGCAAATGACATCCCTCTATAGGACAGACAAACAGAGTGATAATGATTGCAAAAATTAAGTTCTAAACTAGAGAGAAGTTGTACAGAGTTTGGAATAGGGAGGAAATGACTTCTTTATTTGTTTCTTTCAATAAGTAGAGTTACAATTATAAAGTGCACACAACTTAATGTTGAGTATGATTTCGTACATCTTCACAAATGGGCGCACCAACTGAAAATGAAATCAAAGTTATATACAGGACTTGAATTTGCATGACTTAACCTTTTCAAAGACAATGTTATGTCTTAATTCTTTTGCATCTTACTGTTTGTAGCTTTAAATTATGGTTTTGTTTTCTTTTTTATAGCACTGGTGATACTTTATACTTCATTTTTCTTGCATTGTATCATACCAAGAGAATTCATAATAAGAGGTGGTAGTAGGAATAATAAAGCTCTTGTAGAAGCCCATAGTAGCAGAATTGAAAGATTCCACTGTGTTAGGACTCAAGATTATTCTTTTGATTGTGTGTTTTCTTATGAGAAAAAACTGGAGCTGGATTAATGTCAAAGGGGATTGTTCTCACCCTCTGGCCAGTGTCCAAAATAAGGAGAGCCAATCCTGGTACAGACAAATGGCAACTTTGGGAAGAACTGTCTACAAAAAAAGAAGTAATTTCAAATATAGAGGAAAAAACACCTGTGGCTTAGCTGAGTTACAAGAGAAGTAAATTGTAATGGAATTAACTTTTTTCTGCTTTTCAAGTCTTTGATCTTTTAGTTATTACATTTTATGGCTTTCTTTTGATGGACTTCTAAGTTTTTTTCAGATCCAGCTAATGTTTGCTATGTTCTTTACAATTTATTTTTTTTAACTATTAGGGATGCAGTACGAGACTTTTTACATGAAATATATTTTCTACCAGACCTTCCAGAACTAAAAGAAATTCAGGTTGTCCTTCAGGAATACAGAAAGGTACATCTCCTTTTATTTGTTTGTTTATTTTTTAATGCATCAAATGGATTCATGATGTGAAGAAAACAGGTAGTTTATTGTTAAGTGGAAACAGTACTTATCTACCACAAGAAAGTAAAATTTGAGTTTTGTGGGAATACTTTGAAGCAGATTTTGATTTTTCTTTAGGAGTGAAATATGGTCACATTTAACATGCTTATTTCTGTAGCATCTGCTCTACACTGACTTTTCATCTTTGTGGGACTAAAGAGATGATATTAAAAGTGAGCAGTATTAGCTATAGCAGTGAATGTGTTACAAAAGAAGGTACTTGTAGTTTGACCTCACTTTTACTTTCTCTTTAAAACTAAGCAAGTTTGTCTATTTTTGGTAATACTCTATCAAACATTTCTTTTCTTTGCCCTCAGGATGGTTAGGTAATAGATGGGAAGTAGCAATTATTTAATGGGAGTAAAGTGAAGAAGAAAGTAAAAAGTAATTTGATTATTGATAATCAAGTGCTCAAAGGAAAGCGTTTTCTTCCAATTTAATAATTTTTATTTACACAAAAGTACATTTGAAGAAAAGTGTATGTATAATACCTTTCTGAGGAAGTATTTTTAAAAATAGTTGGGAAGACAGTGTATGTTGATATGTAGGCAGAAAGGAAGTTTCTTGTTCTTTCAGATGCTCCTTACCCATGTTCCTATTATATTAACTTGAACTGCTTGCATCATGTCCTGTTCAGGAATCCTCGAAAAGCACTGACTTGCAGACAACTCTGCAGCTGTCTATGAGAGCTATTCAGCATGAGAATGTGGATGTTCGTATTCATGCACTTACCAGCCTGAAAGAAACATTATACAGAAATCAGGTATAGAAAAACTCTTTTAGTAGAATTAAAAATTAATATGTTCCAATAATGGAATCCTTTGCTGAATGTTTGCATGAATTGTGTTACTCTCCTCAACTTATTGCTAGCTGTTTCTTAATATAATGGGGAGAAGGAAGAGATTCTTTTTCATCATCTCTCCTCATAAGTTGACTTCCCAATCCTCCAAATCTGTGTGATGCTCATTGAGCAAGGATAGTGGCATATTTCTTACCTTTTTTCAACTCTGAAGAAAGGTGTATCCAAGAAGTCCATTTCAGCAAATCTGTTGCATGTGGGCTTGTTCTCCCTGAGAATGTGTATGGCATTAGGAGACTAATATGTTAAAGTCAATGAGGTTTTTTTTGTGGTAATGTATTATCTGAAACAATTAAGATATGTGTGACTACCTCAAACCTTTGATATATTTTTTCTTGTCTTTCTTTGCCTTCTGCCCTCAAAAATTTGAATCCATTGATCATATTCAAATAAATTTTATAGCTATGTACAAGTTGAAGACACTGCTTTACAAATCTGTGGTTACTAGCCCAGGGGCATGTGTGTCATCTATTAAAAAAAAAATTAAAATATCTGCTTCCCTAATAGCTGTAATATTGTTGGGGCACTCTCCAGTCAGAAATTAAATAAAATTTCTTACTAAATGAACAGTCATTGTGTATATTCCTGGCCAATCTGTAGTTCTTGCAGCTCAATTCACCTAATCTTGGCAAGTCTTGCTTAGTTAAAAATCTAGCAAAAAGACTGGGGCAAATCAAACTTAGTTCCTCAGCTTATATAGCTATTTGTTTTGTTGGTAGTGGTTTCAGATTTCATTAACTGTAACAATGGGAAACATCTTCATGCTATTAAAAGAAGTGGTTTTCTGTATTGGGACTAAATGTAGAACTGGGATATGAAAGCTGGGAGAAAATGAAAAAGAAAAGATATCTAATAAAAGTTGTGGATTAAGGACTTGAAACCCTGAGCTTTGTAGGATTGAGAGTGATGAAGTGGTCAACCCATGGGAAATAATGATACAAATGTTGGAGAAAACAGAAGGTATGACAACAGGTACATGAAAGAAATTGAGAAGTATCAGAACAAATGAAGAACAGGAAACAGGTGAAAAAGATAATGTAGAAAAGAAAGGAGGTTCTTGCTAAGACACGGAAAGAAAGTGAAGTCAATGGAGAAGTATGATACTGAAATACAGAAGTGGCCATGCCAGCAGTATTACTTAAGTCCCAAATCTCTCATTCTTACTAATTTGTTCAACCATTTCTAGGGTAGCAAGCAATGTAGGGCAATGGCTGTAGTTAGAAAATTACAGTATTTGAATCATTAACCTAAAGTCAGGGATAAATGACATAAGAAGTAAGTGAGTTACAGATGGAGATTATTTACATAGTTGTGGGATAACTTATCTTTGTTTTTCAACTTCCTAGGAAAAACTGATAAAGTATGTAACAGACAGTGAAACTGTGGAGCCAGTCATCTCCCAGCTGGTAACTGTGCTTCTAATTGGCTGCCAGGATGTGAATTCTCAAGCCCGGCTACTTTGTGGAGAATGTTTAGGTGAACTGGGAGCCATAGATCCTGGCAGGCTTGATTTTTCAACAAGTGAAACTCAAGGAAAGCATTTTACATTTGTGGTAATAAGTGCTGCTTTGGTGTTTTGTTTAGCTTTAAGGGTTTTTCTAAAGTACTTGGGAGTAGGGAATCTCTCATCTTAAGACCCTTTGAAAATCTGTACTTGCTTTCTCATCTAAAATGTTTAGAGTCAAGCTGCAAAGTGATTATTTTGAGCTTACAGATACAGCTACTGCTCAATATACTTAGTGTAACAAAACTAATGTTCTGTTTGTGATTAAGGCTGGTGTGGAGGATCCAAATTTTGCTTATGGATTATTAATGGAACTCACCAGAGCATTTCTTGCTTATGCTGATAATGTTCGTGCTCAGGATTCTGCAGCATATGCAATTCAGGTAAGATAGGTGTTTATAATATATTTTTTCATCACAAATTATTTCCTGTTGCACTGAATTTATGCAGTATAAATGTGCATTTTAAACTACATGCTGAAGTATCTGAAACTTTATCCTATACAGCTTTAAACTAAAAGATAAAAAATTGATCAGGGTAATGATTTTTTCTTTTTAAACTCCTCACTACTCGTTTATTGTTCTGAGGAGTCATCAGATCAAAGGCACAATATTGAGTTACAGTATTTTAGAAGATCTGATGTTTCAGATGTGACAGTCCATACACAGCAATTCAAGGAGTAATCTTGAGACTGACTTAGAAATGGTGTGGGTTCCATGGGCAGAAATGAAAAGCAGTAAGTATTCCTAAGAGTGTTTCTGCTTACACTTATGAGAAGCAACTGAAAGGCAGCCTACCCTTGCTTTCAAACTTTTGTCTTTTGTTCTGGTTTGCCAATTCCAAGCTGATTTGGTGGTCAGTGATTTTTTGTTTTGTTTTGTGTTTGTCTTTTGCTGTTGTTTAATATCTTTCTGAAAAGATATTAAACCCAACTAGTGAATCTGAGGAATCATTAGTTGCAATCAGCATTGCCTAGTCATAGGTGATGAACTCTGTTGGGCAAAAGTTTCGGATTTATGATTTCTGAATTAAGCATTCTGTAACTTAAATCTCATTACTTCTATGTAGACATAGAAGGCTGCTCCCTCCAAGTTTTCCATGCTAACTTGGTCATGTAAACCATGCCTTTCAGGAGTTATTGTCCATCTATGACTGTAGAGAGACTAACACTGACTGCCCAGGGTCCAGGCTTTGGAGGAGGTTTCCTGAGCACGTGCAAGAGATACTGGAACCTCATTTGAAAACCAGGTATGTGACAACTTAAGAAATTGATTTTTTTAATAACTTTAAAAACATTTTTTACTTAGACTAGCAATAACTTCGTTTGGTTTTGTGATTGCTGCTGTTCTGTGAAGAGTGTTATGTGTAATACAAAATTAAAATAAGGTCTTTTTATGTAAAGCTCACTTCCTTGAAAAAAATTATAAATCAAATGAGCAAAATTCAGAGCTCATATTTTGCTCAGATTTGCCTCTTTGTCCCTAGTGCTTTGCTGATGAGATGTTTCAAAGCTTTTGTTTCCATTTTCTTTCTTGTGTACAAATTCTCACTCAGATTTTAATTTGTACTCAGATGCATTAAAATAGCCCTTTACTGCTACCTGTTGTACAAATAGGATGAGCTCACTAGGTTTTACTTTGGCTTTTTGTGTTGTTGAATTAATGATAAAAATAATTGAAGAAAACATCAAATTACTTATGCACCTTAATTTGAAATAGTTAACAATGTCTCCTTTGTGTTTCCTTTGTATTTCCTCATGAAGACAGTCATGCTTATCTGTGTTATGTTTTACCTTTTTAGAATACAAACTTTTTTGACTTTTTTTGTCTTTCATGTATTTTCTGTGTTTTTCCTGTCAAAAACATAGTACTCAAATATTTATCAAACTGCAGTTCTTAAGTTTGGTTTGCACAGTGTTTTCGGGTACACCTACAATTCTGGTAACACGTTAGGTTGTGTTGTTATTTTTTCATGTTTTATTCTAAGAAGCTCTAGCATAAAAGATTTAGACTATTGAAAGTGTTTTCTTAATTTTTTTTTAAATTAGTAATATATTATTTCAGCTAGAGAACTTAATAATTAGCAGTGTGCCAACTTTTATATTTAATTTTTAAAAGTTAGTTTTACTAAATGGGTTTTTCAAAATTGCAGGTACAAGAGTTACCAAAAGGCTGTAAATTGGTCTAAGATGAAGAAACCAATTTACTTAAGCAAATTGGGTTATAATTTTGCAGAATGGTCAGCAACTTGGGCAGGCTATCTTATAACAAAGGTAAGAGATTAAATCTGCTCTCCGTGTTGATTTTTTACAACATAGTTCTTGAACCATGTTCAGTTTCTGAAAGTCAGGGATGGATGAGGGAATATGCCTGTTCAGTTATAGCCCTGTTAAAGCACATACCTAAAGACTCTTTTGGTATCATCAAGGTAAGCACACACCTTCCCTTCCCCAGCAGTGTTGCTTCTTGGTTGGACTTCTAAGGTAATGTCAAATGCAGAAGTCCAGCCCTTGTCCAAAGATGCTTATATAGGTGACGGCAATGACAGATGTTTCTAAAAAGTATCCTAAATACTTCTGGAAAACCTCAAATTTACTTTCTCGGTTTCTGAAAAATTTTTTTTAAATTTTTTCATAGTTCCACAGCCCCCTTTCTTTGTTTCTTTTCCCCTTTCCAACATAGAAGTGATCCATGGAAAATTTCACTCCTAAATCAACCATTCTAAAAAGAGAATTTAGTCATAATAGCTCAGTAGCTACACTTTCCTCTTTCCATTTCAGACAGAGAAGAATTTAATATCGTCATAATTTCCTACATTTGCAGGCTTTTTAAGGGCTGTAGTAGACTCTTGACCTTAAGCTTTTTCTTTTTTTTTTTTTTTTTTTTTTTTTGTGTGTGGCTAGTGCAAGTTCACAGTGGTGTAGAAAACATGGAAAATTGGAAGATATAAGCCATGTTTGCCTGTCTTTTTGTGCTATGTGGTATTGCAGTTTCAGGTTTGAGTCTGAATTTTCTGTAGGAGACAAGTATCTTAAATTCAATTCCATCAATCTCATTTATCAACAAAAAGAAAACTGTTCAGATATTTGCTCTTTAGTAACCACACTTTTCCTGGAAATGATATTTTTCTGTAGGTGCGACATGATCTTGCCAGAAAGGTTTTCGATTGCTGCAGTATTATGATGAAGAACGACTATAAAGTTACAATTTATCTGCTTCCACACATCCTTGTGTATGTTTTGTTAGGATGCAGTCAAGAGGATCAACAAGAGGTGAGCTATGTAACAAAATAGTATTCTTCACAGGAATGTTCAGAAGCTGTTCTACCTAAGAGCTGCAGAATTACTGTAAATATACATGAATAAATTGTTTAGGCGTTAATCTCCTTTTCCTGTATTAATAATGTATTTTCTGAAGGGATTTTGAATATACTTAAACAAAATCGTGTTGAACTGCTTTTCACCTATTTCTTCAGTAGGGCCTAGGATGAGAGATGGTGGAGTTGATTATGACTGCAGTAGCATCAAGAACTGGAGTGGTAGAAAGAGGAAGAGAGTGCAGCACAAACAATTAAACTTGTATAGTTCCAAGACTTAAGACCTTTTCATACACTTGGAATTTAACTCAAAATATTGTTTAGCTGCCAGGGAAGGATTCATAGATGTCTTGTATCAAAATGGGGATAGGAGAGAAAAGAATAATTCAATCTGCTTTCTTTCATTTTCCTTTAGCAGAAATGGAGGAGACTGAAAAAATGTGACTTACATTCTATTATTTTCAAATCCCCAGCTAAGATATCTATGTTTAAACATCAAGGCTGTGCACTGGTGTGTGGTTATTTTTCTTGTGTGATCAACTATACGGTCAATAAGCATCTGTTATGTATGTTAACTTAAAATCTGTTGACTAAAACAAACAGGAAGCAGGTCTTTGAACATGGTATTTAACTATAAGCAAAAAGTGCATCTGTTATCTAGATAACCTCTTATCAAACCCTGAAGTATTGTATTTGGAGCAGAAGTGCAGTAGCATTCATTGTGTCCAGAAAACGAAAGTTTTGGTAATTGTGGGAGGTATTCTGAATACACAAGGGTTTACTTTTCAAAGGCTTTTCTCCCTGTTTGGAATCTCCTGGCAACAACTGCTAGATTTGCCATCTCTTCCACTTGAGATTATGGGACAAACAGAGCTTGCAGGTAAACCCAAAGCTATTAAAATTCCCAATTAAAATATCTAGTATTTTACTTGGATTTCTATGTTCATTGCTGTTTCCTACTGGTTTTGTGCCTGTATGGCCTTTCTTTCTTTAACTGTATTAATTTTTGTGTAGGTTTATGCAGAGATTATGGCTGTTCTCAAACATGATGACCAGTCTACTAGAAGACTTGAAGACAGTGCATCTGATCTAAGTCAGCTGAGCACACAAACGGTGTTCTCCATGCTTGATCATCTAACTCAGTGGGCTAGACATAAGTTTCAAATGCTTATTGCTGAGAAAAATACTAGCAAATCTAGCAAAGATAGAGGTGATCTAAAAAGTGAGTGATGTTAATTTTATTTCAAGTGGCATTTACATAGGATCATAGAGTGGTTTGGATTGCAAGGGTCCTTAAAGATCATGTAGTTCCAAACCCCCTGGATGGCCAGGGACACCTCCCACCAGACCTGATTGCACAATGTCCTGCCCATCCTGTCCTCAAACACTTCAGAATCATAGAATACATTCTTCAAATAAGTATTTAAATTGGCTGCTTTGCATTATGACCATTTCAGAATTCAGTGTGTTTAGTCTGATTTATTTTTTTGCTGTCATATTGTATGAATTCTATCATACTGTGATTTCCACCCCTTCCCACCTTATATCCACTTTTTTAATGCCTAATACAGATTCAAATTTTTAAAATGTATTATTAACATCTTAATAGTTTTCTAAAAGTTCCGTCTAACATAAATCTGTAAGATGTAGGAAATTCATTAGGATTGTTTTAAATAAATTGTTGTCAGAAGAGAAAAATGTGTTCTTAATCAGATTATCTCACTAAATTTTGAAATTAATTAACTAAATTTTGATGCATAAGGTAAATGAAACCTCTGATGGACACTTTTGTTTGGTTGTTTGTTTTTTCTATAGCATCAAGTGAGGACTGTGGAGAATACCAGAACGTGACATGTTTCCTAGACCTCATACCTCAGGATACACTGGCTGTGGCTTCCTTCCGCTCTAAAGCTTACACAAGGGCTGTGATGCACTTTGAGTCATTCATCACAGAGAAGAAGCAAAACATCCAGGAGCACCTCGGATTTCTTCAGGTTCTGAAATTCTTTTTTGTTTTTTGCTTGTTTTATTTTAAAAGAAACATAGATATAGATGAATCAAGCTTCGTCAAATTCTTTGAGATGGGGAGGAGAAAAGGTGTAGACAGGCTCTTGCTGTTGGATTTCAGTGTGTAGTCAATTGCTTTTCTTCAATTTTTAGTGCTTCTCCTTGCTTAGCATGCTTCCGATATGAAAAGGGAGGAGTAGCTTTCTAGTGTATAAGAAAAGTAAAATCTTGAAAACAGTTAGATGTGGTTTTGTTGAAAGTGTAATATTTATTGCCTTTAGTTAACTCTGTTCCTTTTGGTAAGAAAAAACATAGCCAAGTACAATGCCAGCAACAACAAAAAAAAACAAATTTGTAGGCAAGCTAAGTGGCTTATTCTAAACTAGAGCTAGAGCTAAGGATACTGAAAATTATTTGAATTCTTTTCAGGAAATATTTCAAACCATGGGACAGTCTGTTTGTGGTTTCCTATGGTTTATATTCCTCAGTAATATTTAGATTTTGACAAACTTAGTATGTTCCTTTTCTACCTTAAGTAATTCACGGCTTTGTATTGTACAACTTCATCTTGCAATAATAGGATATTTTTCCTTTATAGATTATTGCAGGTTTTGTGTTGTTTTTTCATAGTCTTTCTACGTTAGGAGATCTGGAGTACTACAGTATGCTAAGCAAAAGTAGGGCTGAACTTACTAAGTATCCCAGAGAAACTGAAATTTTCCATGAAAGCTTAATGTCAGGCAGTTGTACAGACTAGTTTGTATTCCGTTTTCAAGAAGATGTGTGAGTATGGACATATTAGATATAAAATTTGTTGTTGTTTTAAGTTGTTTTTAATGTCCATTTCCAATCCTGTTTGAATAAAGAAATTGTATGCTGCGATGCATGAGCCAGATGGAGTAGCTGGGGTGAGTGCAATTCGGAAAGCAGAACCATCTCTCAAAGAACAAATCCTTGAACATGAAAGTATTGGTTTGTTAAGAGATGCAACAGCCTGTTATGATAGAGCTATCCAACTGGAACCTGATCAGGTAAATACAAGACAAACTCTTCCTATTTATTTTTTTGAACTATGTATACTGAGTATTTTTAGTCTTCATGACTAAACTGAGGCTAAGCCAAAAATACGTCTTCAGAATGTTTAAGTGGTAACATAGAATTTTTTGTGGCAGTTGCTTAATAATTATTGCTATTAGAAGTGTCTTATGAACTGAAACAAATTTCTCACTGGGTTTATACTTTAATTTGCAGGCATGGGTTAATAGTTGGATGCCTATGCCCAGGTTTTTGTTAGAAGAGGTTACCAATTTCCAGAGTAGGAAAACATCTTTGGAAAGAGGGGTTTATTCGTGTCTTGTCACATTTTTCTTCCTGTTGATTATTTCTTTAAATCAATTTTCATTGATGATTGATGTCTTTTTTTTTTTAATTTGAAGTTACATGGTTGGTTTATTTCACTCTCTATTTCTAGATTATTCATTATCATGGTGTAGTGAAGTCCATGTTAGGCCTTGGTCAGTTATCTACTGTCATTACTCAAGTCAACGGCGTGCTAGCAAACAGGTACTGTAAGCCTCAAATATAATATTCATTTGAGTAATACGAAGCTCTTGTGTTACACCTGTGTCTCTGACCATTTTTGTACATTGCCAAGCATTTGAGACTTAAAGCATATCCAACTTGCCCTGCGAATCTAGAAAAATTAGGTGCTTTGTCTAGAAATCGTTTATTTCAAGACTTCAAGAAATATTAGTACTTCTTGTCTGCACTGTGTGCAGTGTTGATAGGTGTTTTAATTGGTTAAATGGAATCGTTCATTCGTAGTCTTGTATGTTACTTGTTCCATAGCTATCATGTAGCCTAATAAGAAAAAGAGATTGGAAGGCAGTAACTTTAAAATGTGCTATAGAAGTTAAATACACTAATTGGAAATTGAATTTGTGGAATCATATTGTATAACATATTTTTTATCAGTGTGTATACTTGTTTTTATTGAATTGTGTTAGAAGAAAGAGTACCTTGCTTCTTTTTAAATAAGGGAAGTTTTGTATGAAGAATATTCAATAGTATATAGAAGTAATATACTAAGTGGGAAAAGGAAAAACTATTGACTTCAGCACAAGCTTTTATTGCCTTCATGTTCCTTTAACAGGTCTGAATGGATTTCTGAATTGAACACTTACAGAGTGGAAGCAGCCTGGAAACTGTCACAGTGGGATTTACTGGAAAATTACTTGGCTTCAGGTAAGTTATGCTATCAAAAATGTGAGCAAGTGTTCATATTTTGATAAGTATATGTCTTAATTTAATCATCTTGAGTCAAGTGGCAGCTATTGTAATATTTTAGTCTTGGGTTTTACAGAGGTGAGTGGTGATTCTGACAATCTTTTAGTTTTTGTAATGTATTTGATTGTAAACTGCATAGTCTTTGAGTAGAAATTTAGAGCAACTGGAAGGCTTCTTTTGCTCTCGGTTTTATTGAGGAGGGCTGAATTGTGGGGTGAAATTGAGTTAATTAGTCCTAAGTAAAAATTATTTTTCTAGCAGTATGTTAAGACAAAATATCATGTTCAGCTTGAGCTGCTATAAGAAATACAGTTTGCAGGGCTTTTTTTCTTTTTCTCCCCCAAGATGTGAAGTCCACTACTTGGAGTGTCAGACTAGGACATTTATTATTATCAGCCAAGAAGAAAAATGAAGCAGCTTTTTATGAAACACTCAAGGTTGTTCGAACAGAACAGATTGTACCCCTTTCAGCAGCAAGCTTTGAAAGAGGATCCTATCAGCGAGGATATGAGCATATTATCAGGTTTCTGATTTTCATGTTAATATCAAATCTAGCAATTACATAATTGAATGTGCATCAGCAAGAACTTTCCTCTTCCACAATACATGGTACTGAAGTGCATTTTCTGTCACTTTTTTTTCTTTTTTTTTTCTTTTTTTAAATCTTCAATTACTTTGCACTGTGTATTTCAAGCCTATGAAAAATATTCACAAAAATACTGTTGGGTGTACTGTTTCAGAATCAGCAAGAAATTTTAAATAAATATCAGGTTAAAAAAGTTCAAGACTTAATTTTATGCCCAATGTATATTGACCAATAACTCCATTCATTCCATTAACTTTAGAGCATTGCTTTTAATCTGTATGGTGGGCTGAAAGCACTCCCTTCTATCAGCAAAAGGCAGTAGAAATAGAAACCCCATCCTTCTCAGTAGTTTTGAAGTTGTCTGAGGGGGACTAACAAGTGATTAAGCCTTTTTTATTAAAAAAGGCTATTACTTTCTCTGCACTGTAAATGCATACTTATGGCAATATACTGCATGAAACCATCTAGTTGAAGTATATTTTTCTTAATTACTTCTTAATTCTCTTTTGTGTTGTTAATTTTTCCAGTGCTGCTTTATGTAGGAAATACAATTTGAGTACTGAGTTGATCAGGGCTATTGGGAACAGTCCATCACTGTCTCTGTCAGATATACTCACTGGTATCTGCCAGTGAGAGCATAGGTGCTTAGAAGCTCTTAGCTTTGCAGCTTTACAGTTAGAGCTAATGATAATAGTATTTTTAAAAAAAATTTAGTAACTTCATTGTAAAAGAGCTGTGTAAGTAACAGATAGTATATTGTCTCCAAAATGCTATTTTTTAAACTATCAGACTTTTTTAAGAGTTGTTGCTAGAAATAATGGATGGAAATATTCTTTCTAAACACTGACTTCCTCTCCAAGTGATCTTCATTGTCTCTGTCTTCAGCAGCTTGGTAAAGGAATAGTGAGAAAATAACTAATCAGCGTTTTTGCTTTTAGAAGAGGTCCTATAGTTTCAAACTACTTACACATCCAACTTTAAGAAAGAAAATGCCAAATTCTGTGTTCAAGTTGTATGTAGCTCAAACAGCAACCAATTTTTAACTCTTTTTTGCCTTTATTTTGTTGACACAGACTGCATATGCTGTGTGAGTTGGAACATAGTATTGGACCGATGTTTCAGCAACCAGCTGGTGACCATGGTAGAGATTCCCTGAATTGGTGTGCTCGTATTGAAATGACCCAAAACTCTTACAGAGCAAAAGAACCCATTTTAGCACTGAGAAGGGCTTTGCTTAGTCTCAGTAAAAGGTGAGAACATGACTATTTCTTGTCTGTCCATGTTGCATTCTCAGTGATGTTTGGTTTTCGTATGTGTTAGAAGAGACTGTGAAAAATAATGTTGTCAACAAAAGCAGTTGTCTTCAATATTATATACTTTGAAAATTGAAGGGAAAATTGGTATATCTAGGAAAGATAAGGGAGAAATAGGGAGAAAGATTATTTTACTTTCCAGGCCTAGATGGAGAAAAGAAGAAACAGATGTAATTATTACAAATAATTTCAAAGGATATGTAGTGTATAGTTTATTGAGTTTTTTGTTTCGGTGGATTTTAATGTTTACTTTAGATCATAAAGTAGTGCTCAACACTGAGATTTTTCATTTTCTGCCAAAATATCTCTTCAGCCAGGATTACAGTGAGCTTGTTGGTCAGTGCTGGCTCCAGAGTGCTCGAGTTGCAAGAAAAGCTGGGCATCACCAGACTGCGTATAATGCTCTTCTGAATGCTGGGGAATCTACACTCTCAGAACTTTATATAGAACGAGCCAAGTGGCTCTGGTCCAAGGTAAAGAAAATTTAAATGGAGCTCACTTGCAAGAAAGTAATGTTTATCTGTCTTCAATGAAAAAAAAAAGGCTTGCAATCACTATTCATAAAATATGTCAAATGGGACTATTTTTATCCCCAACTGCCTATCAGCCCTCTTCTGTATCCATTGACTTTTCTGGCAGCTATATATAAAACTAGGGGGTTACCTGCCTTTGTCAAAACAGCCTTGGAAAATTTAAATTGTCCTAATACCAAATGTGTATCCTTTTAACTAAGATGTAGGCAGCAAACATGGGAGCAATCAGTGTCATAAACCTAAAATGATGACAATGCTGGGATCAGAGGGAGTGCAAGAACCGTTTGAAGTCAATATTAGCCAGATAGCCCAGCCAGAATGGTCTAGAACACATTTGGGACACAGCTTTGCCTTAATAACAGCTGTGAGATGGAAATTCTACAACTCTCTTATTTACAGCGTACAAAATGCTTTTCTCTTTTCCTTAGGGTGAGGCTCATCAAGCACTCATTGTTCTCCAGAAGGGGGTTGAGTTATGTTTCCCTGAAAATAAAGCACCATGCAGTACCAAAGATCAACTCATCCATGGTCAGGCAATGCTGCTAGTGGGCAGATTTATGGAAGAAACTGCTAACTTTGAAAGCAATGCAGTTATGAAAAAGTATAAGGTAATTTGGTATACTTGTGTTAACAGGACAGTAGTTTTCAATAAGAAGAGTATTATAACCTCAAGTAAGCTATTGTTATGCTCCTGATGACGTTAGCCAAGGATGACATCAATGGTATTAAATGGTCTATCAATGTATAGGAGAGAAGTAGTTCTTACAAAGGTGTAAGTATCTGAATTAGCTTCAGTATCAATACGGGGAAGTCCTAACAGTAGGAGCTAAGAATACCTACTGAAATTCTTGAAAAAGGAAAAACAAATGAGAAGACTGCCTTTTTCCTTATGCATTCACAAATTAGAATTCCTCCCTGAAGCGTGGCTACTCTAAACAGCAGTGAGATAACTGGATGACACATTGCATTACTGTTCAGTGTTCTTTTTTCTCTGGCAGTGACTTAAAACTGTGCTATAAATAAGCTTCCAATCTCTGAAGCACTAGCTAGGAAAAGAGGCATCTGGTGTTTATTTCAACAAAAGAGTGCTATATTTCTTCATCTTGCTATGCCAGTGGCATACTGTTTTGCTATTTGTTCAGGTTGCCTAAACCAGTAGTAGATGCAGATCTTTATGCTTCCTTACAAGTAGTATGTCATGACTACCAGGTCAGAAGTACTGGCGTTTGCAACTGTTAATACTTACTGCTGTCCTACAAACTAAAGTACTCCTGTAACAGTTATTTAGAGAAAAATCTAATGATGGTATGAAATCAAGTGAAGATTGAAATAGTAGAGATTTTAATAGATTGTATTAAAATATTAATGCTTAGAATTCTCTACTGTCTAAATATTGCCACTGGAAAGAAGCCAGTGTTTTTAGAGTTATTTCTTGTATAATATATGTCACACATTTTATTTGTTTTTTTTTTAAAGATCATGCTTTTAGTAAGAAAACAGAAATATGAAAAATATCCTATGGTTTCACTTTTCAAAAAACTAAAAGAAACCCATTACTGAGCTTAACAAGATCAGGAAATTGATTATAGTGTTTTTAATGAAACTATAGGTTTTCTTAGTTGAGGAATCCTACGTCATCCTGTCTTATGTTATCTTGCCTCCAAATCCAAAAGGTATTTTAAGAACAGGCTTCTAGTTTGGATAGATGTCTTGGAGCAAGATTACAGTTTTGGAGCTACAAAGTTACAATTAATACTTTTTTGCAAATACTTTGCAGCAAGATAGCTTGTACTAAATTCTTGTTTCTTGAGAATCTTTTTTTATTATTATTAGAGTTTTAAAAATTATTTTAAATTGAATATCCTCTCAAAAGTAATGATCTCTTCTTGGTTTTTGTTGCAGGACGTTACGATTTTCTTGCCAGAATGGGAAGATGGGCATTTTTATCTTGCTAAATATTATGATAAACTAATGCCAATGGTAACTGACAACAAGATGGAAAAACAAGGAGATCTGATTAGATATATAGTTCATCATTTTGGGAGGTTAGACTCAAGGGGAACTTTGCTTAGCTTCTTTAGAAGTGTGACTGTTGTACCGAAAAGCTTGAATCAATATATTGTCTTTCAACCATGCAGACTGACTCAGATGTTTATGCAATATTGCAAAATTAAACACTCAGTGCTTCCTTTTTGTTTCTTTTTCTTCGTTACCTAATTAAGTTTACTTCTGTCTTCTGACTAAGCAGTTGTTTTTTGTCTTGTGTAAGACAGTTAATTATTTCACCTGACATTTTGATTATTAAAAACAAAACCTCTGTATATTAGTAAGCTTTTAGTTGTTGCAGATGCATTAAAATGCTGAACATAAATCTCCGAAGTCCAGAATGGAATATGAAACACTTAAGAATACTGAGTTTTTAATGCTTCTAGTACACATTATTAACATGCTGTTATTTAAACATGTAATTGCAGGTCCCTACAGTATGGAAACCAGTTCATCTACCAGTCAATGCCAAGAATGCTATCTTTATGGCTGGACTTCGGAGCAAAAGCATATGAATGTGATAAAGGTAGAACATTTTTTCCTAGTACATACTTCCTTTGTCATACTTCTGTATAATTACAAGAGTAATGAAGCATTATAGCAGATTTTTGTTTAGACTTTTTGCCTGAGATTGTATGGAAACAACAAAACTATTTTTCATTTTAAGTTACAGGATGTTAATATGCAAGGCAGTATTAATTATTTTAATTAAACCCTCCAGAACTTTAAAAAAAAGGATATAATGAGATAGTGTTGTTCCTTAGATAACTTAAGTCGATAAACAGATTTAGAGAAAATCCTTGCATGTCACCTTCTGCTGACCTCATTGGTAATATAAGTAGTGTTTTTATATACAGTTGCTACAGTCAAGTGTTAGGCTTTGGGGTGTTTTTTTCCAATTTGTCTTGATTTAAGTTGTTGAAGACATTTTACTGAAATGGCTTTGGGGTTGGGGGAAGGAGTCAGACCTGTGGGTAGCATAGAGGTGTGGGAAACTAATACCATAGGTAAGTTTTGGGAAGGAGATTTTTGTACAAATGAAAATTGCTAACATTACCTGCAGGTCTGGAGTGCATCAGACTGTTGTGGCTCTTGGATCTTGGCCTGGGTATAAGTGAACTGCATTTGTCTGCAGTCATATCAGAAGCTGCTGTCTCTGTTGGGGATGTCCTGCTCATGCTGAGTCCTCAGATGCAGGAGTGGTGATGGGAGCAGATGTGCTATTTTCATGCCTTATAAAAACTTTTCTCATTTCCTCTCCACTGAATGACATTGGAATTCTTTCACTGGAGAAATAGATGGAGTGTTTCTGGTTTTGCTCTATGCCACTGCATCATGCTATAGGAGTAGTAGACATTTCATTTTAAGGGTGTAAGGCAAACTTCTCAGTGCTGTCTGTTCTGTGTTCCTGATGTCTGTGTGTGTTCATTTCCTGTTATTCTGGTTAGTTACATAGCATATGTGTTTAGTCATTGTATACTATGTTAAAAAGAACTTTAGAGTAGGAGTTTTTCCTTGAGTTTTTTTTGGCTTAAGAAAATTACCAGCTGTAGGCTTGATTTAAGTTACTTCACATTTCTGATGGAAAACAAGGAATATAATCTTGTCCTCTTGTGTTTTTCAGCTAGTCGTTCAGAACGTGTTCAAATGAAAAACGATTTAGCTAAAATAAATAAGGTGATTACAGAGCACACAAATCACCTGGCACCATACCAGTTTCTGACAGCTTTTTCTCAGTTAATCTCCCGAATCTGTCATTCTCATGATGAAGTCTTCGCAGTTCTGATGGTGATTGTTGCTAAGGTGTTTCTGGCCTATCCACAGCAAGCAATGTGGATGATGACTGCTGTATCTAAGGTACCTTGATAAGTGTAGCTGCATCTTTTTTAAGTTTTTAAATCTGTTTCCATCAGAGAGAAGTGTGAATATGACCTACTTTACTTCAAGATTATATGAAGGAATCGAAAGTTTCGGTTGCGGCGGAACAGTTTTGTGGAACAGGGTATCAATGCTATCAGTACAAAGGATTTTATTGTAGCCTGAAGTTCAGATATTAACACTTTAATGGTTCCAAATTACAATGCTAACATGCTTAGCAAGGGAAGTGTGAATAACAAATAGTTGATGAATCAGGTAATTATGGGCAATTTTTTTTGTTTGTAGTAACTAATAGTACTTCCAGTTTTATAATCAAATAATTATTGCTGTGCCTTGATTAAAATGAGATAGATATATCACTATGTCCTTACATTTACCAGGTACTAAGGTAATTCTAAAATAAACTGGAAACTATGGTGCACACTATTTTTTTAAGGCTAGTGAAATAACATTCAATATTTATTGATGTATTTCATGAATATTGATCTTTCTATTATGGGACTCAGAAAATGGCTTCAGAAAATAATAATCCCCTCCACACCTGCCAACCATACCACTATACTGCTTCTTCAGGTACCAAATGTCAGTTGAAGAACAGCCTTCCCCATGTATTAAATATGACAAGCAGATTAAATAATAATTACTGTGGATTTTTAGGATTCTTTCATTGATTTTATATTGTTTAAAAAAATTTAATTTTCTTCTTTTTCAGTCCTCATACCCAATGCGTGTTAACAGATGTAAGGAAATTCTAAACAAAGCTATTCACATGAAGGAATCCTTAGGAAAATTTATTGGAGATGCAACACGCCTTACAGATAAGCTATTAGAACTATGCAATAAACCGGTACTTAACAAATAAATAAACTAACACATGTAATAGAATTCTTCAAAAATGTTTAGAATAAACTTCTGATAGCTTTGATTAATCAGTTCATTACTTTACTGAAATTTAACAGAAACTATACTAACATTTATTTACAAGACTTGTGTTTTTTTACTTAATAAAAAAAATGCAAAAAGAAAAGAATTTCTCTAAATTGAGCACATAGCAAAATATTTCAATACATAATGGTACATGGGTTTTACATTGTTTTGTGCTTTTGTGTATCATTCTTGCAATCATTTCACAATCCTACTATAGAAATATGCTTGTGCAGTAATGATAATAAAAGTGAAAATAATTAAGTTCTTTAATTATTTTGTTTATTTTTGTATATTGTATATACTGATTTGTTCTTACATTGTGTGAAAACTCCATGTGCCATAGAGGCCAGATGGATTTATTTCCATTAAGTTTAGAATGTAACTTTTCCTTTTTCTCATTTCCATAACCATTTATTATTCTATTCTATTTATTAGTTAACGTGAAGTAGCAGTAGTTTTCAAGTGCTTATTTTGAACTGGTGAATAATGGTTTGGTTTTTGTTTTTTTCAAGGTTGATGGAAACAGCTCAACATTAAGCATGAATATTCATTTCAAAACACTTAAGAGATTAGTAGAAGAGCACACCTTTAGTGAAATTCTCATTCCATTACAATCTGTAATGATACCAACTCTTCCTTCAATTCCTGGTGCCCATGCTAACCATGACCCTTTCCCTGGGTGCTGGGCCTACATTGCAGGCTTTGATGATACGGTAAGCCTCTAGCTGGCACCTAATTTTAAACATCATGTTAAACAAAATACAGTTGCAAATATGTCTTCGTTTCCTCGAACTGCAGGATTGAGTGAAACTTGATAATTACTTTTGTGGAAAATAGGTGGCTTCTGTCATAACAAGAGGTCATATGGCCTCTTGGTAAAAAAAATTGAAAAGTTTTGTCCTGAGGTCAGTATGCTGTAGCACCATGGAAATACTAATATGCTTGGTTGTAGTGATTTATTACAGACAATTTTATTTTGTATGATCTAATACAGATGTTCATAAAAATTTAATTTCTGACTTTTTCCTTAGGTGGAAATTCTTGCATCACTTCAAAAGCCAAAAAAGATCACCTTAAAAGGTTCAGATGGGAAATCTTACATTATGATGTGTAAGCCAAAAGATGATCTAAGAAAGGACTGTCGGCTCATGGAGTTCAACTCCCTCATTAATAAGGTTTGATGAGTTAGACAATTAGATGCAAACTTATCCAAATGTTGAATTGTCACACAAAAAACAACTTACCTTGAGATAAAGCTTGCTGGTAGAGAAGAAAACTGTTGCAAAATATATTTCAATGAAAATCAACAGCAATTGATAAAGTGTAACTTCTTCCAAATACAATAGCAAAATATCACATTTCACCAAAACATTTGCTTATTCCAGCAAAAATACTCCAGGTTATTTACAGTAAATGTGGACTTCCTGTTGTCATGCTTCATATTCTTTTTTATGTTTTCTAGTATTTTTAATGAGAAATCTGTATATTCATCTTTTCATACTAAAAATGTTACCGTACTTACTCTTTTGTTTTATTTTGTTTCTCAGCAACTTTCTTAAGGAATTGTGTTTTCCATGAGGTTCATGCAAATGCTAGCTTCTCTGACACTAGAGCTCTTATTTCAAACACTGCACTTAAAGGATTTGAGCCATGTACAAGTTATGCCATTGGACTATTTTATTGCAAAATTCTCTTCTAACATACCTGGGAGAACAGATGAGGATTTTGCTTGACTTGCTGCAGGCAGTGAAGCTTAGAATTTAAATTCTAGATCATGTGATTGGAATACAGATATAAATAGAATGGTAAATGTTATTTAAAAAATGTTGATTCTCTCCTTGTTATGTGTTAATACATTTTTTCTTTTCTGAATAGTGCTTAAGGAAAGATGCAGAGTCACGGAGGAGAGAACTCCATATTCGAACCTATGCAGTTATCCCTTTAAATGATGAGTGTGGCATAATTGAATGGGTGAACAACACTGCTGGGTTAAGAAATATCCTGATAAAGCTTTATAAGGAGAAAGGTAAGAAATATATTGTGCTATAGTCTACATTGATATTTTATTTTTAAAGGCTTTGTATTTTTATTAGTAAACTAGGCAACAAAGATGAGACTGAATTCTATCAAGATGCAGTTGGGTATATTTCTAGCTATCTAATATATTATTTCTCTATCTAGTAGACTTTTACTGTTGTATTGAAGAGAATTGGTTCTTGCAATAAAGAAGTTCCTCATGAGAACTAATAACACAGCTTAATATGTTCTTTTATACAGTGATGTAGATTATTTCAGCAGCATTGCTAGCAGCATGGGAGTGTATATGCAGTACTGAGTAATAGGAAGGCTATGAACCTGTTCTTTAGATTTGATCAGTTGTTTTTCATTTCTGCTACATTTGTCTGAAATAATTAAGATAATTTAGAATTGTTTCAAGGTTACAGAAACTTTTCTGGGAAAAGAGGAGATTTCTTTTGAATTTCTTGTTCTCAAAGAAACCTTAAGGTTGGTGCAGTAAAATTTTGGGGGAAGATTTCACACATCCAGATAAAGATATATACAGACATCTGGTCGTTTTGAACTCCGAACAGCTGAATACAGTGAATGGCTTTGTGACGGTGATTTTTCTTGTGTATGTGTATAATTTGTTATTTACTTTAGAGTACCCCACCATCACCATTTTCTATGTGTTATTTGCCATTTATTCCTTTCTTTTAACTTTATGGAGGTGTTTATCTTCTCTAAAATACCACATTGTACTAGTACATAAAGGCTTTATATTTGGGGATTTCTTTTCCCTAATTGAGAAGGTCTGTTACAGGTATCTACATGACAGGAAAAGAACTGCGTCAGCATATGCTTCCAAAGACAGCACCTTTGTCTGAAAAGCTGAAAATGTTCAAAGAAGTCCTTCTGCCTCGTCATCCTCCTCTCTTTCATGAATGGTTTCTTAGAACTTTTCCTGATCCTACTTCATGGTGAGTGGTTAGCTTAAGAATGTCTACTTTGTGTATTTCACTAACTATTAATGATGCTACTGCATAAGGACAGGTAAAACAAGAAACTGACTTAGACAAACCTGATTCCTGTTTCCACAGGTACAATAGTAGGTCAGCCTACTGTCGTTCTGTTGCAGTGATGTCAATGGTAGGTTACATACTTGGTTTAGGAGACAGACATGGTGAAAACATCCTTTTTGATTCTTTGACTGGTGAATGTGTGCACGTGGATTTCAACTGCCTCTTCAATAAGGTGAGATGTGCTACTTGCTATCTCTTTATTCTACGTAAATTAAAATTATAAATTTCTATTGTCTTTGGGTTTTTTCCACTGTTTTTACTTTTCCACATCTGTTATGTTATCTCTCTCACTTTGTTTCTTTTTTATACAAAACAAAGAATTTGGCATATGTCAAGAGTATGTGATGGCTCTGTATGCTGCAGTAATGGAAGACAGATTTCTGATTTAGCCAATATCAGATTAGCTGATACGGATACATTGAAATAGCCCAAATTTTAGTGTGTTTGTATTTTGTGACACTACCATTCTCCAAACAAAGCAATAATTATATGTTCAGAATTCTGCTTCTGTGAACAGTTTCTTGGTTTTTCCCCTCACAAAAAAAATTCCAGTGGTTCTGTGAAAATAAACATCAGAAATTGTGGGGAGAGTGGGATTTTGAATTTTGGTGTTCCTGTTGAAAGATGCTTTTGGTGTGGAGTATGTGCCCTTTCTAGTTCAGGTAAGTGAAGTAGTGATATTGTTAGTTTATTTCTTCTGCGTGCTTTTTAATAAGCCTAATTGTCCTACATAAGCCCTAATTTTAAAAAGTGTTGGTAAGCTAACTTGAAATTGTAAAAGAAAAGTTAGCATTTTATATGAGATTACAGAGCAGTAACATATATGCAGAACAAAATTTTATATCCTGTACTAGTGTAATAAAGCAGGGAACACAAGGTTATTTGGACATTGGTATCCATCACTCACTGTAATTTCCCTTTAAAAACTGAGCAAATACCTCGTGCCAGCTAGGAAACTGTCACTGACAAAGATGGGAAGAAAACCCTAAAATCAATGCAGATGTTACCCTGTACTTCAGTAATGTGTAAAACGCTGAAGGTTTACTCTTTTTTGTCAATGTAAAGGGAGAAACTTTTGAAGTTCCAGAAATCGTTCCTTTTCGTCTCACTCACAACATGGTTAATGGAATGGGTCCAATGGGAACAGAAGGTCTCTTCCGAAGAGCTTGTGAAGTCACAATGAGACTGATGAGAGATCAAAGGGAGCCTCTAATGAGGTATGGCAAATGGTTTTGCTGCAAGCTCTGATCAAGCTGAAACATCTGAAACAGTGACTGCTGGGGAATCTGTCTGTTCCAACATGTGCTTATCAGGCAGATCAGTCTTACCATGACCTGCAGTTAAATGTAAAACAATATAGATATTCACCCTAGGCTCCTGACAGTGTTCTTGTTTTGGAAATTAAATGTATTGTATGTACCTTATCCTTTTTTTATTTTATTTAGTGTCTTAAAGACTTTTCTCCATGATCCTCTCGTGGAATGGAGTAAACCAGTTAAAGGGAATACAAGAGCACAGGTGAATGAAACTGGAGAGGTTGTCAATGAAAAGGTTAGTTGAAAACCAAAATAGCATAAAGTATTAAAAAATCAGATGTTCATCATGGTTGCCAGTTACATATTTTCTGATTGAAACTATCTTTCTTGGGTTTTCTTTCATTTAAAAATTCCTCTAGATGTTTCTTCCTGAATATATCTGTGTCCATAATTTTAATCCATGAAGAGATTGTTTTCATTCACAGAATATGTAATTTATCTACTAAAGTATCAAACAAAATAAAGGTTACAATTCTTTTGTTAATAAATCAAGGACAGTATCAACAGAAGCAATAGGATAGGCGAGGCTCCTGCTTCCCCTCACTGACATCTTCCAGATTTACAGTGATGTTAACATCCAGAGTCTTTCTTGTCCATACTTCTGTGCTTTTTATGACTGGATGTTTATTACTGAATAAATACTTGCCTTGTTACAGGTCAAGGAATACATGGTTAAAATTAGAATTTCATAAGTACTGTTTCATTTGTAGCTGCTGATACTGTACTGTTCATCCAAAATACAGCTTGGACAACCTGTAATATTTATTCTCTTTCCCCTTTGCAAAAGCTCTGATTTGTCTGGCTTTGCTTTAAAATTAATATTTAGTGAAAATAATTGTGTGATAACAGATAAAACCTGTGGAGCTCTGATAAACACAGCAGCTAAGATAATTACAGTACTAAAGTTATATCACATGAAAGAACTGAACCAAGCTATTGGAGCACAGATCTCCTAGTGTTCAAACCTACTAACTAAACCAAAATTACTAGCCAGGCTGTGACCTTTCTTTAGTTACAGGATCACCCACATAGTTGTATATGTTAATTGTTGGGGTTTTTTGATAGGTGCCAATGGTGCTTGAGCTTTGAAAGAAAATGTATAAGAATAGTTAGTATCAAGCAGCTGCTCTGTTGGACCTCAAAACAATTCACTTTGTTTCTCACCGTAACTTGATACACTTCTTCATTTTTGGCTGCCTATAATTTTAGACTAAATTTTCCAGACTAGGTATCTTCTTTAATTATATTTTAATTATATTCAGTTCCAATAAAAATACTGGGAATTTTTATAATTCATTTAAAAGTAATTGTATTAAATAAAACTTCTATAACATTGTCAAATACATTTGCATAGTTTTTTAAATATTTTCTGGTATATTTTATCTATAAATATATAAGGTAAATGTTAGAACTTGACCAACAATCTATAAATTTTAAAGAATTATTTTAAATAGTAGGTATTTTGAAAATTAGGGATAACACTGGTGTAGGTGTCTAGGGTTTGTGTTAAACTAGCATACAGATTTGAAACGTATACTAAATAAATACTGTTTTATTTTAAGAAGTAGAAGTTCGTGGATAGTAGCAAAATTAACATTTTATTTTATTGTTTCCAGGCCAAAACCCATGTCCTTGATATAGAACAAAGGCTGCAAGGTGTCATTAAGACTAGAAACAGAATAAAAGGATTACCCTTATCTATTGAAGGGCATGTTCATTACCTGATCCAAGAAGCAAGTGATGACAACCTGCTCTGCCAGATGTATATGGGCTGGGCTCCATATATGTGAAATCTGTTTACTTCGGAACAATTCCATTCACAAGGGATGTAGCTGTAATGTTCTGAGAAGGTATTTATCAGTGGTAATTTGTTGCTTCTGTTGATTTCTGATAGTGAGCAGCAGAACAGTCTTAGGATCAAATCAAAATCTATGTGAAATATACAATACACTTGGAAGTATGTTATGAATACATTTGCAGGTGTGTAAAGTGCTGCAACTTGTGTTTTTGTGTGAGTATATGACAGTACATATGGACTACATATGCAAGTGCCTTCAAGTTTATGTACTTACCTGCTCTGACTATATGAAAAATTTTTGCAATATTGCAATAACACACTCTATAAAGTACCACATATTTTTATAAAATTTTTCTGTTTTCTTGTAGATTAGAAACTGACATTAAAGTTTATACTCTTAAGTGGTTCTTTCAGCTTGTTCTACTCATAGTTCAGAAGGCCTTTCTAAAAATAATGAGGGCTTTTTTTAGCAATAGACGTTGATTTTTTATTTCCTTTGGCTTTCTTCCATCTGGCCTGCCTAAAACTCTATGAAGGAAAGCACAGAAAGCTGTTAGAGAACTGTGGCACTACTGCTGTAACACAACTGAGGCAGGGGGATGGTATCTGGGACTTTCATATACCTTCAGACTCCTCAGAGTTCTGGACAGCTCATCTCCTCCCTCTCCTGTAAAAAGAGTAGCTATAGCAAGTGTTTTTCAGACTCCATTCCAGAAAAATTGTCTTTAATATGGACAAGAGTAGACCAAGTATGTTCAGAAGGCATGTGCTAACTTCCAGTAACGCTTGTGTTTGGAGGCATCCAAGCTGTTGGGAAATGAGGGGGGGGGAAATCCTGCTGTTACCTATGTAACATTTTCTATCATTAGAATTTTTGTACAGTATTTTTTGCTTTGTTTTGAGAGAAAATGCTGTTTGTTTGTGATCAAACTGATAAGACTTAAGTTTTGGTTCAGTTGAAATCCAGATGTTTTGGAGGGTGCATTTAAACAGTGGGTTTACAATTGGTTATGGTGCTTTTGTTTCTCTCGTGGGACTAATGCTTCATCTTCCAGAAGTCTGGTCCCCGTCTATAAGTCTGAAACTCTTTGCAAGGAAGGTCTTTGGAACCTCCTGCCCTGTCCTGTGTTGCTGTGTGTGAGAATGCTGGGGCGGTGCTGCCGGGTCAGGCTCCGGATCCACCACGGCGCGAATAGATGGGCTCGGGGCGCTGCTGCCCTAGGTACGGCTGAGGGAGTTGCCCATCGCTCAGGGACCCGCAAGCGGCCAGAGGCCACCGACACGCGTGGCGAGAGCGCCTGTGTAGGCTGTAAGAGAACGGGGCGAAAGGAGACGTTGCCAGCTGAAGGCAACGGTGGCTCCGCCGGGCACCGCAGCGGGGCGGCAGAAAGACCGCGCCACTTCCGCCTTGCGCCGGCGGCGCCGCTCTGTCCGCCGTTCTCTATGGTGGGAGCGGGGCGCTCTGGGCGGCGCTCTATGGTGCGGGCGGCTGTCAGCGCGGCGCACCGGAAGGAGGGCGGAGCGCGGCCCGCGGTTGTTTGGTTGTGAGGGCGGCGGAGAGCGGTGGCCATGGGGGTCCCCAAGTTCTACCGGTGGATCTCGGAGCGGTACCCCTGCCTCAGCCAGGTGGTGAAAGAACATCAGGTGAGCTGCGGGCAGAGCGCCGTTGCCTGACAAGGGCCCATCTCTGCTCCGCGCCGGGCTGGCGGTGGGGGGTACTGACTGGCACCTCGGTGAGGCGACGGAGCGGGCCTGGGCCCCGGACCGGCTTGCGGGGCTGGGCCGGAGTCGAGGCCAGTTCGCCGAGAGATGGGTCGGTGTAGGGGCGGACGGCTATGCCTCGGCGGTACCCGAGGCTCAGCGGCCGAAAGCCGCGGGATGGCGGCGTGCGGCCCCTGTTAGGCGGGCGGGGCTTTCGGAGCCCCCCTGAAAGCTGCGAGTCCCACCCCAGGCTGGTGTTACCGTATAGCAGTGCTGGGCCCTGCTGTTGGAGCTCGGCGGGGCAATTATTTGCACTCCCTCTCTACGTGCGAGTCGTGTTTTTGGCAGCACCCGAACCGAAGGCGCCTTCGAGGAACTGCGCAGCCGGAGCGCTTATCCGCTGCCTCGCCGTGTCTGGCTCCCCTCGGCCGGGCTCTACCCTCGCTCGCAGGTGTTTTTCGGTGGTCCCGTTCCTCCTCAGCCCCCCCTAAAACTCCTCGGCCACTGGTGGCTCTTTGCTCCGCGGGAAGCAGCAGCTTCTCCTCGGAGTTTCCTCCTTACCGGACTCAGGGAAGTTCCTGCTGCTGACGACGGATGGCACAGCAATGACGAGGGAGAGGTTTTACAGCTCTGTTTTCTTGTAGTCTCATGTGTCGGACAGTTTGTATTGGTAGCAAAACCGAGAAGTATATTAAAGCCTGGAAAAGGAAATCCATAAAAAATGCTTCTAACAGGCAAAAAAGGTGCCTTGGTTTCAGAGAAATCATGTTTAATTTTCATCTGGTTTTCAGCGAAATCATTGTTAGACATAGTTTTCACAGTTATTTTTAATTGATTAATATCAGTTAATCATATGCATGTGGTTTTAATAATATGAATGTGGTTTTATAGTCTGAATAAGGATATTCTGGCTAGTCATAGAGGGTATATTGGAATGTTAAAACATTTTTCCTAAATAGAGAGCTGTTTAAACTATTAAATAGCTGTTATATCAAGTGATTCCAAGTCTGGGTGTTTGATCCTTCTTGTTGTAAAGCATTTTTCAAAAGTTAGGCTTTTGCTTTTGAGTTTTTGGCTTTTACTAGAGTGTTTTCTGTTGTCCATGTAGCAGGGTGGCAGCCAGTGCCTCCTGGCTTTTCAGCTACTCTCTTAAAATCCTGGGCTGCTCGTTGGAGTTGCTGGCAGCTTTAAACTTCTGTTGAAGAACTTCGAAGGAAGGCAGCTGAGGGAGGCAGTATGTGTCTGCTCTAACCAGATAGCAGCAGGGGGTAGAACCCGTGATGCTTTCTGAAAGAGGCTGTTAGAGCGCTTAATATAAATAGAAATGGCAACTCAGAGTTGTACACTAATGCTAATGCTATTCTCTAGTTGGTGTTTCCAAAGATTATGTTGTTATCTTAGGTAGAATACTTTTTCTCTATGAGAGAGAACATTCCTAGATTGTTATGTGGGATAGATGCTGTTACTGAAGCTTATTATCCCTGATCATCCTTTTGTTTGCCAGACCACTTGAATATATAGACTGACACATGCTAGCATCAGGATAAGTATTTTTGTTTGCTATTAGAGAATAAACTACTCAGATTAAAAGACAATTCCTGTGTAAAACACATCATTATCTTTAAATCGTATTATAGTTGTGCTTCTTAAAAGGTCATCTGTTTTACACATGTATGTTTCTTTGATATAAAAGAATTAGTTTTCACCTCTTTAGAATGCTACCTGTTCAATGCCCCATTCTCTTCTTATCTGAAAGTGGTGCCTGTGTGGATGATGTGGTGTTTGAGCATGTAGAGAGCAGTTTGGTTACAGAATTTAACTGCACTGGAGGTGGTTATGCACAACACAAGACTGGTTATTGCAGGTGACTGGAGTTCCTTCCCAATCCTGACTCCTGTTTCTTACAATTTTCTTTTCTTTTTCTGAAACAGAGTTATGTTTCTCTTACATCTGGATGATAAATGCAAGTCTAGACAACATCCCTTTCAAAATTACGTAAAGCTATGTCAGCAGCAGTACTTCAGATAATCATGAAAAGTTAGCAGTGCCTTTTTCCAGCTGTAATAAGAGGATTTTTATGAACAGTCATATTGGTAGATTAAAGGATCAGTTTGTTTACTGCAAATTGCTGTTGTGCATGTTTAGTGGTTTTTGGCAACAAGTGAAGATGGATAAAATCTCCTTTGCTTCAGATGTTTGTGCCTTACATGTTGCTTGTGTACACTTGGGGAGGGGCTTTTTCCCATGAAAGAAAGGTGAACTGCTGCAGGTAACCTTACTAGAAGAACAGAACTAGACAGAAAAAATCCCACACATTTTGGAATTGCGAGGAAGAAATTGATAATGTTATTGATAACTTCACTGGTTTTGGTGCCAATTGCCACTCTAGACTCAGAGGTGGCTGTTAGGATGGGTAATGCTCATCGTTGAAACTCGTTAACAGGGAGAGTGCTAAAGCTTCTTAGGCTGGCTTAGCTTTTGAAGTACTGTTGGAGATGGCATATGCAGTTATAGAGCATCTATGCAAGACAGAATCTGTGAAATGTGTGGTGATATTAAAAAAACCCTACCTCTTCCTGAAAATTGTGATATTCATTTGCTTTTCCCATATACAATGTAGAAGACAGGCTGAGAACAGGGGACAGAAGCCCTGAGGTCCCAGAAACAGGATAGGATA
Source organism: Calypte anna (assembly GCF_003957555.1). Classification (NCBI taxonomy): domain Eukaryota; kingdom Metazoa; phylum Chordata; class Aves; order Apodiformes; family Trochilidae; genus Calypte; species Calypte anna. The sequence continues at coordinate 10,757,672 of NC_044255.1, read as the reverse complement.
GGAATCTGTTCAGCTGTTTCCCTGTTCATTCACAGGGAAAATCATAATAATGGATTGCAAGTGTAAGCAAACCTGTAGCCAGTCTAGGTATTCTTGGCCTGTTGGTGTGCAGTGGGTTGCAGAGAGGACTTCCCAGCTCAGCTTCCAGAGTTCATTACTCTCAGCTGTGCCTTGGGTAGTGATTTTGTTGCTTCAGCTGTCACCAGGTGGGTACTAACTGTGACTTTTGCAGATTCCAGAGTTTGACAACTTATACCTGGACATGAATGGCATTATACATCAGTGTTCACATCCAAATGATGATGATGTTCACTTCAGAATCTCAGAAGATAAGATTTTTGCTGATATTTTTCACTATTTGGAAGTACTGTTTCGTATTATTAAACCAAGGAAGGTTTTCTTCATGGCAGTTGATGGAGTAGCTCCAAGAGCCAAAATGAATCAGCAGCGCGGGAGACGTTTTAGGTAAGAATATTTGTTACTGCTCTGTCTTTAAGATGGTAGACACTTGAAAATAACACATTTACTTAAATGTATGCCATGAAAAGTTAAATACATTATGACTGGTCATACTCACAGACCTTTGACTGGCTTTAATTTTTAGTTAAGTAAGAGTAACTACCTGTAAAATATTAATAAAGTCAGAATTCCAAAACAAAAGGTTTTTTGCTACTTGGATTTTCCTCTGTGTGTGTGAGACTTTGGGGCAGGGGGATATATTTTTCCTTTGAAATTTTCACTTAAATACCTCTACATTGGTGCTCCTACAGATGCATCCAATGACTTCATGACCAGCGATAGTTTTTGGTATTTGTGAATGGTAATTCTAGATACCCCTTTTTGGTAACTATATGCGCTTCGACAGTCGTAGAAGAATCGAAATTTCAGATGAAACTCTGGTTTCCTGTTGCTGCCATTTAGCAAGCTAGCTCAAATATAGACCTGCAGGTAGATTTCACAGTGGAAGTAATACGGTTTTGGGAGATGTGGAAGCTGTTCTAAAGACTACTGTAAGGAAAGAAAGCCAGTGGGCAGGTAGTACAGAGATGGTAATAGAAATAAACTTGACAAAATTAGTAAGAGAAGATTTTCAAGTTGCTGCATTTTTTGTTTTGTTTTTTTTATTGGTTGGTTTGGGTTTTTTGTTTGTTTTATTGTTTGTTAGTTTCTCGGGGTTTCTTATGGAAAAGGGAGATTGGGGTGAAGAAGAGATTAACTAAGAGCTGCTCTTTTTCTGGTTCAGATGTGTTCATTAAATCCTTGGCCAAGGAGGCCTAGGATGTTTGTTTGCTTGCTTCTCCCTTGCTATTGATGACAAATTGTTAACTTCACCTCTTCTACACTCTTGGTATTCCAAGCTTGCTGCTATGTTGACTAAATTAACATTATTGTTCTGGGATAGCACTTTCACATATTTAGATCCTGAGTATTCCTAATGTTTCAATGTCAATTTGCCTTTGTGGTGATCAGTCATTGAATGATAATGTTGGTGATCTAATTATTAACTGTATGTAAGCAATAACAGATTATCATCATTACTAGTTTAAAAAAAAAAGCTATTTTAAGGCTTCCTATCAGAAACAAGTTCAAACTCTATTCAGGAGTTGAATTTCTCTCTGTTTTCTTTTTTAAAACACTCTTTAAAACTATGTCTGTTTGATTAGTAAAGCTGTTCTTAGAATTACCTTATTCAAATGTCAATATCCTTTCTCTGCTCCCTTTCTCCAACCCTGATGTGATTTAGATCAGCAAAAGAGGCAGAGGACAAAATAAAAAAGGCACTAGAAAAGGGAGAAACTCTCCCTACAGAGGCCAGATTTGACTCAAACTGTATTACACCAGGTAAGTTAATTTGTTCATTACTTAGATTAATGTTTTTGCTTCTCTATTTCGGCATTTTTTTCCTATCCTAAGCATTTTGGTTTAAATTAGAGGACAGAATCAATAAAGCCTTAAGTAAGTTAGGAACAGAAGTGTTAGTAAATTTTAGTAGTATTTCTTCGATTTTAGGAGAAATAAAAACTAAGTATTTTTTAGATTGCTGTTTGAAAAAAACCGCTGTCCCCTTCATCTCTTGCAGATTTTTTTTGGTGTGTTGTTTGGTTTGGTTTTTTTCCCCATTGATACTTTTGGTATGTAAATACAGGTTTGAATTACTAGTGAAAAGCTTTGTGTTTAACTTAGGTTTCTGTTTTCAGGAACTGAATTCATGGCCAGATTGCATGAGCATCTTAAATATTTTGTAAATATGAAGATTTCCACAGACAAATCCTGGCAAGGAGTAACAGTCTACTTATCAGGCCATGAGGTTATTGTATTTTTTTAATATTTTATTTTAGATAAATTTTTTGTTTATAGAAAAACACTTACTGATGAATTTGGGGTTTTTTTGTGCAGACTCCAGGAGAAGGTGAGCATAAAATTATGGAGTTCATCAGATCAGAGAAAGCAAAGCCCCATCATGATCCAAACACAAGACATTGTCTCTATGGTTTAGATGCTGACTTGGTATGTGCAATTAAAACAAATCAAGCAACAGACGTTTATAAAAATGTGCATCTTTGTTTTTCTAAGATTTTAGAACTCTAAAATGTTGCTAAACAAGCATGTAATTTTGTGTTCCTGAAAATGTCTGAATTTGTTTTGACCAAGAACAATAAAATTTCTTTATAGTGCTCAAATGTTAAACTAACTGTTTAAAAAAAATAATGACCTTTTCAATATCTCTTTTTAATAGATTATGCTGGGTTTAACAAGTCATGAGGCACACTTTGCTCTCTTAAGAGAAGAAGTCAAATTTGGTGGTAAAAAATCTCAAAGGTAAACTAATTTAACTTATACTTTATATATGATAAAATTATTGCATACTAATTTAATAAATACTTAGTTTATTTTTGTGTTGGGTAATACATGAACTTAGGTATGTCTTTTAGTGAAATTGTGCATTTAGATTGATTTAGAGAGATTGTGAAGAAAATACATACCATTAGGACTGATGATAAAAAAAAATAAATCAAAACTGTGGCGTTGGTGTGTTGCATTGTGTTCTTCACATTTTTTAATGGAACAGCCCAGGTTGTAATGCTTTCTTTTTCCCCATAACTGCATAACTCATGCAGACATTGGCTTTTTAAAATCTATTTATATGTCTGAGTTTTTATGCATGTGAGTAAATTACTGGAGTAAATTACTTCAGTAATTACTAAAGGAGAGTATTTTAAACTGGCTGACTAGATATGCTCTTTGTTTGGATTTGCCCATTTGAACTAATTTATAGGCTATAATCTATCAGGACAATGTGATTTGTTCCACAGCTGTGTGTGTATGTGGAGCAGTAAGAGAAAAATTAATTTTATAACTGTTACTGTGACTAGATTACTTCTTTGAAGGACCTTAACCATGTATTTGGTAGATAAAGGGAGAAGGTGTGAGAGAGAGAAATACACTTACTTGGTACAAAAAGGAGTTCGGATAATACAGTCCCAAGTCATAAATATTTAGATAAATGCATTATTTTTGCTAATAGAGAAATGTTTTATTGCCAAGGACAATATGATAGACATCAGAAATAGGTATTCTTATGGTTTTTGCAGTCAACTTTTCACTAATGTTTATTGATAGTGTTGGCATGTAATATATATTATCTTTTTAAAAGACAGTAAGTCTAATCAAAGAAATTTGTTTGTCCCTCTTTTTTCAATGATACAGAAGTTGGATGGCCTTTTGAGGAATTAAATAAATTATTAAATCAAAAGGCAAAGTGTCAACAGTTTCTTCTTTTTCCTGTCAAGCAACATTGTCCATATTTTGCTTTTGTAATTTCTGGATAATACTGCTTACTACAGGAGCTCATTTCTGGAAGTTACAGCAATTGCCTTCTCTCAGTGCCTTTTATGAGTACTTTTATGTAGGTACTTTTATGAGTACTTACAGTTGGAAATCAGAAAATATTAAAAATATGAATAAACTAAGGTTTGTCAGCTGCTTCTTTACTGGGTGAAGTTACTTTTCTCCTTGGGATTTTCAATTCCAGTGCAACATAGAATAAGGGGTGGATTGTCTAGATATAGATTCTTAGAGCATCAACCTGGATTTGACAATATGAAAATTACATTTTAAAAGTGACAGAATTGGGTCTGAAGTCCTGTGCAGCCAAGTGTAGTTCAGAGTTCATCTTGGTAGACTTGCGAAAATTTTGTGGGTCACGTGTCTGTCTTGGAGGATTTTGGCCAAAACCTGTTTGTGTGTGTGAATATATGGGTGTTGATGCTGGTTTGTTACTGGAGGTGATCCCAGCTAGTTATAGTAACTACAATGTGAAGTAGTCCTTTATGAATTTTAAATACATTATACATTAGACTTTGAGTCATTAATGTAGGTATTAACTGATTTTGGCCTAACATTTGTTTAGGTATGAAGTTACTTAAGTGAAGAAAGGAAAACAAGGCAGAAAATATGTTCACTTATTTATGGCATGAACGAGCAGTAGTTTTGTCTTTTTTCTTTGGGTGCTACGTTGAAGCCAGTAGGTAACATACATCTAGAGTATATTTTCAAGTTGAGCATACTCTTTTCTTACAAGAAGCAATTGACTGCAAATGTAACCCACCAATCTTAACCATCTTAATATGAGTCTGTGTACTCTATATGTACTCAGACTAGTTCTAAAGTAACTTAAAATTTATTTGTTTTGGTGCAAAGTTATGTTGTCCATCTTTGGAACAATGAGATAATTACTTAGGAAATAGTTAATGCAGTATGGAACTCCATGAAGCTGTCCTGCTTTCTACCCTGTTTTCCATTCAGTGCAGTCACATGTGCTGTTCAGAAGCTTCAACTGCAAAATTTAATACACTCCAACTAGATTAATCTTAAAATAGATAAGAAGAAATATTTACTGATTATTTCTTCGGCAAAGATACAGTCTTGCTAAGATTACTTGGTTTTAGGTAACCTTGGACTTATTAAATATTCATGTTGAAAGTAAGTTTCTAAATAATTAACTTAATGTTCTGAATAATTTACAGAGCATGTGCACCAGAAGAAACCACATTTCATTTACTACACTTATCACTGATGAGAGAATATATTGATTATGAATTTTCATCCGTAAAAGTAAGTTCTAGTGGAGCTGTGATTGAAAAAAATGTGTGAGGTCTTTTTATGCAAACATGATAATAAAAATTGTACTCCTGGGTTGTTTTTTTTCTTTTTTTTCTTTTTTTTTTTTTTTTTCCCTAAGGACAAGATTTCCTTTGAATATGATATTGAAAGGATAATAGATGATTGGATCTTAATGGGTTTCCTTGTAGGAAATGATTTTATTCCTCATCTACCTCATTTACACATTAACCATGATGCACTGCCGCTACTTTATAGAACATACATGGCTATCTTGCCAGAACTGGGAGGTAAGAACATGAAGTTCAATTGTGGAAAGTAGAAACATTAACATTCCCTCCTTATTATTTCCTGACCTGTTAAGTCTTGCTAGAATGTTTAGCATTTATTGCACTTTGTTTAGACAGTCAGTGAGGTTGGAGTCTGTTACCTATAGGCCATTTAAATTGAAATTTTAAGTGTTGAATTGGTTGATTTTAAAAAACATACTTTGTTTTTGAAATAGGTTACATAAATGAAAATGGGCATCTGAATTTAAAACGCTTTGAAAAATATCTCACGAGATTGTCAGATGTAAGTAACTTTGAAATTACACTGTATAGGATTGTGTTGTCTGCTGAATATAATCTCGATTATAGTATAGTACTGTAAAATACATCATGCTGTAGTTTTTATGAACTGTTAAATGACTGTTCTGCAAATGGTTCAGTTGACTGTTGGTAAGGCCTCACCTCAAGTGTTGTCTCATGCTCTGGAGCCCTAAGCACAAGAAAGACATGGAGCTGTTGGTGCATCCCCAGATGAGGGATCACAAAGTGATCAGAGGGGTGGAGCACCTCCTATGAAGAAAGGCTGAGAGTTGGGGTTGCTCAGCCTGGAGATGAGAAAGCTCTGGGGAGACCTTATTGCAGCCTTTCAATACTTAGAGGGGGCCTGTGGGACAGATGGGGACAAACTTTTAGCAGGGCCTGTAGTTACAGGACAAAGGATAATGGTTTAAACTAAAAGAGGGTGGACTTATACTAGATATAAGGAAGACATTTTTAATGATTATTGTGGTGACACAGTGTCAACAGTTGCCTGAAATGGTAGTGGATGCCCCATCCCTGGAGGCATTGAAGTTCAATGGCTCTGAGCAACCTGATCTAGTTGAAGATGTCCCTACTGACAGCACAGGGCTTGGACTAGATGATCTTAAGAGATCCCTTTTAACCTATACTATTTTATGTTTTGACTGACTGCATACAGTCAGTTGTTGTCTTAACTTACAAAAGGAAAAAGATCAACTCATTTGATCTATGCTTAAGTATCTTTCAGTAAGGCAGTTTTAAATGAAGAAGCACCAGTAGAATCTTGGTACTTGATTCTTACTGAGTAATGAGCAGCAATACTGGGCATAGTGTGCTGCAGTCAGTAGTATTATTTACTTCCCCTGTGGGCCAGTTTATTGTGGAGTAAGCTATGCCTGAAGATGTGGGAGAGAAGTATTTTTTTGCAAGTTTTTTATGAAGATCACTGGTAGAGAGCAGTGAAGCGTTAGTATCTTTCAGAATGTTCTTCATGAACTAACAGGTGTGCTAGAGACAGTCCTGTTAAGTGTTGTTCCAGTAATCCATCCTAGAGATAAGAAAAGGTACAGGCCATATAGAAATAAAAGGGTCTCAGCTTTCTGCTGAACTTATAAAAAGGAAATGAATCTGTTTTCCCTGCTTCAGCCCTGTTTCTTGGGTAGAACTATGAAAATGTTCAATGTGTAGCCCAAGACTACCTTCTAGAGATGATGGTGAATTGTGGCAGTTAACTCTTTTTGTTAGCCATTGATGCCATACTAAAAGAAAACAAAATACGCCTTGTGTATATGCTACATATTGCTAAGAAATACTTTTTTTATACATTAATCAGTTTAGTTGTAGCTCTAAGGCAAAATGTTAGTATACAAGCGACTCTAGATGTAATCTAATTGATGTTCTAAAAAGACATTGTTAACTAAGCACAATTTGGCATGCCTCAAATATTTCTAAACTTACCCTAATCTTTTTGCACAGTTTGATCGTGAACACTTCAGTGAAGTCTTTGTAGACCTAAAATGGTTTGAAAGTAAGGTAGGCAATAAATACCTCAATGAGGCAGCTGGTATTGCAGCAGAGGAAGCCAGAAAAAATAAACAGAAGAAACAGAAGGTTAGTGTTTTACATTAACAGTTTGGTAATAAGAATGTTACTTTTTGCAGATCAATAACTTGATCTTAGATTAATGAAATAATTAATGAATTAGAATGTATACTTGTGCTGTAGAATAGTACATAATGTAGGTAAAAATGCTTGAATGTGTACTGCACACTTTTGTAAATAGTTATAGTTAGGTAAAGAAACATTCAGATCTTTTTAAAGGTAGTTGAGATTTTATTTAATGCTGCTCCTTTGATCTGTGTGGGTAAAATAATGTTCCCAAGGAAATTACAGGAGAAGGAATTGTAGTGGGTTTTTTTACTTATGTTTATATGTTATAATACATTATACAAATAATACATTAATACTATCTATTAATAATATAAAATTTACATCAGTAATACAAATAATACATTATAATGCATAATACAAATAATGTATTTGTACATCTTGATTATAGCATTTTGAGTTGCATATTCTATGGTTGGAAATGAGGTATGTGCATATTATCCTGTATTTATACCTTATCTCAAATATTAATTTAATAGGCTCAGGAAAATTCTATATGTTTGGCTGCTTTAGAAAAAAATGAAGGTGAAGTGACCTCTAAAAGTAAGTGCAAGTAACTTTTCCATATATGAAAAAATAAAAAAACAGCTTGTTAATTTATATATGCGTTTGGAAGATCTGTAGGAATTTGATATCATGACCAGTATTTCCATGATGAATTAAAGAAATGCATGAGCAAATCTTCAGCAACATTACAATTTTGATCATTGTAAGCCTGGGTATTTTGTTATACTAATTGGAAAAATATAAGATGATCTTACTGAAAAAAAGGACTATAAATAAATAAATTTAAAAAGAAATTTTAGAATTTATTTTAACGTTTTTGTAAATTATGTGCTAGTGGCTTATATTCTGTGTTATTGTAATTGGGTTACAAAATGTGCTGTGTGAGTTTATAGGAATAGAAAAGTTAGAGTACTGCCAGATATATATTTTGTTTGATTGTTCCATGTTACTTTCAGTGCAAGGAAGGTACAAGCATTAATAATATACAAGCATCAATAACTGAACTGAGGAATAAAGATGAAACAAAGTCATTACTGAATGTCCTCAGACCTTGTAGGAGAGAAGTGAATGTTAATATCTTTTTTTAATGACTATTTTTTCAGATGTTTTGGAAGACGAACCAGAAGATGATGATCTGTTTGAAACTGAGTTTAGGCAATACAAAAGAACTTACTACATGACTAAAATGGGTGTAGAAGTAGTTTCTGAGTAAGTGTTCATACTGCTGGTTTTTTGGTGTGTTTTTTTTTTTAACCACCAAATACAAGTCTTTGCATATGTCTAATACAAGATAGAATGTTAATCCATATCCAAAGCAGAGAACATGTCAGTGTACTTCAGCAGTGATGCTTTTGACAAATGCAGCAAGTCAAGTTTCCTGTGAAGTATTTGAGGACCAGAGAGAGAAAAAAATCATTTACTATTAAATTAATCTGGAAAACCATAGTCTTAGTAGGTTCCCAAAGTGCTCTGTCACCTGTGTACAAGGTGCAAAGTAATTTTTATATACCTTTGAAAATAAGAAAAGCTAGTAACTGTCTTTCTTTTTTCTTCTAAGTGACTTTTTGGCTGATCAAGCTGAATGTTATGTACAGGCAATACAATGGATTTTGCATTATTATTACCATGGAGTTCAGTCTTGGAGCTGGTAAGAAAAATTGCCAAATGAGAAACTGCTTTAAGTTGGCATGATATTTCACCCTGTATGTTTGGTACAGTTGATGTGTTTCTGATTGGTTTTGATCTGTGAACGCTTCTGTCAAATAACTTAAGAGGGTGTTGTTTTTTTCATTGCAGGTATTATCCTTACCATTATGCACCTTATCTATCAGATATTTGCAACATCAGTGAACTCAAAATCAAATTTGAACTGGGAAAACCTTTCATGCCGTTTGAACAGCTTCTTGCTGTACTTCCAGCAGCTAGCAAGGATCTCCTACCTAAATGCTACCAGGTAGGATTTATTAAATTGTCTTTCACTTACAGGTTGTCTGCTTAATTTTAAATTAACTCTTCTTGGTATTTTCACATGTCCTCTTAGCTCTGTTCTCTCTGTTTATTCTGTGTGCATAGTTAAATACTTCTTGGTGCATTGTAAGATTAGTAATAACCACAAAATTTTGCATTTGCTAATCAATTTCAGACTAGGACAGTTAAATTTTGAATTCCTGTTTAGTCCCAAGCTGGTATTAATACCAGCCTTCCTCTATCTCTTTCTAGAATTAATGCTAAATTCTCTCTAATACTCGTTCGATTCCTCTGTTGTATTTTCCTAGCACTTGATGATTAGTCAAGACTCTCCTATTATAGAATATTATCCACCAGATTTTAAAACTGACCTAAATGGAAAACAGCAAGAATGGGAAGCTGTAGTATTAATCCCATTTATTGATGAGGTAAGTTCTTTCAACATCTACTGTCTTAAAAAGCTTCATAACAAATCTGCTAAACTTCTTAACTGATAAACAGTTAGACATGAAATTAAATGGTATTTAAATTGACTCTAAGTTCACAGAAAAACATTAATGTGTGCTGCTTGGAGAGTAATCCTAGATTAAGTTGCCACAACCAAAGTTAGCCTCAAGTGACAACAATCTTTAAATAAGGAATGTGGACTTTTTGGTTTTTGGTTGTGTTTTTAATTAACTATTAAAATATTTAGTTTTAGATTCTTAGAGGAAATAAGTTCTGTTCCTATATACATATAAAAACACAGAACATAGGTAAAATAAAAGAAAAAACGTCTTTACTTGAATCTCTTCACTTAAACACTAGTAAGTACAAATCAACACTCAAACATTAACATAGAAGAATAAATTGCTAACATTTTCCTTTTGCATATATTATAACAATATTATATATGTTGTTGTAATGCTTTTTATCAGATTAAATTTGAGTGCCTCAAAGACTGGGTGAAAGTAAGTACAGATTAGAAGTTACAAGACACACAGTGGGTGGCATGTGCCTGTCAGCTCTTTGTGTAGTTCGCAGTGAAAGGTACATGGGGCTCACTCTTCTTACAAAAGAGAATTGCTACTTGAATGACATGGTTGTGAAGATTTTTCCATAATTATTGTGCAGAGTTTTATGATGACATCCAAGATATTTTTGATATTTCTTCTTATGTTAAATGTAAAAGGCAAAAATATGGCTAGCCTTTGGAAATACATTTATGGAAAGATTATCTTTGTTCTCCAAAGCCATTCCATTGTAATTGCCTTGTTATGAGAGAGCTGGGACATGAGCAATGGTGAAGCTGGAATGAGAAAATTAACACATTAACCAGAGAAGTGCAGATATTCTCTTTCCCACTGTAGATGTTTCCATGGTAATTCTTGTTGCCAGTTTCACATATGTTGCTTTCTCAAAAACGTAGAAACGACTGCTTCAGGCCATGGAATCCTGTAATAAGTGCCTAAAGGAAGAGGAGAAACGAAGAAATACTCACAGTGCTTGCTTAATGTACTGGTATGACAAAGGTGCAGAGTTCCAGTACACATCACCTTGGCCAGAGAAATTCCCTGCAATAGAAAGATGTCATGCAAGGTAACTTTGGCATAACAGTTTTAGAGTAGATTATTTTAAGTATTTGTGCCTTTTCTTCAACTACTACTTTGCAAAACAGATCAACTAGTGTAAATCAGCAAGAACAGTTTAGAGCACACTGAACTGTGTATGACAGAGAGAATGAAAGACTGGTACTAATATTTGATGATTTATCAACATGTTAATTTCAGACCATTTGTAAAATGGTAAACATTTGGATCCCGTGCAGAGTTGAACACAAGTGTGTTGTTCACTTTCCTCTTGCTGCAAGTAGCCAGCTTTATTTGACAGAGGCTGAGGTTTCAAGATTAAATGGAAATATGTTAATAGTAGTCAAATTGAAAGGAAAATAGAGGTGGAATGCCTGTTGCAGGATTAACTCAGTGAAAAAAACAAGTAATTGTGCAGATCAGTGATAATTATATGGAACAAGCTGCTAGTTTGGAATTTGATAATGACAGTTAAAATAGTTTTGGACTTACTGTGCCTTGAAGTTTTGTCATCTTCTTGATGAGTAGTCTCTTTGCCACAGTAGCATGGGTTTTACAGTCCATTGTATAGGTTCCAAGTGGCTGAAATTAACTGTCACTTTACAGGAAAGTCAAAGGGTAGTCAAATAATGGGTGTTTGAATAAGTAATCAAGATTTTCTAGAGCAAAAGGTCAATCTACATGAGCAAATGTTGTGCAATGTGGTTTTTTTAGGTACAAAACAATACCTTTGGATGCTTGGCATGTAGAAGTAACCCACAATAAGATAACTAAAATCAACAAGAGTGCTTTATACTTTTGTGGATTTCCTACTTTAAAGCACATTAAACATAAGGTAAAAGATTTGTTTATTCTGATACTTTCAGTTGTATTAATAGGTAACTGTAAGAGTTATAGTAAATTTTATGTCATTTTACCCAGTTCTATCTTAGAAAAAGTGGTGTACAAGTGTTTCAGCAAAGCAGCCATGGAGAGAACATGATGTTGGAAATCATAGCTGATGAGAACTCAAAAGAGCAGGTAAAGATTCAGCTCCTAACACAAAAAACCCAGCAGTAACAACAACAAAAAACCAGACAAAATTTTCAAAAGACTGAATTTGTTAATTAGTCAGATTTGAAAAGGTACTTATTTATATTAAAGGAGTATATTTATATTATAGTATATTATAGGAGAAAAAACATTTTTAGAGTGATGCAGAAAGTTTTTTAAAAATTTAAGAACCCAAACATTTCTTAAAAACGAATAGTTAAATATATTGAGTAGTTAATTTAAAATAGTATCTTCAGATTTTTAAAAACTTTATTTAACTAGTAGTGCTTGGTTTTTAAAATGAGCTTTATGTGTAAGATGTTAAAATTTGATTAGTAAGAAGGAAGGTGAAATATGGCTCAAGGCCATTGAATTAATTGCTAGAGTAAGAACTCCAATTCAGATCAACCCAGGCCTTAGAACTAACAAATGGAAAGAGTGCTATTTAGAATGCAATACTTTATCCTAAAAATAAAATACAGTTCTCCAGGTCTGATTATAGATTATGTTTATTCTGCAAGAAAAGTTGTTCTTGAGCAGCTAAAATACATTTTATTGCTCAAACAATTGGAACATATTTTACTCTGTTAAACAAGTAGCATATAGTAACTTCTGGGTTGTTTGTTCTGGGTTTGTTTGGGGTTTTTTGTTTTGTTGTTTTGTTGGTGGTAGTTTTGTTTTTTCAGATGGTAGAAGATGTTGCCAGTCTGGTCCTTGGAAAACGGATTTTTGTTAACTGGCCACACCTTGAAGAAGCCAGAGCTGTTGCTGTGTCAGATGGAGAAACCAAGTAAGAGACTTTTTGTAGATAGTTGTTTAAAGTAATCTTTCTTGTTTAATTCAAAGTAAGTTACTTAGGTTGGATAGAAGTTCTGGGTTTATTGTAGCAGCAAATAAGTCGAGATATATCAAAATGCTGTGTGGTGGAAGGATGTTTGTTTAACATTGTTCTGAGGCTTGGTTATCTCTAGAAGTCTAGTCCTTGTGTATTGATGTAGAAGTAGTTGTGGAAGTTTCAGAGATCTCATTCTTAACTTTGAGGGAAAAGTGAATGCACTGAATTCCACACAGAATGATGTCAAAGAGAACATTTCTATATTTCTTTCAGCATACACATTGGTATTTTTAGGACAAATAAGCTGTGTGGCCTGTAGTGGAAGGGACAGAGAAAACAATGCTCTTCTAAGTTCTTCATGTTGTTAAAAAGGAATATCTAAGTTTTGCTCAGAATTGGTTGTGTCTAGAGTAATCTTATTTGGTTACATTCACTTCTGTCTTAATATTCTAAAGATTTTATCTGGAAGAACCACATGGCACACAGAAGCTTTACATGGGAAGTGCAGTGCCCCCAACTAAAGTGTCGTATGTTGGAGATAAGGAGCAAAACCTGTGGGTAAAAGAAGTTCAAGGAATTTCAGAGCAGTAAGTAACTTGGAAAATTAAAGTCTAACTTTGCATTTTATATCTTATGTATGTTTTGGTGCTGTATTACATATGTAGCAGAGAAGAGTTGCCACATGCTTGATGATAAAGGATAATGACTCTGGAATTTTTTTTAAAAAAAGCACAACGTAAAGGAGCTTGTTGGAATTTCAGAACATATGGAATTAGTCCCTAGGTACTTGAAGTTAAGTGCTGTTAAGAAGGAAGTGTCAAATGAATGAATTTCAGTGTTCACTCTCCCACTCAGTTTTCTATCTGGTTTTAGTAACTTTCATTTGTATGTAAAACAGTCACTCTGTATTAAGTTACAACTTTAATAGCTTAGCATTGTTAAACTTGAATACAACTCCTGCTCTTCTAGATGTGGGTGTCCAGGGGAACAGAACTGAGCTACAGTAGTGTGTTGTTTTGTTATCTGTCATTTGAGTTTGCTGCCTTAATTGCCCCTGGTTCTTCCCCTTGCAAAGTAAAATGTGTTCAAGGTAGCACATTTAGCTGTGTAGTAATGCCTTTGCAGCAATGGGTTAGCAATTGGTTAAGCCATTTATTCTGCGTATTTAAGAAAAAAAAAGGAAGCAACCTATTTCTAATATTATTATTATTTAATTTCAGGAAATTAATTCCAGTTCTGTTTATTGCAATAAACTAAATGTTCTGCTTTGTATTCAGTTACCAAAGAAGAAAAGGAATAATTATTCATGAAACATCAATTGTTGTATATGCTCAGTTACTCACTGGTAACAGATACCAACTAAACCAAAATGGAGAAGTTTATTTGGAGAAGCAGTGGTCAAAACAAGTTCTTCCATTTGTTTACCAAACTGTTGTCAAGGTAAAAATATAAGTCTAGTATATTTTTTTTTCCAGCTCGTTAACCCATTGGGGCAGGAGATCTCCTTTCTTCCTGGGGCAGTGCATAGAGCAAAGTATATGCTCCTTTAAAACAAAAGAATAAAACAAGCCTCTAAAATTTATCTATTGTATAAAGAAAAATGCAAAATGCTTATTTAATGATTTTGTCACAGAAGCTGAAATTCTATTGCACAGTTTAGGGACCTTCCTGAAAAAATGTATTTTTGTAATCTTTTTTAATTATGATACTTTTAAAGGAGTAGTGGTGCTACTACGATTTAACATAGTTGCTTTTGTAGCAAGCATTGGTAATACTGCATTAACTTCTTTGCCTTCAATAATTATTTCAGACTCAGATAATTCTCTAAAGTAAGTGTCTATGTCAACTTTCTAATTATTCTACTGGAAGTGAATCATATTTAACATCATCGATTTTGTCTTTTTCATGTAGGATATCAAAGCCTTTGACTCTCGTTTTTCAAACATCAAAACTCTGGATGACTTGTTTCCTCCTGGAAGTACAGCCTTTATGCTGGGATTGCCGTGCTACGGCTGCATGGGAGAAGTTAGTTCCAATAATTTAATTTTTCCTACCTTACATGTCTTTTTTGCAAGGCTAAAATAATCTAAGATGTTGTGTGGCAGTAGCAGTCGTTTGCTAGCTAAAATTTTAAATCAAAGATTCCCTGATGGTTTAGTCAGAGGAGAAGTGGGTTCTTCTACTTTTTCTATCACTGTTGCTTGCATGGTAGGAAAAGGGTAACATAGTTTGAATGCAGAAATATTTTTATTAATTCTTTGGGATAATTTGCACTACATAGAGTTGCCATTTTGGACCACTTTCAGCCGTGGACTCCTTTGATTTAATGCTGTTTGCCTCTGTGAGGAAGCAGTGTAAAGGTTAAGATGATGAATTTTAGAGCATCTCTGTGCCTACTGCAGCTAAACTGTTGATAAAATAGACTATAAGGTCTGATATCCAAAACCTGCTGGTTTAAAGTAACATTTTTAATGCATTGGGTTTCTCTCCAAGGTTCAAGATTCACGTGATGTGATCACAGAAGGGAGAATTCGTGTAGTTTTCAATATTCCATGTGAACCCCAGCTTGATCCTTTAATACAGAACCAACATGTAAGTGCTTCTGGTTTTCAATTAAAAGCTTACTAGTGAGTGTGTTTAAGGGATGCTTCCATCTTATTCATTTGCCCTTGCTGTATGACTCCTTACCTTTTGGGAATTGCAGATATTTTTCATTTGCTTTTTTTATAGAAATATTCAGTGAAATATAATCCTGCGTATATTTTGGCCAGCCGTCTTGGTGTCAGTGGATATCTTGTTTCCAGATTTACAGGGAGTATCTTTATTGGAAGAGGATCAAAGAAAAAGTAAGTTTTCTTCGTTAATTTCAATTGTAGAGAAGCGTCTGAATTCTAATAGAACTTTTAAAGAATTACTTTAACTTGTAAGTACTGTTTTTATTGAGTGTATAACCATTATGTGATGTGAAGCTTTCTTCAAAGTATATTTGTTGTAAACTAAATTAATATGCAGCGTTTTTATTTCCTATTGTGAACTTTTGTTTACTGGAGATTTGCTCTGTTGTCTTTAGTTTTGCAGAAAGGCATAAATTGGCTAACAAACAGTACAATGAATTTTCTGTGGTTTCAGGCTCAGAATTTATGATTATGTATGTTTTTGTAATGTGTGTACATATGTATCATTACATGGTAATAAACTTCCAAATTTGCAGTCCTCATGGAGATCATAAAGCAAATGTGGGGCTAAACCTCAAGTTCAATAAGAAAAATGAGGAAGTTCCTGGCTATACAAAGAAAGTTGGAAATGAATGGATGTATTCTTCTGCAGTAGAACAGCTACTTGCGGAATATTTAGAAAGGTGAGTATTGCATGAAATTCAAACAAATTACCCACCTTTGTATTATCAGTCTTTGGATTTTGTCCCCTGGACGCAGTCCTTGTAAGAACTGTAAGTTTGCTTTTGGAGATTGCTTGGTGGTTTTCTTGGTTGTTTTTTGGGGTTTTGGTTTGGTTGGGTTTTTTCAGTATTCTCTGCTTCCAAGGAGAAGCATATTTTGGGATAATTTTGTCAGTACCTTATCCCTGACAAATGAAAAGTAAGCTAGGAGAAAAATAATCCCCCTGCGCTCCAGAAGTTTTGAAGCCTGTCAAAGTTTCTTCTGATGAGATGATTTTTGTTCTATGCTGATATTAGATTTGTCTTCCATTTGTTCATTTTTAGAGTCCCTGAACTATTTAATTACATAGCCAAGAACAGCCAAGAAGATATCTTCTATGAAGATGACATTTGGCCTGGAGAGGATGAGAACGGGTAAGCCATCTCTCTCTCTCTTTCTCTCTCTCTCTCTCTTTTTTTGTTTTTTTTTTTTTATTTTATTTTACTCCTAGAATATATAAGTAGAAGAAAGGCTGACAACGTTGTGAAAATGCTGTTGATTATATAGTGGCTGCAATGTAAATGAAACCTTGTGATCACTTCAGCATCATGATTATTCGGTGATGACTGAAAAAATTGTCGTGATGTTGTAATTTCCACTTGTGGAGTCCAAGTCCCTGTCAGACTCTTTCTTATCTCAAGTTCTATAAATGAGAAATCTGTTTTTCAGTGTCTACTTTGTAATTCTTTTGTTTAAATTTACCTTCAATAAGTAGTGTTATAGTCACCAATGGATCATTTTTGGAAAATAAGAAATAATTATTTTAATTAAGATCACTTTGCATATGAAAAATAACGTACAGAATTTAAAATACTTCTTTTACTTTACTTCTTTTTCAATATACATTTCATCAGTTTCATGGGAAGCAAGAAGCAGCTTTGGTTCCAGATACAGTATAGTAACACTAAAAATTTTTTTAATATTATTCAGTAAGCCCTATTCATGGGCTTCAGTTGATAAAGCTGCATGATGCAGTACTCCTCAGGACTTCTGCCAGGGAGGTGTGATATTATGAAACTCTTATTAGAATCTCAGGTTTCTGTTCCATTTTACCACAGGCATGCCTGAAGTTCTTTCTTACTGTGTTGTGAGAAACAGCTGGTCACAGAGCCTTTAATCACAGCTGGATGTGTTTAATTTGTTGGATGCAAATATTTGCTGAATACTTTTACATAAATACATTTTTAATTTTTTTTTTTTTACCCGAGAAAAAAATTCAAGTTCTAGTTTTGAAACAGTATTGTACATATCAGTTAGACGTCTTGGTTTTAGTGCCTATTCTCTCATACAGAACTCTTAAATTTTGATTCTGTTGTGAGTGTACACAAGCATTGTGCCTATATCTTAGTACTTGTTTGATTAAATCGGAACTTTGTAAAATGCTTAGTTCATGCAATTAATTTTAATTCATGTTGTTTTTTATTTAGAGCTGAGAAAGTACAAGAAATTATATCCTGGTTAAAGGCACATCCTGTATCTGCTTTGTCTCGCTCATCTTGTGACTTTCAAATTTTGGATGCAGCCATTGTTGAGAAAATTGAAGAAGAAATAGAGAAATGCAAGGTGTGTAGCTTGATTTCAGCCAAAAAGCATCTGCTTAATATTTTCCAAGTTCTTGAATTAGAATGACTGAAGGTTACTTGTCATTCCAAAGAAAAAGAGTACAGAACATTATATAAGTTCTGAATATGTAGTATGAATTGTCCCAGCAATTAAAGAGAGCTCATTATTAATTTTTTTTTTTATTCACTTGTTCTTTTCTGAGGTAATCCAGGCCATACTCTGAACTCTGCCTTTTGGTCATTTCAGACAGGAGTAGGTGTCAGTATATATTTTGAACTACTGAAGTGTTTTTTCTAAGTGCAATCCTAGCTTTTCTTCCCTTGCAATTTCTCTTTGGTCTGAGGAAAATTAGGAGCTTGCTTTTTAAAGGCCACAGATTTTGTGAAAGCTGTATACCTTTAATTAAAAAAAAGCAAAAGAATTCTACGTTATATTTTCAGTTGTTTTGTTGGACTTGAAATCCAGTATTGGTTCTTTGTTTGTAATGCCTTTTTCTTCTTTCTTATTTAGCAGAGAAAGAGCAACAAGAAGGTGCGAGTAACTGTGAAACCCCATTTGCTGTACAGAGTAAGTGATGTGAAAAGATATTTATTTTACCTAAGCTTAAGAACTTTCAGAGTAGAATTTTATGACAGTGTAGATGGAATGAAAGTTTTAAGATTTATTGTAGAAAATCAATTTGAGATCAGTATTCTGCCTCTAAAATTAATTTCTACGAAGTATAAACCGTTGTTGTGTGTTATACTGACTTTAAACTCTTTTCTGACTTCTGTCCTTCCCACTTTCACATTTCTCATTGGCTGTCTAATGAAGGCAGAATAAAATGTACTTGCTCATTAGTCTTCTTTCCCTGTTTTGCTTTATGTCCAGTTCTTGTCATACATCCAACTGCTCATCTTGCCTGGTATCTCAGGGATAGCTGCCTTACTGATACAGGCAGGTTATGCTTGGTTTTATTTTGTATGAATAAGATAAATCCCCGTGGTCTGCCTTGGATCACAAGCAGCACTGCTGTTTTCTCAAGGAAAGAAGTGATTTAGAGTTGAAAAACAAAAAAGAGTTTCTGAAAAAAGTTTCTGCCTTGGGAGAGAAGATATGATCTTAAATATTTTTATTTGTTTTACAGAAATTTTGCTTTGTATTGTGTTTCAGCTGTTATTATAAATGCATTTTTATTTCAGTCTCTGGTTTTTGTGACTATTAACACATCTTCTGGTTATTGTCAGCCATTAGAACAACAGAATGGGGTTGTTCCAGATCGAGATGCAGAGTACAGGCTGTTTGACCGTGTTGTCAATGTGAGAGAGAACTTCTCTGTTCCAGTTGGTCTTCGAGGTACCATTATAGGAATTAAAGGAGGTAACATTTTCTTCATAATTGTAGCTTAATAACTCTATAACAGCTCAGCTGTGGATGTGATAGTAGGCATCAGAAAAGTGTTTTGCATGGTTGTGAAGGCACCTGTGAAGCATATACAACTTGAAGCCACTAATGACATTCTTTTAAATGAAACCTAGTATTTTGTCTTAAATTTTTTGTTTTACAAAGCTCTACTTCTAACAAGAAAGCATTTCTTCATTCTTAATATGAAGAAGGTAGATTAATAAGACATAAGAGGGGCTGCAAAAAAAGGAACAAAATGAAGTTATGGGAAGATATGTGCAAAGTTAAGAGAAATGCAGATAAATACAAGTATTAGCCTTCATACTTGCATTGAACATGAAATCTTATCAAATATGATTTTCATTGGAATTTTTTAATATGTGATGCTCCATATCTGCTAAGTGACATGGATTTATACCTTCTTTGACAAGGTTATCCATAAATATATTTTAGATAAACAGGAGTGTTTACTGAATCACGCTGGGTGTAACAGTTGGAGATCTAGTAATAGAAATTCCTTTCTTACCTGACCTTTAAGTAGTTGCCTTCTCTTTCAGTTCACATACAACAGAATCTTGAACAGACTAGGCTTGAGTGCAGCTTTTCAAAGAGGTCCTCTTTTCTTCACAATGATTATACATTAATATAAATTTAAAGGAGTTAGTCAATAGTTATCCAAGACAGTAATGTTAAATCTGTCATCTTCCAGCATGTGAAGATGGCTTGCATCTTGTTTCTGGGAGTTTGACAACTGTGATATATTGCAATATAAGTTGCAGTCCTATTAATGCAGGTCAATAAATTTTCTTTGAAAATATATATAAAAGACAGCCACATATGATTTTGAGAAGCATTACTGCATTTGCTGTTAATGAAAATAAGTTAAAATGAAATTACATGAATGAAAAAGGATTTTTGTGTTGCTGGTTAATTTATGGTCTTTCCATTACTTACTGCATAACTAATATAGATGTTTGCATAATTTAGATGAGAACGTCTACTGTTGCATATATATAGGATAATATTATACTTTGTTTTTTATAGCCAGCAGAGAAACAGATGTGCTCTTCGAAGTCTTGTTTGATGAAGAATTCCTTGGAGGCCTAACTATAAGGTTTGTGCAGCCATATAGTTTTAAAATGGTTGTTTGGTTTGGTTATTTTTAATGCCTATTTTTAAAATTTTGTTTCTCAGAGATGTAGGTCAGTTGTTTGGGGTTTTTTGTATTCCTTTTTTCTGTTCAAGTAGGAATAATTTCTGTGATGCATACTATGTTTTAGAAATGCTCTTTAGGCTTTTTTAGTCTTTAGAAGCTTCAGATTTGTAGACAGCAAATATGAACAAGCAGAATAAAGTAGTAGTTCGAAATGTCTTTCTAAAACAAATGTGTGTAAACCAGATTATCCAGATGTCTAAATGTATAGATGAAAAAAAATGGTAATCATCAGTTCTCTGAGGCAGAAACTCTGACCTGTCAGTAATTAATATTCAGGCACTAAATTAAACATTTTTCTTTCCACCATTAAAAACCTAACCTGTTCTTGAGGAGGTGGAAATGTGATGAATGCTTTTGTTTTAAAAAGTGTGATAAATATTCTGTATTGAAGTAAGCAGGTGAACTTCTAAGTGTGCTTATTTAGCAGGCCTCTTTTATTGTTATTCTTAGCTAAATATTTTACAACCAAAATTAGAGAGAATCTTACCTGTTTGCTCAGTCAGCAAGCATAATGCAGTGCTATCCCTTGAAAGAGCATCTGCTGTAACACAGATAGTCTTTTAGTATTCAGAATCATAAAAACATATATAAAACTGACTAAATGCTGCTAAGCTTCAGTTTATAATTCTGCTACTTACTTTAGTTTCCATCTCAGAATAAGAAAAGAATATTTTTTCCTGATTCACATTTTTTTACAGAACTATTTACTATAGTATGCTATAACAATTAACTCATCTTCAGATTTATTTGAGATAAGCACTGCAAGGTGCAGTATAAACTCAGACCAGTAGTAGTTACTGGTGCTTTCTGGTTTTGACAGATAGAGGGGAGCACAGAGGGATTAACAATGTGTGTAATGGCACAAGTTTTCAAAATTGGATTAAGTTTTCAGCCTCAGCTGTTCAAACTTCAATTATTACCTTTTGGCATAGAGACAAGGGTGTTGTTAAATCAGATATATTGGAATGTCAGCAACTGAAATAGATGACACAACTGTGTAATTTGCTTTTCTTAAGGTGCTCACCTGCTAGAGGATATCGTCTGCCATCAAGTGCCTTAATTAACCTGTCTCATGGTAGTCGGTCCGAAATGGGAAACCAAAAACTGACAGCCATAGTTAAACCTCAGCCAGCTGTGAATAACTACAGTTCATACACATCTGATCCATCATCTGCATGCTCACAAAAAGTGCATTTGGGTGGCCTCAACCATTCGCCTCGCTCTCTTTTTGTTCCTACGCAAGTAAGACTTTTCTTCCATTTTTATAAATTTTTTTTAACCTAGAAGCTAAACTGTGACCATGGATGTTTATCGTCATCAGCGTAAGCAAAATTTATTTTTTGTCAGTATATTAGAAGCAGGGAAATCCTTATCTTGAAATGAGATTGAAAGGGACCAAAAGTTTGTTATTGGCAGTTGTTATGCTTTAGGTAGCTCCAGTTATATTTTCAAGGCACAAAGGCCACAGCAGTGGTACCACCATGGCACTGAGTGCCACATGGTCTAGCAACTGCTCCGGTGGGTCAAGGGTTGGACTAGATGATCTCTGAGGTCCCTTCCAACCTGGCTAATTCTATGATTCTATGATTCTATGATACCATATTTGGTGTCAACAAACACTTTGTTTGGGCTGAGATGAAATTCTTTCCTTAAATCTCTGTTCTAAGTAATGCTTACTGTAGGCTAAGTTTGTCCATCCTCAGAAAGAGAAGACATGCGAGACATGATTTCATTGTCAATTTTACTTCTTAGTTATAATTAACTTTGTTTTAAAATACAATAAAGGAGAAAAATTGCAGGTGAGTTGATGTTCTTGTTGGTTTAATTGAGGTTTTTTTAATGAGTGACTTGTTTAAAGAAAATCAGGTTAGTGGGCAATTTCGTGTTGCTGTAGTTGTGTTTGAGAATTTTCTCATGATTTCCAAGTCTATACAATAAAAAATATTTTTGAAAGAGAATTTAAGGCAATAAAACACTTCTGTGGTTTTTCTCTTAATGATTTAGCAACTGAATGGAAGACAGCATTACAGTCTCAAGGCTGAAAATCAGGGCAACTCGAACTCAGTCCAGAAAGGATCATATCTGAGTGGCAATCAGAAAAATAAAGTGAGTGTTCTGATTCATTTAGTATTGGATTCCAGTGTATCAGTATTTATTTTGGCCCCCTATTTGGAGTTTATGTCCTTTTCTTACGATTCATCAGATGGTTTAGTCTGGATACATAGTAGAACTTGTCCCCATTCTTGAATGAGTGTAACATCCTGTATTTACCCTTGTTTAGATTCTTTATTTTCAAAATCTTTTTTTACATAGCTGGGGTACAGTTCTGTGGTAACATACCTGTAGTGTTATGAAGCGATTGAGCCTGATTGATAAAGCTTAAAAACTAAGGCATTAAGAATAATATTTAAGAATATTACCAGTATGAGAGCATGTTTTTGAAAACATTTCTGGCTACTATCTATGTTTATTATACTCAGTCATCTTTCCTATGTTTATAAATTCAGTTAATAACAAAGCAAAAACAACTGCAAAACATAGCAAGTTCATGTCAGCTTAATAGTCATTTTTAGGAGAAATTTTAATGTAAGTACAATCCACTGCAGCAGCCTATTTCATACATTAAGTACCTGCAAGTTCTACTAGTGTCAGTATGAAAATTTCTTTCATCTGGGCACTCTTAAACTTGGGCTTTATGGCTTGAAGAATGTCTTTGTATTCTCTGTATTCTATGATGACCTGTTCAAAATTTGAGTTCATAGCTGTTGTGCTTCTTGGGGATCTTATTTCTAATTTTGTCAGGCACAAAGTAAGCAAGATGATGAATTCTGTAGCATATGGCAGTCATTGCAGAGTTCTGGGAAGCCTCACCACATTCAGCAAAACATGCATGAGAAGGTTAGTATAAAACATTTAAATAGATCCAGTATATAAACTTTAAACAGATCCCTGTGTTACAAATATGAAGATACTTAATTTTATATATTAGTTCGTTTCATCAGAAAACTTTCTAGTTAATGTTACAAATAAATCCTCTGCATGAAACTATTGCTACACAGGATAATAGCTCTGGAAAGAGGTAATTGTACAAGGCTACTATGTAAGTTTTCTTGTTTAAGTTTGATGT